>NC_134870.1:40859786-41162286 GCF_049852395.1 Peromyscus maniculatus bairdii
GCAGAGGGAGAACTTAACATCTGCCACACACTTTATGTTAGCGGTGCAATGCAAATGTTCTACCTGTCAGAGGAGGTAGGGGCACTGTCCGAGTTTCCAGGTAGAAACTGGAGGCCCACACAGGTTAATAACTTCCTCAAGAATACAGCAGGGGCCACAACAGCTCTCACTCCAGAACAGATGCCTTTAATCAGTACACTGTATGGAGTCCATAGGTCTAATGCTCGTCAAGCTTTAAGGTACAACTTCATGTGAACTGTTTTAGGCCCTACCACGGATAACACTAGAACCAAAACAGCTGGAAATAAACCCTAGACACTGCAAGAGTCAGAAGAAAAAGGTCAGTGCCCAAGCATCCATCAAAAAGGTATAAAATGGCTAAGAGTCACTGAGGATATGAGGTTGGATATCAGACTAGATAGAAGGAAGTAAACAGCACAGTAGCCAGAACCGGAGTTACAGAAACCGTTCAAGGGCTGAGATGGCTCAGGGCGTAGAAGCACTTGCTATGAAAAAAGAAGACTTGAGTTTAGAATCACAGAACCCACACAAAGCCTGGCACAGTACCACACATCTATGATCAGTGCTCCTAAGGGGAGAGGGGAAGAAAGACAGGAGAATCCTTGGAAATGTGCAGTCAGCTAGCCTTGACTACACAGCAGCAAATGAGCCCCTGTCTCAGAACAGCAGGTGAGGACCCGCACCCAAGGTTGTCCTCAGACCTCTGACCCATGCACTGTAGCTCATACATACCCACACTCACAGACATGAACACACATATACATATCACACACACATACACACACACACACACACACACACACACACACACATTCTTCACATATATGCAAAGAAAGAAAGAATACAGAGCGGGGGGAGGGGTGAATTAGTTCAAATTTGGAAAAAAAACAGAAAGGATAGAAACAGCTTTCATGGCAATTAAGTTGGACCCTGAGATAGAGCAGGATTTCATAGAGTAGAGAGAAGGGAAGAGATTCTCAAAGGGAAAAATTAACAGAACAAAGGAAAAGAGTGGAACATAAAGTAACTGTTTAGGAGGGACAGTTCTGGATAACAAGGTGGGGATATGTAGGAGAAAGACACAAACCAGCAGGCAGGGGACTAAGCTGCAGGCCTTTGGGCAGTAGACTCAGGAGTTTGAAGCCCTGCCTTTACCTAAAATATAAGGCCAGATCTCCAGGAAAAGAACAAAAGGGAGCTGGACTGCCAATGAAATGCAAGCTGGGAACCACTAGTACATAACTGTGAAAATCACGACAATAATGTCAGTGAGCAAAGAACAGGTAACAAAGAGTAGCTTAAGCGGGGAGAACAAGGGAATCCATGGCTGATATGTGGAACTGAATGGTATTGTAAAATAAAAGGAAAAAAAAAAAGAGTAGCTTAAGCTGCTCGGTTCTTGTGAAGCTGGAAGTAGTAAGTCCTCCCAGCCTGCTTTGTGCTCCTCAGTCTCATCCTTCGTGCTGCACACAGTCACTGCCTTATGTGCTTCTCCTCTGGAGGCTCCTACGGTAACAGCCAAGTTCCATTCATCTTCATTCTGCCAGTGTCTGGCTTAGTGAAAGGGGCCATATGACAAACATGTGCAGAACACAACATCTGAGCTGTGCTAGAGATACGACTGAAGAACAGGCTGGATTAAGAATAAACCCTGCTTCCCAGAAGGCTAGAGCGATGAAGTAAGTGGACTGTTGAACCCTCAAGAGAAGACACTACTCATTCACATCTACCTAGATTCTAAGACATGGACTAAGCTACACTTCTTGGAACCTGAGTCACTAAGTGGCACTGGGTCCACTACTCAGAGGCCTTCTCTGCCTTCTGTTTATTCCCCAGCTGGGCAGCTGTTCCTGGGGACAAACTTGGCCATTCTGACCCTCGTTTATTCTGGGCTCGGGTGCTATCCTTTTGATCCTCCGATGGCAACAGTTGAGTTAGACAAGGGGTAGTCCTTTCTCAGTCTAAGTCACATGCTCTGGACCAAATTCCAAGAATGTTCTGCCCAAGGAATTATAGCACCTAAGAATCTGACAACACAAAAGCCTCCTGGTCAGGTTCAGGAGTATTTTACCCCCACTGGAGGCCAATAAGTCTAACAGAAGAGGTGAGGGTTCTAAGTTAGAGGCAAAGTGCATTATGTGTGGTGCTGTGAGCATCCCAAATACTCACAGCAGCCCCCCTTTTCCGTAAGTCTTACAAGAATAAAGTGGGTGATCAGTGGGTTACGTTACAGAGGAGAAACAAAGAGCTTGAGGAATCACTGATTTTAAATGGTATACAAACCTCCTCTTTGTTGGAACAAAGATCTCATCTCTCATGGTTCCTCAGTATAAATATGTGGTAGCCCCCAAAGGGAGCGGCACTGTTAGAAGGTGTGGCCTTGCTGGAGGAAGCGTGTCACTGTGGGGGTGGGCTTTGGGGCCTCTTTTACTCACGTTTCCCTCAGTGTGACTATCAGTCGACTTCCTGTTGCCTGCGAGAAGTAGCACTCTCAGGTCCAGCACCACATCGGCCTGCAGATGCCATGCTCCCCGTTATGATGATAATGAACTGAACCTCTGAAATTGCAAGTGAGCCACCCCAATTAAATGTTTTCTTTATGTGAGTTGTCGTGCTCACGGTGTCCTTCACAGCAATAAAAATCTGAACTAAGGCAAAATATTACCTTTTAAAAAAGGTAAAAACGTTGATGTTCTTAAAATCTTATCAGAATATCCTGAGAGATATAAATAGTAGACTGTGTGGATTGAACAATGTGCCTTAAAAAGACATGTAAAAGTCCTAAACCCCTAATACCTGTGAATGTGGTGGTATTTGAATATCAGACCTTTGCAAATGTAATTGAGAATCTTCGAATGAGATCAGTCTAGGATGGCTTAGAATGGCTGCTATAAGGAAAGGGCAGATCTGATGAAAGAGGGGAGGGCCACTACCTAACAGCATTAAGAAATGCCTAGAGCCAGAAGACAAAAACAATGAACAGCTCTCCCCCAAAATCTCAGACAGACCCAGCACCAGTGACAACTTAAGCTCCAACTCTTGACCCCCAAAATATGAGAATAGATTTCTGTTGTTTTCAGTTTCCAGTTGTGGTGGTTTGCAATGGCAGCCCAGGAAGCCATGATTCCTGGGACAGGTGTCTCCTAATACTTCATCCTCCACTTGTATAGTGCTTTATACACTGATTGGCATTTCCTCTGCCAAAACTCACAATGATGTCAACCACAGATTAAAGAAGTCACTAGGATTCCTGCCAAGAAAAGTAATTTAAGAATATCAAAATTCCATGATGCCACCTAAATTCCTAGATATACAGCAGGATTTGGCTGTGTCTTTAACACTCTGGCAAATTTACAAAAGCTACAAGTTTAAGAAAAAAGCTGTAGGTGTAGCAAGTGGTGGGCACTTGCCTAGCATGCATGAGGCCCTGGGTTCAATCTTAAGATTTAAAATCTACTTGGTAGGGAAGTCAAGAAGATGGGCTGGACAAATGGCTCAATATTGAAGAGCACTGGTTGTTCTTCCAGAGGACTAGATTCAATTCCCAGATCTCACAATGCGTATCACTCCAGTTCCAGGGGCCTGA
Source organism: Peromyscus maniculatus bairdii (assembly GCF_049852395.1). Lineage (NCBI taxonomy): Eukaryota > Metazoa > Chordata > Mammalia > Rodentia > Cricetidae > Peromyscus > Peromyscus maniculatus. Next base: position 40,863,394 of record NC_134870.1, read on the forward strand.
TGCACCCTTCTAGATTCCAAAGGCACCAGGCACAGACATGATGTACAGATATACATGCAGGCAAAACAGCTATACACATAAAATAATGTCTTTTTGTTATTGTTTTTAAGTCAGTGGATAGTCATTTGGCATATGTGAGTAGGTAATGGCTGTCATGAGACATTATGAGGTGTTTCCATATGTCCCATTATAAGATCCAGCAATGTGTAGCTTTTTTCATTACGCATATACCTCCTCTGTATTGGGAGGGGGCATAATTAAGAAACATAAGTATGGAAGCTAAGAGAATCGTGCAGAATTCATTCATAACTGTAACAGACCACTGACTGTCCTTACAGAAATTCCAATAGTCTCTGTTTTGGACAGATCACATTTGTCAAGGGCTACAGAGGCACTGAAGATGGGCCCACAGCAAGCAGTGGTGATGTACACCTTTAATCCCAGCACTTGGGAGGCAGAGGCAGGTGGGTCTCTATGAATTTGAGGCCAGCCTGGTCTACAGAGAGACCTCCAGGATATTTGGGGCTACTCAGAGAAAGTCTATCTCAAAAATAAAAGTATAATAAATAAAAAGTGAAAACTAAGACGAAAAAGAAGATGGGCCCCATTATGATCATGCTCAACTAGTGTCACTTATATCCCATGTGCAAATCACTAGGGAGAAAAGTGTTATGGTTTGAGAGTGAATGTATAAAGGTTTAGTTGCCAGCTGATGGACTTTAGAGAGGTCACTGTATCCTGAGTGGACAGGATACAGGTGGACAAAGGAGGCTGGGGGATGTGCTGTGTGATATATTTTTTGGGGGGACGGGGTGGTTTTCGAGACAGGGTTTCTCTGTAGCTTTGGAGCCTGTCCTGGACTAGCTCTGTAGACCAGGCTGGCCTCGAACTCACAAAGATCCACCTGCCTCTGCCTCCCGAGTGCTGGGATTACAGGCATGCACTACCACCGCCCGGCAGGATATCTTTCTGTATGCTGTGAATATGTATTGCTCTGAATGGTTGATAAATAAAGCTACATTGGCCTATGGCAGGGCAGGATGGAGCCAGGTGGGAAAATCCAAGAGAGATAGTGAGAAGAAAGGAGAGTGGGAGGAGACACCAAACTGCCATCCAAGGAGCAACACGTACGTGACAATATATAGATCAATAGAAATGGGTTAATTTAAGATGAAAGAGCTAGTTAGCAAGAAGCCTGCCATAAGCCATACAGTTGGTGATTGATATAAGCCTCTGAGTGATTATTTTATAAATGGCTGTGGGACCTCGGGGCCAGGTGGGACTAGAGAAATTCCAGCTACAGGGATGGGGGTGGGGGATGGTAATGACTCTGAAAGACTTTTCTAGTCTCCAGCCCATCTCTCTTGGCCTCTCTCTCTGCCTCCCACCCACCATGAACCAGCCACTTTGCTCTCTTAGCCATTAAGTTGTCTCACCACTTACAAGCCCAGAAGCAAAAGAACAAAATGACCATGAAAGTTCTGAAACAGTAAACCAAATCAGCCTACCCTTTTAAGTTGGTTTTCTCAGCTACCCTATCAGTGTGACAAAAAGTAGCAAACAGAGAATCAGGAATTATCACCACTGCTGGCCCACTGGGAGGCAACTTTGCTCCTGATGCCTGTTGATTTCAAACCCAAGTATCAAGTCTTCAATTTATACTTACTAGATTCCCCACTGTGTAGCCAAATAGCTGAGACCAATTTCTGTGTTGGTCATTCTGTTGCAAAATAACTAAAAACACTTCTTGAAAAGCCCCAAGGAAGGACCTAACAAAGGTTTCCACTAAGAGAACTGTCAGGATACTTTCTCTGCAGTTAAGGAAATCCATGATTGAAGGGGAGAAAAAAAAGCAGAGGAGGATGAGGAAGGGGAAGAAGAGGCCAATCAACATGTGGACATTTCTGAAAAGAGTAACACCCTCTGAGAAAGGTAGGGACAAGTCCTGGGGAAGAATTTCAGAAGCTCTGCTCACACAGTAGATGAATGGTCATGGGGTTGTACTGCCCAGGAAGACTTCTGGTGGGACAGGAATGGTGATGACCCGGACCCTGGCTAGACCTAAAGGATTTTTTTAGAAAGTAACTAAATTTTTTCAAAATAGAAAAAAAAATAGCTAAAATAGGAATAGGAAGAAAAAAATATTTTTGTTTAACTGTTTTATTTTAAGCTGCTACTTCAAAAGACTAAAAATTTTGATGAATAAGTTTAATTTTCAAGTTAAATCATCAATTCTAATTATCTTTGCAGTGCTTTAACAGATACATATAAATTAAATGTGAAAAATGTAAACTAAAATTTATAAATAAAGGTAACAATGGGGCTGGAAAGATGGCTCATCAGGTAAGGGAATCTGATGCTCTCCCAGAGGACCTGGGTTCAATTCCCAGCACCCACATGGCAACTCACAACTCTAACTCCAGTTCCGATGTCATCTGATAACCTCTCCTGGCCTCCTCAGGAACCAGGCCGACAGGCACAGACAGTCAGTGGTGTCCAGAAATACAGCCAAGTAGAACATCCCTATGCATTTAATTATTTTTAAGTAGCCCTTGGGCCATGGTAAAGGCACTTTCCTCCAAGCCTGCTAATCTGAGTTTGATCCCCAGAACCCATGAGGTAGAGGAAGACAACTGTCTTGTCCTCTGACCGTCACAAACACTCAGCATGTACACACACCCGCACCTGCACACACAGTTCTTTTTAAATAAGCATCCCTATTATGAAACTCTAATGGGATGTGCCAAGAAGGACACACTGTTCTGCAGTTGTTATCCTTTCAAAAAATGTATAACCTTATACTAGTCATAAGAAAGCACAAGCCAAACCCAAATTAAACAACATTCTACAAAGTAACTGACCAGTGACCTTCAAAAGCATCAAAATCATGAAAAACAAAGAAAGCCCTAAGAACCATCACAACCTAGAGAAGATAATAATGATAATGTATAACGAGAAGAAAGGAGTTTAAACGTTTCAATCATAAAGAAGTGTTTGTAGAAATATGCTGATTCAAACATTTTAGAATGTTACATGCATTAAAGCATTATATAAGATCATATATTATATATTATATATCATATATCATATATAATATATATATTATATATATATATATATATATATCTTGAATTTTTGCTTTTTTGTCAGATTCAAAAAGAAAAAAGTAAAATTACTAGAGTCCTCGAGATGGGTAAATGGAAAATTACTAGAGACAGTATGCTGGTTAGTGTTTTGTTAACTTGACACAAGCCTCGGTCATTTGGGAAAAGGAATTTCAATTGGAAAAAAGCCTCCATTAGAAAATGCCTCCATTGGCCTGGCAGTGGTGGCACATGCCTTTAAACACAGTACTCAGGAGGCAGAGCCAGGCAGATCTCTGTGAGTTCAAAGCCAGCCTGGTCTACAGAGTGAGATCTAGGACAGGCACCAAAACTACACAGAAAAACCCTGTCTCAAAAAACCAAAAAGAAAAAAGAGAGAGAGAGAGAGAGAGAGAGAGAGAGAGAGAGAGAGAGAGAGAATGCCTCCAGTAAGCAGCACTCCTCCATGGACTCTGCATCAGCTCCTGCCTCCAGGTTCCTGACCTGCTTGAGTTCCTGCCCTAATTTACTACAGTGATAGGCATTACCTGGAAGCGTAAGCTGAAAGAAGCCCCCTGCCCTGCCCTGCCAGCTGCTTTTGGTCATGGTGTTTCATTGCAGCAAAAGAAACCTAAGACACGGAATCTGTATTAAGATGATGAAAAGGCTTTGGGTTCATATAGTGCGGATGACTGTTATAACACTACAAATCTAAATGCCACAAAATGTGTCGTAGTTACTGTTCCATTGCTGTGAAGAGACACCATGATCAAGGCAGTTTACAAAAGAAAATATTTAACCGGAGGCTGCTGACTGCTCCTGAGGGTTAAAGTCCATGGCCATCACACTGCAGAGAAAGGCAGCAGGCAGGCAGGCCGACAATGGGGCAGTGGCTGAGGGCTTACAGCTAATCCAAAGCAGCAGGCAGAGAAAGAAGAGACTGGGCCTGGTGTGAGCTTTTGAAACCTCAAAGCCCACCCCCAGAGATACACCTCCTCCAACAAGACCATACCTCCTAATCCTAAACATCCACCAACTGGGAACCACACATTAATATATGAGACTATAGGGACCATTCTCATTCAAACCACCACAGGATGCAAACATATAACACAGTTAAAATGATGAATATGTTCTTAAATATGTTATCCCAACTCAAAAACTAAGGTAAGTCTGCCAAGAAACTTACCCATATAACCAAACAAACCAGATATATTTCTATTGCTCTGATTTTTCTAATCCTTTTTGCAAGGCCAGTGGGCTTATTGCATACCTCTTCTTTTTATTTTGTTTGTGGGAATAGCTTTTCCTAAAAATATCTCTTGCTTTCAGAAATAAAATTTTGCCAGATCTTGCAACCAAGTTAATAATATGCCCTGAGACCATTTAAAACTATATACTTGATCTATTTCCCTACTATATATTCACTCTGTTAACTTGCCTTTCAAAAAACAATATAACCCTTAGAACCTAACTCTGCCTTGGACTTCACAAGCAATCAGTTTTTATGACATAAGCTAAACTCTGATCTTTAAACTATGCATTCTTCCATGCCTCAGACTCAGAATAGTTGTGTGTGTGTGTGTGTGTGTGTGTGTGTGTGTGTGAGAGAGAGAGAGAGAGAGAAACAGAGAGAGAGACAGAGAGAGAGACAGAGAGACAGAGAGAGAGACAGAGACAGAGATGGGGGAGGAGGTGGCAATCATTTATTGAAATCAGCCAACAAGTTAAAAGTAATTTTATAGAACAAGTATCTACCATATGGAAGCAACATGTAGATATAGTTTAATAACATCTCTCTGTGGTTTTAAGTATTACTCCGGGTCATTTGAGGTCAGTAAAATAATTCCTTTCCTTGTAAGAGTCTGCTAAAATTTTCTGTAAAAAAGCATTCCTCATTTTTTTCCCATTCCATGTTTTTTGTGCTATTCAATAAATATTGAGAAAAGCCCTTTGTTAGGGACAGACTTCAGACAAAGACAACAGACAGAAGACAGATGGGCAAATGGATCAAAAACAAGGCAGATGGAGAATACAAGGAGAGAGGGGAGGTTTCAAATTTGGGCTCGCTCTTGGTATACTCCAAGAGGAAGAATCTTTTTCCATCTGTTATTGCTATACTGATATTTTTTTTCTGGATTTTTTTTTCCTTGACTAGTCCTGAAACTTCTATTCACTCCATTTCAATGTCTTCTCTTTCCCCATCTTTTCATTAGGCTTCAAACACAACTTTTTTAAAAATTAAAGAAAAGGAAAAAAAAAACCTCAGCAGAGGAAAAAAGTTAATATCTGCCCGTACCATCTTCAAATCTGCCTTCCTAACTGAAAAGGAAGAGCCATCAAGAGAAGTAAGAATCTGGTCATAGGAAGGAAAAGGATTCAGCAAATATGAGCTTGACCTTAACGTGGACAAGCTGGGCGTGGTAGGACACAACTGTCATCCCAGCACTTCACAAGAGAACTGAAAAAACAATAAATAAAAATGGTTCATCTCAAAATAATTACAAATGGCCATAGCCAAAGGCATGGAAAACAATCTATGCATTAGAAGCGGCAAAGAAACACCTAGTTACAAATATGTGCCACATGCAGTGGAAAGCTAAGGGCCCGTATGCTTATTCCTGCAGTTTGTTACTATGTGCAGCAGCAACAGAACATTAAAGCCAGAGCAGCTATCCCTGTCACTAAGCATCTGACAATGACAGTATCTAAAAAACAAAAGCACAGAGGCAGGAGACACCGGTCAATGGGTAAAGCACTTGCCACTCAGGGGAAAGACCTGAGTTCAAATCCCCCGAGCCTACAAGAAGAAAGGCTCTGTAGCTGAGACTATACTCTCAGCTCAGGGGCCCCTCACTGTGTAATAATCCTTCTGTACACTGTAAAGATTTGTCACTCGAACTGGTTTAATAAAACGCTGATTGGCCAGTAGCCAGGCAGGAAGTATAGGCAGGGCAACCAAACTAAGGATGATGGGAAGGAGAAGGGCAGCAGAGTCAGAGGAGACCGCCAGCCAGCCACTGAACAAGCAGGACGTGTTAAAAATGAGGTAACAAAGCTGGAGAGATGGCTCAGTGGTTAAGAGCACTGGCTGTTCTTCCAGAGGACCCAGGTTCAATTCCCAACACCCACATGGCAGCTCACCACTGTCTGTAACTCCAGTTCCAGGGAATCCAACGCCCTCCTACAGACGAACATGCAGGCAAAACATCAATGTACATAAAATAAAAATAAGTAAATTATTTTAAAAATTAGGTAACAAACCATGAGCCACATGGCAAAGCATAGACAGAAATATGGGTCAAGTGTAAGAGTCAGTTAGTAACAAGCCTGAGCTATTGACCAAGCATTTATAAGTAACATTAAGCCTATGAGTAGTTATTTGGGACTGGGCAGTCAAGATAGGAAACATCCATTTACAGTCCTTAGCCTGGCATATGCAGTAGCAAAGTAAGAGACCTGCCTCAAGAGGACTACAATGTGGACCAACATCAAGGTTTTCCTCTATTCTCCACACACGTGTATGCACAGAGAGAGAGAGGGGGGGGAGAAAGGGAGAGAGGAAGGGAGGGAGGGAGGGAGGGAGGCTTAATTTTCCTGTTTCCTTAAACAGAGGGAAAGCACTATTAAAATCACAAAGCTATCTCATTAAATAAAAATGTACAAAAGGAACTTTGGGGCCAGTGAGCGGTCAGCAGCTAAATGCTCTTCCTGCAAAAGCCCACAGACCTGAGTTTGATCCCAGGAACTTAAAGATGGAAAGAGAGAAACAAAGTTGTCCTCTCTCTGCCATAATCATGCCTGACAGGTGTGCATATGTACACACACATACACACTTTTATCTCAATTACTTTGTAACTTAAGAACTCCTTTTAAGCCGGGCAGTGGTGGCACACACCTTTAATCCCAGCACTTGGGAGGCAGAGGCAGGCAGATCTCTGTGAGTTCGAGGCCAGCCTGGGCTACCAAGTGAGTTCCAGGAAAAGGCGCAAAGCTACGCAGAGAAACCCTGTCTCGAAAAACCAAAAACAAAACAAAACTCCTTTTAAATAATACCAGATTTTAAACTAGAATATTACTTGATTACATAGTCCTTAATTCCATAGGCACTACTAATACTATAAATTACTAATTTGTGGGCAAATTAACTTAAGGAATTAATGTGGTTTGATATTTGAAGAAAATGTCTGAGTATAATACTGTAATTCTTATTTGGGAGGGGAAAGTAAATCAAACGTTTAGTAAGCTCTAATGTGTCTTCTTTTTTTAACTGGTCACTCTTTAAAGATTTAATTAAGATTAAGGGGGAAAATGCCTCTTGGCATATATTATTGCTCAACTTTGAACATGATTAGCTTACATAACAAATTTACAAATCAGCTTTGCTCATTCACCATGAACAAACCGTTTTCAAGAATAAACACATTTTCTATGCAAACAGGAAAGAATAAATTAACGATTTTCCTTAGAAATATGCTTTTTGTATAAAAAGTTAAATTTGCAGAATACCTAAAGTTTTACCCTAAACAATAAAAAGCCGCGCGCCATATGTCGCGCGTCTTTAATCCCAGCACTCGGGAGGCAGAGGCAGGCGGGATCTCTGTGAGTTCGAGGCCAGCCTGGGCTACAAAGCGAGTTCCAGGACAGCCGGGGGGCTCTGTTACACAGAGAAACCGTGTCTGGAAGAAAAAAACAAACCAACACCAACAAAGAAAGCACTAAGTAAGTCTGGCAGGAAGTCAGGTTAAATAATCATGACCCTGGATGAAAGGTTTCCTGCTGCGGCAGGCACGTCCGAGTCCGCCTGGCCGGCAGAGGGCGCCGCAGCTCCCGGGCCGCCCTGGCGCCAGCCCCGCCCCCGGCCCCCGCGCTCACCTGCAGCGGCTGCACTGGGGCCTGCGCTCGGCGTGCTCCACCGGCAGCTCCCACAGCCCGGCGGCTCCCGCGCTGCCGCCCTCGGCGCCCGCGGGAGCCGCCGCCAGCGGCGCACTGCCCTCCGGCCGCTCCTCCTCCTCGTCCGGCGTCGGCGACCCGGAGGCCCCAGGAGGCCGAGGCACGGACTCCCCGAGCGTTGGCGACTCCATGTTGGATGGTACGAGTCAGGCCGTCGCATTGAGGGAGCGCCGCCGCCGGGGGGCGCCACGCGCTGAGGAAAGCGGTCCGCGCCACGCACGCACGCGTGCACGCACGTCACGTGAGGGGCGGGCCTCAGAGGTGACGTGAGGTCCCGCCCCGTTGCAGAATGAAAGGAGCCCATTGGTCAGGGCGGGAGTGCTTCACCTATAGGCAGGAAGGAAGGCGTGAGCTAGGTGGCTAGGCTGGTGAGAATAGGTTTCCTGGGGCCGGGAAGGGAGTCACCACCTCCAGAAGCCACCCAGACACCGAATCTTAGTGCATTTCTGTGCACCTAAAAGGTAAACGTGAGGTTCTATGCAGCAGTGCCGGGTTCTAGGACGAGTGCGCGCTCAGCCCTGCAGCACCTCGCGCCCTTGATGGCTAAAAGCTGCAAAGGAGAGGTTGCAGCCACTGAAAACTGGTCCCAGGACTTCGCCAGTGACAGTGTGAACTCCTGTATCTCGTGCCTTACCTTCTTCCTAAGTGTTTCTTCTAGCGGTCGGGCGTACCATTTCACATTCGACGCCGAATGATTGTTAAGTGATGTGTTTAACTCCCCAAGGCCAAACCATGGCTACAGTACACATTGTGTGGTTGACACTACAAACACGCACTACCTTAACGAAGTCCTCGCAACATCTAGTTAGCAGTTAGCAGTTAGCAGTTAGCAGAAGAAAGCCTGGCAGCTCTGCTTTTAAAAGCCCTAAACGGAGGTAGAAATGTTGCTTGCAGAGAATGAGTGATTGTATTTGTTAATTCTTACTCATGTTAATTTTGACAATATACATTTAAACAAAAAAACTAGGTTTTCATCAGTCCTCCGAGTTGTTTTGCAGTAACAACTGCCTTGATGCTCTAAATAGACTGGACATAACCAGGAACAGTAAAAACTAATAAATTTTGCAGCTCTTATCATTTATTTTAGCATTCGATTTTCCATTTCCAATCACCTAAAAACAAAATGGAGTGGTATACAGGGCTATATTTCAAAGTACTCTTAATTCTTTCCCTCCTGAAAACAGTATCCTTCTTTTATTTGAGGATAGCTTTAAAAGAAGGGGAAAGGGTGAGACCGTCCCACTTGGTGAGTGGATGTAAGATAAGAAACCAACTGGCACGTATGTGTGTTTACACTGGGAAATGAATAAAATCCAGAAACGGTAGGAAAGAGGATGAATCTGAAAATAACGAAATCCTGGCTACAGGTATAGATTGGAGGACGGGCTATTTTTAATGGCCAAATTCAGTTCTCTGTTGAGTATGTTTAAATGAAAGGACGTTCCTGCTCTTCCGTTTCAAGACAGGGAAAGCACTAGGAGGTGGGGTAAGGTTGTCCTGCACTGTCAAACTGCTAGAGAACAGAAGAGTGCTAACAACCATAAACCCACTCTTTCGCAGTAAACCCACACCACATCTCTGGCTCTGAGCTTCAAAGGATGCAGAATCCAGCCATTCATCTGTGCCTCTACCTCTGTCCCATTCAGGTTTCCATGTTTCTTGTGTAGATTATTTCCATTCCCACAAACAAGTCCTGCTTCATCTCTATTTTTGAAAGAAAAATTTCTGCAAGTCCATTTTTCCCAGAGGTTGACTAGAATGAAAAAAAAGTTAATAAACAAATACATAAACCTCCCAGGGGCTGACTTAGTGGTAGCAGACAGGTGTCCTTTGCATGAGCTAGACCTGGGATTCAATCAGCAACACTTTAAAGCAAAACAGACTAATTAACAAATCTTTTGTGGGGGAGGGGGGAGGGACCGGACACAATCAAAAACAGGTGTCTGTTGCCCTCGGGGAAGTGGGATATACAGCCTTATGCCCATGTTTTCAAACTCTCACCTGGAACAGTCTGAGGAAACCCATGTGTGCAGTTACCATCTTGGAGCACACAAAGGTAACACAAGACTAGCAGTAGTAACCTGCCTGGAAAAGGCTAGGACCAAAAGAAAGGAAGTGGTCATTTGAATAATGGCCCCAGAGGCTCATCTATTTGAATGCCTAGCCATCAGAGAGTGGCACTATTTGAGAAGGATTGGGATTTATGGCCTTGTTGGAGTAGGTGTGGCCTTGCTGGAGGAAGTGAATCTCTGCAGGTGGGCTTTGAGGTTTGAAAAGCCCAGACCAGGCTCAGTTCTCTCTCTTCCTGAGACCCATGGATCAGGATCAGCACTCTCAGCTACAGCTCCAGGGCCGTGGGTGCCCAGCCATGCTTCCTGCCGTGATGATAGTGGACTAAACCTCTGAAACTGTAAGCAAGCCTTCCTCTTTAAGAGTTGCCTTAGTCATGGAGTCTCTTCACAGCAATAGGACAGTAACCAAGACAGTGAGTAAAATGTCTTTTAAAGAGAAACAACGTGCTAGCAAGAGGATAATGCAGTTAGGTGTTCCTTTATGCAGGTAACCAGAATTTTATATTTCTTCCCCTCAAGAGTTTCTGTGATAGGGGTTGTTGAAGGAGCCTTAATAGCATACCACTGATGTGAGAGGAAGAGGGGACCATGTCAAGCAAGGGCCTCAGTAATGCCAAAAATTACATACCCTGCCGATCCAGCAGGAACAACTGCCAACCGTGGATAAGCTTTGATTCGAACAAAAAGAAAGATGGGACATTTTTGACATTTTGTTTTCCATTGCTACTGCAAGAAACTGCCACAAATGTAGTGGTTTAATAAAACACACGTGTATTCTCTTAAACGTCTCTGTCAGAGCTTTGACATGGCTTTCATGTCAGGCTGCATGTGTTTCTTGCTGTGGGTTGTTGGTAGAATTCGGGTCCTTGTGGTTATTTTCTTGCAGGGTTATCAGCTGTGCCCAGCTTCTAGAAGTTACTCATGTGCTTTGGCTCAGAGCCCCCCTTTCTCCATCTTGAGAGCCAGTAACTGTGGGTTGATTCTTGCTCATCATTCTAACCTTTCATGCCTTTTCAGGAACTTCCCTCTCTGAACAACCCTCAGTCTTTCTTCGACACTTCTCCTTCCACTCAGATAACCCAGGAAAATTTGGCTGTATTGAAGTCAATTAGCAACTTTGATTCTATTCAGCTATATAGTGTCACACACATAAAGATTATGACTGAGAGTAAATGTCATGCCAGCCAAAATTCTGTTCACCTTATATATGCTCACCAAATTTAGTGGTTTCATAGTCACACAAACTGCATGTAAAAAGTGAAATATACCCAACTTGTCACCAAGATCTAATAGTTAAACCACTGCCATCAAGATTCTCTTTTCCCTAAGTTTCTGATACTATTTTCTATGGTGGTAGATATTGTCAACAGATCTGAAATCACCTGGGAGACAACTGTGTGGGCACCTGTGTCTGGATATTATAGAATGGCTTAACTGAGGTGGCAAAACCTACCTGAGATATGGATGGCACCATTTCTTGATCCTGATCTGAATGCACAACCATTCATCTCTCTACGTCCTGTGTCTGAAATGTGTCCAGTCCCCACCCTGTCTTCCTCATGATGAGCTAGCTGTACCTTCATACTCTGAGCCACAGTAAACTCTTCTGAGCCACAGTAAACTCTTCATTAGGTCACTTCTGTTAGATATTTTGTCACAGTGATGAGAAAGGTCACCAAACAAGCTCTACATGGAAAGCCCCATTTCTCTGCTTAATTTTGCTGGTGGGTCTGCTCCAATTTCCTGCCTGCGTGATTTTTGCTTTAAAGCTTTCGAGAAATTCTGCATTACCTTCACTTGGAAATGTATTGTACTCACAGATGTCATTTTCAACATTTGCCTGCAGGATTTTGTGTGACTTATATGCTTGGATTTATGGGAGAGGGTGTTTATTTGCTTGAAGAGTTTGTGTTTTGTTTGTTTAATTATTTAATCAGTTAGCCTTATAACAACAGAAGCATGTTTTTGTATCTTAAAGTAAATATCCCTGAGTGAATAACTTAATAGTTAAGTAAATAGCTATTTACATGAAATAAAAGTTGATTGTGTTACGGCAAATAGCTGTTCTGAGACCATGGTGGGAAAAGAAATACAGCCTAACACAGGACTTTTCCAGTCTAGTTTCCCTTGGGGTCACCTAAGAAACCTCAGAGCCTGTAGGCATCAGCACTCATAGGAGTTCTGCCCTCCAGCTCAAAGTGAGAACCATTGATCTGAGCTGATCCTGCATTTGCGGAAAGGCAGGTACCAAACAGAAAGTTTGCACTGCCCAGCTTCAAACCTGCAAGGTTTTCACCATACCAGCCTCCATCTTGGGTGATTCTGATCCTCTGTGAGGCATTCATAATTATTCAGTATGTTCTAAGTCCTAACCTGATTAAACAGAATCTGCTGCGCTTTACATGGTCCAGGTGAGCACAGAAGGCTGTGTACTATTGGAATTTACTTAAAGTAGGCAGACTTTTCTTGCCAGAAAAGTAGAACTGAGATTTTGTTTCATTAAAAAAAAATAAGTTTATTAGTCTTGCATTTCTGATTATGAAGGTAATAGGTGTTGCTTGGGGGCTAGTGAATGAATGTTGGTTTCCTTGCTATCTTGCTTGCTTGTGTGTTTTCTGAGACAGAATGTAGCCCAGGCTGCCCAGGAGTTGGTATCCTAGTTTTTGCCTTCATTTGTTTTTCTGTTTTTGTTTTAAAACACCACTCTCCAATTGTAGGGAATTTTACCACAGTAGAAATCAATTACCAAAATTGCTTCTTTTTCTCATTTTCAAAGCACAGAAAGAGTAGTGTGTTCGAGTTTAACTTAATAGGGCAAGTTCATTGATACGATGTTAAAATTTTGGTACAAGATCCAAGAAGAATATAATTATCTGAAAAGACTTATAAAGAGAGATACTTTTTCTTTAATATATCTGTTTCATGACAAACTTTATATATATATATATATATATATATATATATATATATATATATATATATATATATATATCATAGCACATAAGATTGAATGTGGAAATAGATACCAGAATGCAAAAAGACATTACAGAGATATGTAAAGTAAATCAATACAATTCTTCTCACGGACTTTTCATTGAAAATATATTTTGTTATCATATAATGTGATTTCATACTGTTATCTAAAAATTATTGAGTATAGAAATTTCCATCTTGCCAGGTGGTAGTGGCACAGGCCTTTAATTCCATCACTCAGGAGGCAGAGGCAGGGGGATCTCTGTGAGTTCAAGGCCAGCCTGGTCTACAGAGTGAGTTCCAGGACAGCCAGGGCTACATAGAGAAACCCTGTCTTGAAAAAAAAAAAAAAGAAAAAGAAAAAATAAATCTCCATTTTAATTTCTAATACCGTAAATATCGGTAGATAACCACCCACACAAAGATTCTTTTTGGTTCTGAGTATGTTTTTTAAGAGCATTGTGGGGTTCTGAGAGCAAAAAGTTGGGAAATTCCTGGTCTAGAAGCATCCACAATGAGGAGCAAGAAGACTATGTGTCCAGTACTGTGAAAGCGGGAGAGAACAAAAGGCCGCCGCTGAGCGGGCATAGGAAAACTGCAGCCCCGTGTGCAGCCAGCCTCAGTGAAGCCCCCTGCTAAATGATTCTCCTCTTCCCTAAAGCACCAGTGTTCCCTTCCAGATCCTTCTCCTCAAACGGAGTTGTTTATCACTACTTGACTCTAGAAAGAAAGCGGGTCGGCTCTCGCCAGCATATAGAGGCTATGTCTACTGTGTTGCCTGCTTTTGTGACACAACCTAGTGTCATTTGGGAAAAGGGAGCCTCAGTTGAGAAAATGCCTCCATAAGATGGGCCTATAGGCAAGTTTGTAGAGCATTCTCTTGATGGATGATTGATGTGGGAGGGCCTACGAAGCCCTCTGTGGGTGGTGCCATCCCTGGGGAGCTGGTCCTGGGATGTATAAGAAAACAAGCTGAGCAAGCCAGGGGTAATAAGCAGGTAAGCAAGTTAGTCCATGATCTCTGCTTTTGTTCTTGCCCTGATTTCCTTCAGTGAAGAGTACGATGAAATAAACCCTCTCCTCCCCAAGCTGCTTTTGGTAAGGGTGTTTTATCACAGGAATAGAAACCGAACTAAGACATTTCCTAAGCTTCAAAATATTATATAAACTGGCAAGTGGGAGAGATCCATCACATCCAATAAATCCATAAATATCACCATGGAAACACAAGAAATATGAAAAATAACAAAGTAACATGACCCCTCCAAAAGTTCTTAACTTTCCTGTAACCGATCAAAAGCTATCAAAGTAGATGAAAGGCCAGATCAAGAACTGAGGAATTAGTTTAATGATCAGCAACTTCAAAGAGAATGCAAATGGCTGGATGGGTTACGGTGAAACAGTTATTCAAGCAACACAGAGGTCTGTGACAAGGAACAAACAAATGCTGGAAATGAAAGTTCAGGACATCAAAGAAAAATAAAAACCTTAGCTGAGGGGCTAGAGAGTGGCTCAGTAGCCAGAAGCACAGGCCACACTGGACCTGCACCCAGACCATCTCAACCATCATCAGAGAAATTCCTCATGTAGTAGAGGGGAATAATACAGAAGCCCACCACACGACAATGTTCAGAGAGTGAGAGACTTTGGAACACTCAGTCCTAAACTGGATGTCTTCACCAAACCCCACCCCTCCAGGTACAGGGAGCTGTGCAAAGGAGGCAGAAAGATTGTAAGAGCCAGAGGGGATGGAGGACTCCAGGGAAACGGCTTCTTCCAGACACAACAGGCCTAACACACATCGGAACTCAGAGACTGTGGCCACGTGCACAAGACTGGCACACATTCAAGCCAGGTGGGGTCCTGGCGCTGAGAGGGGGACGTGGTTAGGATCTATCTAAGAAGCTCTCTCCAATAGACAGAAATTGTTTACTTCTCTGAAATAAGCTCACTGAAATTCTCACTGAGTCTATAAACCACACTTAAGGGCGGGGCTCACGCCTGTAGTAGATAACCAACATAAAATGAACTCACTAATGTTTTTGTTTGTTTCTTGTTTTGTTTGTCTCATATTACTTTGTTCGGGTTTTTTTTTCTATCTCATTGGTCTTTTGCTTGTGTATTATGGTTTCTGGTTTTGTGTTTTTAGTGTGTGTGTGTGTGTGTGTGTGTGTGTTGTGCTTTTTCTGCTATCTCATTTATTATTCTGGTTTGTTTGGGTTCATTTTTTTATTTGCCTGTTTGTTTTTTAAAAGAAAGAGAAAGAAGATGTGGAGCTGAGTGGGCAGGGAAGTGGGGTGGACCTGGGAGGAGATGGAGGAAGGGAAAACATGACCAGAAAATATTATATGACTTTTCTTTCTTTCTTTTTTTTTTTTTTTTTTTTTTTTTTGGTTTTTCGAGACAGGGTTTCTCTGTGTAGCTTTGCGCCTTTCCTGGAACTCACTCTGTAGTCCAGGTTGGCCTCGAACTCACAGAGATCCACCTGCCTCTGCCTCCCGAGTGCTGGGATTTAAAACGTGCACCACCACTGCCTGGCCACTTTTCAATTAAAAGCATTTGCTCCTCCTGCTGAGGAGCCAGGTTCTACCTTAACTCCCTTTCCAGGAGATCTAATGCCCACTTCTGGCTTCTGTGGGAACCTGCATACAAGCGATGCACATGCTTTGACTCAGTGAGTGCACACAAACACAGAAAATAACCTTACCAATAGTGTTGACCAAGTGGAAGGGGGAAAGAAGATCAGGGATTCTCTGGTTTGAGCATTGTGCTGGCTTTATAAAGAAACAAGAGATGCTTTCATGAGGCTTATCTAAATTATATGGGAAAGAATGCCTCTTTTCAGAAAGCCTTTTGTAAAACACAGAATAATGGAGGATTTCATTTTGTTTCTTTTCCAGAAATTCAGGGTGTGGGAGCCCACAAAAGCTTCCAAGTGAGATCCGAGCTTGCCTTACACAGCAGGCTGCATTAGGGGATGGCTTGACCATGTGTGTGGTTGCCAGGTGTTTGGGATGGTCTGTACTTGGCTGTGCCGGGAGGGGGGAGGTCTTTTGCTCTACTCCTTACCATTCCTTTAAAAGCCCTTTAGTAGAGACAGAAGGGGCTGGTGGGTTTTGACCCAGGCCCTCCCGATGCTATCCTATGTTTCTAACTGTCCCTCTATATATTTCTATCTACGTATTTTTTTTCAATTCTCCCTGCTCAAGAGTACCATGGGGGGAGGAGGGGGAAAGTGGGGACAGACTCCCCACATCAGAGCTTGGATAAAGTTCAAAACCATGGATCCCTTCTAGATAAGACTGCCTATTGAACAATTCCAGAGGGCATTTTATTCTCTTCCTAGATGGGAATGAATGTGGCACTATTATAATTAAGATCAATCAATCAAACAAAATATATGGCTCTGGCAGATGATTTATTGCAGTACTTAGAACTAAAACATGATGAAGAATGTAAAACCCACAAGTGAACCTTGCAGCAACTTCAAAAAAAAAGCTGCAGACCCAGCATGGAGACAGGATTTCACTCCAGGTTAGTTCCACAAACTGTTGGGAAGTTCCTGTCTCCCAGCGCTTTTGACTGAAACTGGAGATGATGGACAGTCCTGAAGCAGGGTAAGAATTACTGGTGCCTGAAGAGCTCCACAGCCCCCAGCAGCTTCAGGGGAACCAGCAGACTCCAGGTGGGGCCAAATTTGGCTCTGGTTTAGGCCTATGAGCACAGGGGAAATTCCATATCTTAAGGCTATTTTAAAACAGAAACTGCATGAATATTTCATTAGATACAGAAAAGGTCTTTGACAAAGTCCATTGTCCCTTCACGTTAAAAGTCCTAAGGAATCAAGGGATACATGGGAGTGATCTGAACATAATAAAGGCAATATACAACAAGCCCACAGCCAACATCTTGCTAAGTAGAGAAAAACACAACAAGGCACTTCCATTAAACCTCGAAGCAAGAAGAGGTTGTCCTTGTGTAGTCCTTGAAGTCTCACCATAAACAATGAGACAAGAGAAAATGATAAAGAGGATACGAAAGAGAGAAAGAGAGAGAGAGAGAGGGAGGGAGGGAGGGAGGGAGGAAGGAAGGAAGGAAGGAAGGAAGGAAGGAAGGAAGGAAGGAAGGAAGGAAGGAAGGAAGGAAGGAAGGAAGGACCTGGACATAGTGACTGATACCTTCAATCACAGCATTTGGGCAGTCCCTGGATCTCAGAGATCCACAAAGTCATCCTCAACTGTATAGTGAGTCCCAGATCATCCAGGGTTCCGTAGTGAGATGCTGTCTGAAGAAAAAAAAAATGGAGGGGGGAAATTTATATCCCTGTTTGATTTTCAGATGATATGATTCTCTACCTCGAATAGTCCACTGGAGAACTCCTACGTTTGATGAACTCATTCAGCAAAGCAACGGGATAAAAAGTTAAGCCACAAACATCTCAACAATCTTCCTCTATCCCAGTGACAAACCGAGGGGGAAACAGGAGAAAGACAATTCCACTCTCAGTAGCCTCAAAAATCGGACCGAGTCTAACCAAGGAAGGGAAAAATGTGTACAGTGAAAACTTTCGGACACAGAAGAAACTGAGGAAACGCCAGAAGATAGAAAGACTTCCCATGCTCAGAGGCTCATAAAACCAATGTGAAAATGGCCATGTTACCAAAAGCAATCCACAGATTCAAAGCACTCCTCATTAAAATTCCAGTGCAATTCGTGGAGGAAATTAAAAATCTAATCTTAAAACATATGGAGACACAAAAGACCCAGAATAACCAAAGGAATCCCGAACAATAAACACTGCTGGAGGTATCACCATCCCAGATTTCAAGTAATGTCGATGAATTTCTAAGTGGTCTTATTAAGTAGAAAACATGGAGTCAAATATAGAGGTGAAAGCCTTAGAGATCAGGGACACAGGAATAGCCACCATCTAACCTTACCTCACCACGCCACACCTTCCAAAGGTGCTCCTTCCTGTCTACCCGCACCTTTATTGCCTTGCTGTTCTGCCCTCTCATTGGCTCTTAGCCCAGCTACCTCACTTCCTTGTCACTGCCTGTCTTTACAGTCCCCCAGCTCTCTATGGTTGGTACTGGGATTAAAGGCCTGTGTCACCACACTTGGCTCTGTTCCCTAGTATGGCCTTGAACACACAGAGACCCTGCCTGCCAAGTGATTGGATTAAGGGTGTGTGCTACCACTGCCTGAGTTTTGTCTTTACTTAAAATGGCTTGCCATTTCCTCTGATCTCCCGGCAAACTTTTATTTATTAACATAAAAATAAAATATCACCACATTTCAGCACAAATAAAATATCACCACAAAATAACACTCCATAGCTAATGGAAACAGCTAAAAACAGACAAAGTAGTCAATGGAATAGAGTTGAGGGTCCAGAAAAAAGCCCACCATCCTATGGCCACCTGATTTTTGATGTATGATGCCATTTCATTTTGATGGTTCTCTGCTTATTTTTGTCCAGATGACCTGTCTATTGGAGAGAATGGGGTACTGATTATATTATTACTGGTTGATATTAGTCTATGCCTTTAGTTCTAGCAGTAGTGAACTTTTAGTTAGTTTTTTGTTTTGTTTTAAGACAGTCTGTATAGCCCTGAGTACCTGGAACTCACTAGGTAGACCAGGCTGACCTCGAACTCACAGAGATCCACCTGCCTCTGCCTTCTGAGTTCTAGGATTGAGGGTATGCACCACCATGCCCAGCTTGGATTTTGTTTCTTGATCCATTCATCCATCCTGTGTCTTTTGATTGGAGAATTGAGGCCATTAAAACAATTGTTATTTGAAAACTGTGTGCTGATTGGAGTGATTGTGTTGTTGATTTTTGGTGCTGTAGTTTATGTTCTCAGTGGTGCTTTATGTTTCAGCAATTACAGCTTGGTTTGTTTTCTTTCTACAATCTCGTGGCTATGCCCATTCCCATTTTCAGCCTGAAATATTGCTTCCTCTATTTTCCTTAGGTTTTTTTTCTGTTGAATATAAATTTTAAGCTGTTTATTTCATGGGAAAGCTTTTCTTTCTTCTTCAACTATAGCAGATGGTTTTCCTGGATACATTCATCTAGGTTGGCTGTTCTGGTCTTTTAGGACTTAGAATGTATAGCTCTAGGCTCTTCTGGCTTTTGGGTTCCATTGAGAAATCAGCTGTTATTCTGATGGGTTTCCTTTATACATATGTTGCTTGAATTGCTAAATGGTCTTTTAATAAAAAAAAAAAAAAAATTCCCGAAGCCAGATATTGGAGTAAATGCTGAAGGATCAGACTGACAAAGGAACAGGCTACCTCTTATCTCTAGGACTCCTCAGGCTGAAAAAGCCTCAGCCAATAGGCCTCTAGCCAAATGAGCTTCCTCAGCCAAAAAGGCCTTAATTTCCAGTCTCCTTACACCTTATATACCTTTCTCTACCCAGCCATCACTTCCTGGGATTAAAGGTGTGTGTGCTTCCCAGTACTGGGATTAAAGGTGTATACCACCATTGCCTGTCTCTGGTTTCTCTCCCAGACTGAGTCAATCTCATGAAGTCCAGGGTGGCTTTGAACTCACAGAGATGGATCTCTGTCTCCCAAGTGCTAGGATTAAAGATGTGTGTCACCACTGCCAGGCCTCTATGTTTAATCTAGCAGCTTGTTCTGTTCTCTACTCTTCAGGCAAATTTTATTAGGGAACGCAATGTGATACCTCAGTAAAACCCCCCACTCTTCCCTACAGACAAAGAGAAGCCTAAACCAGGATTCCTAAGTGTAGATAAGAGCTTAGACTCCTTTTCCCCAGGTGGCTGTATCTGCTACAGGGACTTTGGAAAACACAGTCAGGATAATTGACCAAAAGACTAAAAAGGGAGGCAGGTTAAAATAAATTATATAGTCTGTGCCTTTAAGAACTAGCCTCACAAAGAAAGGGGAGCACTCCTTCCAACCTCCCTGCTGTGAGTGAGAGATTTGGAAGAGCCTCCCTGGAGGCTTGTAAACTTAGAAAACACCTTACTTTTGCATTCTGTACCTAAAGTCTCCAGTGGTGGCTTTGGGGATGTGATCTAGGCACAAGACCCTCACTCTATTGTCTCAAAAAGGGGGCCTTAGACAAAGATATCTCAATAGATAGACCCAGGCCAGTTTCAAGTCCCCAGAAATGATGGCGCCAGGCCCAGGAACAAAAGAACAGAGTCAGGATGTCTGATGGTAACCAATTAACCACAAGATGCCCCTCTCCAGAGATAACATGACCAGACCCCGGAGATGAGTTGTAAAACTCCTGACAGGGCAAACAGATAAGCTAGAATAAGATAAAGTCCAGGCCCGGGAAAAACTGGACCAATCAAGGATGGACCTGTACTAACCCCCTCCCCTCTAAGAAATTTTATGGGTTTTGCCTATAAAAACTAACTTCCCCAAGAAAGAGTAACTCTTCCCTACCTCACTTGAGATGGCTTGAGTTGAGTTCCCTGTCATGACTTGTAACAGATAAACCTTGCTTTTGCATTCTGGTATGCTCGTCCTTGGTGGTCTCTCTGGGGTTACGATCTGGGCACAACAGCAATATATTACCACATGTATAACTTGTGTTTTTTTCTCTTGGAGCTTTCAAAACACTTTAATTTTTACATAGACTTAGTGTTTTAACTATGACAAGCTGGGGGTGACACAGTTATCTCCTGGTCTTATCTAGGTGGGATTCTGTGTCCTTCTTGTGTCTCTATGGCTATGTCTTTCCTTAGTTTGGGGAAGTTTTCTTCTATAACCTTGTTTATGATCTGGTCTATGCCATTGACCTGGGATTCTTCTCCCTCATCTGTACCTAGAATTCAAAGGTTTGGGCTTTTAATGGTGTCCAACATTTCCTGACTGTTCCTTCTTTGTGTTTTGGTTTTACACTTTACATATTCTTTGCTTCTTTCATCTAGATCTTCTATCTCTGAGTCTCAATATTCTATCTTCTGCTTGATCCATTCTCCTTGTAAGGCTTTTCCCTGAGTTTTCTAGTTGACTTATTGGATTATTCTATATTCACTTCAGCATGAGTTCCCTTCAACGTTTCTTTTTATTGAATCCTGCTTTCAAATTCTGGATTGTCTTTGTCCTTTCTATCAGCCTTTTTGTCTGTTTTCTGGAGCATCACTCAATTTATTTTTTTTATACCCATTATCTTTGAGTTCATTGAGCTGTTTGTGTCTTCTTTAAACTCCTTGAATTCTTTGATGAAGTTTATGATGTTTTTTAAAAAGTTTATGTCTGGGGTTTCTGTAGGCAATTCTTTTTTTTTTTTTTTTTTTTTTTTTTGGTTTTTCGAGACAGGGTTTCTCTGTGTAGCTTTGCGCCTTTCCTGGAACTCACTTGGTAGCCCAGGCTGGCCTCGAACTCACAAAGATCCACCTGCCTCTGCCTCCCGAGTGCTGGGATTAATGGCGTGCGCCACCACCGCCCGGCATCTGTAGGCAATTCTTAATGGCAAACATTTTTATAGGACTGGTAGATTGGGGGGGCAGAGCTGGGGGTGCGGGAGCTGGGGGCGGTGAATGCTGCTTTGATCTCTCATGCTGTTTTTATTTTTGCAATGACATCTGGTCATGTGGACTTCTTTTGTTAGTTCTGTGTGGTGATATTTTATTTGTACATCCCAATAAAGCTTATTTGAGGATCAGAGAAAAAAACCAGCCACTATACTAAACATAAAGGTCAGGCAGTGATAGCACATGCCCTTAATCCTGGCATTTGGGAGGCAGCAATTCATCTGAATCTTCGTGAGTTCAAGGCCACTCTGGGAACAGAGTCAGGCATGGTGGCACATGCCTTTAAGTCCAACATTAGTTAACCATTAAGGTCTGGAGGTCTGTACAGAGAGACAGGAAGTGATACAGCTGGGCAGAAAGAGGAAGTGATGTAGCTGGGTAGAGAGAGGAAGTAAGAGGGAAGGGACAGAAAGGCATATAGGTGTGGGAATACAGGAAGTAGCTCTCTCTGGAGACTGAGGAGTTGGTAGGGTGATGTTTGCTGTGGCTTGTCCTATTCCTCTGATCTTTCAGTTTTCACCCCAATATCTGGCTCTGGGTTGTTGTTTTTTTTTTTTTTTTTTTTATTAATAAGACCATTTAGCAATTCATCTTATAGTTCTGTGTCAATATGGACAGAGAAGGTTGGGGAAGAACACAGGATTTATGTGCTGAGTTGGGCCTAAAGTTTGTATATAGCTTAGATAGAATGAAATCAGATGGACACAGGAGGCTGGGATAGTGTGAAGGATGTATATCCTAGTCCAATCCTGGAGGTTAGCAGTGGGGCTGGGTGTGAGGGGGTATGAATGAAGGAGATGATGAGTCAGGCTCATCTGATTAGACCCTAGCTCAAGATGTGCAGGATCTGGCTGGGCAGAGAAGTTGAGTATGGTATAAGAGGGGCCTGTAGAGGGGCAGACAAGGCATATCCTGGCTGGAGTATGAAGGTTGAGCCTGCAAAAACAGGGGTGGCTAGGCTGGGGTGCTAGATGTGGGCCTTAGGCTACACCCGCAGGGTTGAGGAAGGCTTATGGCAGGAAAGGTCAGGTGAATTTACAGGGCTCATCCCTGGTAAGAAGTGTGCAGTGTCTGGCTGGGCAGAGAGCTTGGAACATGGCTGGGAGGAGCCAGGAGGTGGGGATCTATACCCTAGAGTGGAGAGAAGCCCAACTCTTTGCATATGCTTCCTTCAAAGCAAGAAGCATTGTTAGGTCAAGAACCATCATCATCCCATGCTTCCCATGGTTAACCCAACTGTTAGCAAGGAGCCACAGAATGGTGCTGTAATTCAGACTGAGACTTAAATATGAGACTATAAACTATCCTCAGAGAATTCTAAAACCTCAGGGTGTCTCTAAGAGAATCTGCCAAATAGCTAAGGAAACTGAGGTCTAGACATCTGAGGTTACCAATGAAATGTCTGACAGCAGGCAGTGGGAGCCAAGTCCCCTCTTCTTTTCCTGTATCTACACAAAGGTACCATGTAAATAATAAAGAGATAGCTCCCTGATCCCTGCTAAAGGCAGGAAAGTGCCACAAGTTCAAGGCCAAACTGGGCTACCATAAAAGAAAAATTAAATTAAAAATATATAAATGAATAAATAAAGATGAGTTTGTGGTGGTACTCTCTGAGGGACAATTGTACTTAACATTTTTGTTGTAAGTTTGGGGGAATTAGAAGCAAACATCTTTTATTTAGAAA
Organism: Peromyscus maniculatus bairdii; assembly: GCF_049852395.1. NCBI lineage: Eukaryota > Metazoa > Chordata > Mammalia > Rodentia > Cricetidae > Peromyscus > Peromyscus maniculatus. Next base: position 40,886,687 of record NC_134870.1, read on the forward strand.
ACTGAAGAGACCTGAATAAAGTCTGTAGGTTAGGTAATATTATTACATCAGTGTTAATGTTCCTATTCTTAGAATTGTGATTGTTAGAGAATTTGGAGACTAAATGCTGAAGTAATAAAACATTATACCTGCAACTTATTGTTAAATGATTTTTTTTTTTTTTTTTTGGTTTTTCGAGACAGGGTTTCTCTATGTAGCTTTGCGCCTTTCCTGGAACTCATTTGGTAGCCCAGGCTGGCCTCGAACTCACAGAGATCCGCCTGCCTCTGCCTCCCAAGTGCTGGGATTAAAGGCGTGCGCCACCACCGCCCGGCTGTTAAATGATTTTTTTAAACTTGTGGGGTAGGGTATGATTTTATATCTATGCATGCGTGGAAGGAAGGAAGGAAGGAAGGAAGGAAGGAAGGAAGGAAGGAAGGAAGGAAGGAAGGAAGGAAGGAAGGACAAAAGAAAGTGATATCAGGACATGACATATGATAAAGTGATAATGAGACGTTCAAAAAAAGCTCACAGATTCAAGATGAGCTTTACAAGTGAAGTCAAAACACTGACTTATGGTTAAGTATGCAGACTAAAGAAGAAAAATAATCTTTTTTGTTCTTGGAATAACTGAGTGATGGTATCCTCTGTTGATATAGAGACATGATAATTAGTTGAGGAAGAGAAGATCTAGTAATCAACTTCAGCTCATAGAAAGATTCTGAAAGAAGAAAGAAAAAACAGAGAAAGGAAATAATTTAAGTATAAGAATTAGTCAGTAATAAGCCTGAGCTAATGACCAAGCAGCTATAAATAATATTAAGCCTCTGAGTGATTATTTTATAAATGACTGCGGGACCTCATGGCCAGGAGGGACCTGAGAAAACTGGCTACAGAAAGGAATAGAGAAGGGAGGGAAAATCTTAAAATAGAGAAAATATGCTGGGCTGCAGTGGTGCATGCCTTTAATCCTAGCACTCAGGAGGCAGAGCCAGGTGGATCTCTGTGAGTTCAAGACCAACCTGGTCTACAGAGCGAGTTCCAGGACAGGCACCAAAACTACACGGAGAAACTCGGTCTTGAAAAACAAACAAAAAAAATAGAGAAAATATTAAATATGCCATTGATATTTAATAAAATATCAATTTAATAAAAGCCTGGAATATTAGAAAAAGGCCATGTTTGAAATTGATGCTTATATGATTAAACATCCTTTTGATTTTTAAAAATGTGAGTTCAGATTTGGAGAGATAGCTCAATGGTTAAGGGCACTTGTCCTTCTTGCAGAAGACTTGGGTTCAATTCCTAGCACCATTATAATGGTATATAACCACCAATAACTCCGGTGCCAGGGAATCTGACACCATCTTCTAAACTCTGTGGTACACTGTGGTGATATTTTATTTGTGCCGAAAAGTGGTGATATTTTATTTGTATGTTAATAAAGTTTGCCTGGAGACTAGAGGTCATAGCCAGCCATAAACAGAAGTCAGGTGATGGTAGCACACGCCCTTAATGCGATCACATGGCAGGCAGCGTCTCTGTGTGTTCAAGGACACAGCCTAGTGTGGTGATCCACGCCTTTAATCCTAGTACCAACCACAGAGACCTGGAGGTCTGTATAGACAGGCAGTGACAGGGAAGTGAGGTGGTTGGACTAAGAGCCAATGAGAAGGCAGAACAGCAAGGCAATAAAGGCACAGGTTAGACAGGAAGAAGCTGGTTCTCTTGAGAAGCTACAGCAGCGTGGTGAGGTTAGATGGTGGCTCTCACTATTTCTCTGATCTCTATGGCTTTCACCCCTATATTTGGCTCTGTGTTTCTTATTTACTAAGACTGTTTAGAAATTTGTCTGCAGTACACGAGCATATATGCAAGAAAAAACTCATATTTAGTAAAACAAAATCTAAAAATAAAACTATAAGTTCTCCTAAGTGGGATATTTATATGACCACTACCACTCCAAGAGTCAGTGTGGCTTGAATGAAAATGCCCTCCAGTTGGTGATACTTGAGCAGAGGTGTAGGAGGTGTGGCCTGTCATTACCTGGACATGTTGTGTGTGTGTGTGTGTGTGTGTGTGTGTGTGTGTGTGTGTGTGTGTGTGTCTGTTTGTTTGTCTGTCTGTGTCTGTGTATGTGAATATGCCTGTGTCTGTGTATATGTGTGTATGCATATTGTGTGTGTATATGTGTGTGTGTGTGTGTGTGTATGTGTGTATGTCTGTGTATGTGTGTATGTTTGTGTCTGTGTTGTGTGACCACAATTCCTGCAAGACCACAATTCTCATGGGTCAGTAAAGGGTGCAGAGCAGAGATCAACCATTCCAGAGATGGTTTCAGCGAACATCACATCATCCACTTTATTAAACACGAGTGACAACTGGTATAACGGAAGCCTATAGACTGTGATTGGCTAGCACATCACCTCACACTGGATAGTGAGCGCTCGTACAACCAGGGTCTCTGTGTGGAAGAAGCCTGTTAAAGGAGACATGGAGAGGGCTACTCAATGCTGTTTCAGAATTCAGTGTTCTGACTTCAGGAGCATGGTGAGTCAGGCTTCTCATTTAGAAGCGCAGTGTGTCAAGTAGGCTGGCCTCCAGGTCATGCCTGCATTTTCTCCTGCATGGCCTGGCTGGAGGGAGTAGTCACGGGAGGTGGGCTCTGGGTGGTTAAAGACTCAAAACATTTCTAGTTTTCTCTGTTTCGTGTTTTCCATCAAAGATCTGAGTTCTCAGCTTGCTGCCCCAGCCCCCCTGCCTGCCTGCTGCCATGCCTTTCCTCCATGATGACCCCTTTTCCGCTGGAACTGTAAATCCTAATAAACTCTTTCTTCTATAAGCTGCTTCTGGGCATCGTAGTTTATCACAGCCACAGAAAACTAACTCATACATCTAGGAAACATCACAGAAGAGAGGTGGAAAGTACTTAAAACATGGAGTGCTGTGAAACACTGCTATCCAGACATGAGCCAGTCACTGCAGTCATGAACACGCCTGCTATGGATACCTGCACACAATTGGGCTTTTCAACTGTCTATCACAGATATAGGAGGTATATACAAGGCCCCATCCCTTTCTGAGGAACTACTGACTGTTAGTGGTGTCCTGGAGAAGGAGTTGTAGTTTTCTTTAGTGGTATAGCCACTGAGGGGCTCATTGGGAAGAAGAGGGGGTTCAGAGGGAAAGGAACAGGGATAATAAAGTAATAGAGATGAATATAATCACAATACACTCTATCTATATATGCATACGTGTGTGTGTGTGTGTGTGTGTGTGTGTGTGTGTGTGTGAGAGAGAGAGAGAGAGAGAGAGAGAGAGAGAGAGAGAGAGAGAGAGAAAATAAAAAGGACTAAAAACAGGAGTTTAACCATACCCCGTCCCCAAATACATGGTGTCTGCATGGTGTCAGAAGGAGTGGGGTAGGGGGAGCAGAGTCACTGCTGCTTCCTGGGTAGCACTGATGATAGGTAGAACAGCGCCTGAGAGAGTTTCAGATCCCTTTGACCTTACTGCAGAGTTCCAAGGAATCTGGAAACACAGACATGACCTCTGGTTCCTCTATAAAGGTGCTTTTCAAGAGGAAGGGCCTCCATAGTAAATGGAGCAAGGGACAAGTGAGTAATGGAAAGGTCTGATTATGTCTCGAGACAAATGCAAACCGGTGAAGTCGCGTCCATGTGGTCTGACGGAAATAGAATTCGACTTTTCAAATAAACATGCTGTGAATTTCATGACAGTGCTAGCCCAGAAATTCCCACAGAGCTGAACACGATGTCGCCTTGCCACTCACATGGCTTTTGAGCAGTCTGACACAGGGCAGCATCACAGTGAGTTTCATGCTGCAGCAGATGGTGCTGCCTCAGAGCCCTGCTGTTCTTGCTGGAATGATGATACATTCAGAGGGCACATTGTGGTTCATGAAGTCCGTTCCGAGCATCTTTGCATTGTGTCCTTCCCTGCAGCCCTTACAAGCTAAAGCAGAGCCATTTCTTCATCTGTGTATGACAGAGGACGCGGAGTGACAGTTTCTGCAAAATGAAGTTGCTTGCCCAAATTAACATGGCTATTTACCCGACAAGACTGTCCTTAGAAAGCCTATCTCCTGGCCTGTTTTTTTCTTCCTCTGCTGCGAAGCCTCTTTCATTCTTCCCCCCCGCCCACCACCACCACCACTGGGGAGGGGGTCATTTATTAATAGTTTTCCCATATTTGTAAGGTCTAAGATAAAAATATCTTGGAGTAAAATGAAAGGTTTGACATCATCAAATTATGTCAGAAGGAGCCAAGATTAGAATTACTGTTTCCTGAGTTGCTATTTCTTCACTAATCCATTAAACATTCACTGATGATTCAGCGAGAGATGTTGTGGCCATCATTTCTTCTAGTAGTAACTACATAAATACTTTGAACTGAAATTCCTAAAGAAAATATGCTTGGTATAAAATCTCTAAAAGAGGGGCTGGGATATGGTTTAGTTGGTAAAATGCTTGCCAATCATGCACAAAGCCCATGTCCTACTAGTTAGCTTCTATCGCTATGATAAAAACACCGTGATCAAAAGCAACTTGGGGAGGAAAGGGTTTATTTGGCTTACAGATCCTCAGTCAAGTCCATCATTTAGGGAAGCCAAGGCAGGAACATGATGCTGGAGGCAAGAATTAAAGCAGAACCATGGAGGAGTGCTGCTAACTGCCTTGCTCCCCCTGGCCTGCTCAGCCTGCTTTCTGATACAACCCAGGACCGCCTGCCCAGGAGTAGTACTGCTTACAGTGTGTGGGCTCCACTATATCACCCATTAATCAAAAAAAAAAAAAAGAGCCGGGCGGTGGTGGCACACGTCTTTAATCCCAGCACTCAGGAGGCAAAAGTAGGTGGATCGCTGTGAGTTCGAGGCCAACCTGATCTATCTACAGAGTGAGTTCAAGGACAGCCAAGGCTACATAGAGAAACCATGTCTTGAAAAAATTAAAAGGAGAAAGGAAGGAAGGAAGGAAGGAAGGAAGGAAGGAAGGAAGGAAGGAAGGAAGGAAGGAAGGAAGGAAGAAAAGAAAATGACCTATAAACAATCTGATGGAGGCATTAATTCCAAATAACTTGACCAACAATAATAATAATAACCAAGACACCCCAGTACCATATAATCTGGGTTTGGTGGTACATATCTACATCCCAGCACTTGGGACACAAATGCTGTAAGACCAAAAGTTCAAAGTCGTCCTCCACAGCACAGAAAGTTCAATGCCGGACTGGGATACTTGAGACCCTGTCTCCAAAAAGTAACAAGGAAAATATTCTCTTACAATTGCTTATAATTCTATTTATTAACACTTTTACTATAGTTTTCAAGTGTACAAAAAGATAATGGTAATACTGTACAGGCAACAACAAAAACGTTTTTGAAAGCTCTTTTGCAGAGGAAGTTTAAAAATCACAAAATTGCAAAAGCAGATGTGGCTGGAATGGAAAGAGGAAGTGTGAGGGAAAGTGGAAGCATTCAAAGCACATTAGAATGTCAGGTGTTGGGACGTGTGAGTGCACTCATTGTAGCAGTCACACATGGAGGAGCTTAGCATTTTTCATTAGGCACAAAGCCCCCATTCACTGAAAATGCCATTACATGGGCATATGTTGGATGCTTTATTTATTTTAGAGGAGGTGTGAATGCCACTTAAGGAAAGGCCGGCAAATAGGAAGCTGAAATGTTTCTCTGCTTGTCAAAAATATCTTAGCTTAAAAATTATTTGTTCTTAAGTAACTTTTGAGTGAAAGTTCCAGAATTGGGTTTAAATATAGCAATAGATCAACCGACAGAATTAATTCTGTCTTATGTATGCAAGTCTGGTCTCAATTGATAAGTTACTTACCCTTTGAAATCAGTCCAATACTTTTCTTTTTACATTTTTTTTCTTGATGTTTTAATATGTAGTCTCTCTATGTAGACCAGTATAGCTTCAAATACACTGTGTAGTTCAGATTGGCTTTGAAGCAATGGTCCTTCTCTTACTCCTTAAGCCATGTAATTACAGCTACCATGTCTACCAAGATTGCATGTTTATTGTTTCATGCTTGATATATATTGTGTGCGTGCGTGCGTGCGTGCGTGCGTGTGTGTGTGTGTGTGTGTGTGTGTATGTATGTATGTGTGTGTGTATGTGTGTGTGAGTGTGTGTTTCTGCAATGTGGCTCCAAGAACCAAACTAGGTTCTTTGCATACTAGGCAAGATCCATACCACTGAAGTGTATCCCTATCTTTTGAAAAATCATTCTATTCTCAAAACACATACAGTGGCCAATAGCTAATACACAAACAGCCCAATGGTTAATGACTAAAAAGATCCATACTCTTCTACACATGTAATTAGCCAAAGTAAAAATATCATAAGACAATACAGTACATGACACAGAATATTATTAGTATATATAATCCAAAATAATCCATAGTTCTCTTCCCACATCAGAATACCAATTTTTTAGGGTGGTGGTGGTGCACACCTTTAATCCCAGCACTCAGGAGGCAGAGGCAGGTGGATCTCTGTGAGTTCAAGGCCAGCCTGGTCTTCAAAGCAAGTTCCAGGAAAGGCGCAAAGCTACACAGAGAAACCCTGTCTCGAAAAAACAAAAACAAAAACAAAAACAAAACAAAAAAAGAATACCAATTTTACTTAGATATGCTGTTTGGCTTGCTAAATCCATAACATCAAAGAATAAAATTAAGTCTATTAGAAACACTAAAATTTAACTAGGCAAAAAAAATCTAGGTTCTGTATTTTGCTTCCCAACTATATTTCCAATTAAAAATTAAGATATCAATAGTCTAATTCCTAGTGTAAATAACTTGTGAACACTGGCTATTTGTAGTCCCCATCCTGCTCAAGTCCTCTGAGGGTGCAACCAGATCACACAGAGCTATGCTTTAAAGTGGGTTCTACTCCCTGATCTTTACTTCAACTGAGGCTGGACTTAAGAAGCAGAAGCAGAATCTGAACTGGAAGGATAAATGGTTGGAGTTGGATGCCAATCACATACTGGTTAGTGCCTGTGTGAAGTTAGTTTATGGTTTAGTCCTTCCCACTGGAGAAAATGCAACCATGGGTGCCCTAGTAACAGCAGTTGTTTCAGAGACTGACCTCCACAGGTGAGAAAACAGAGTTCCCAATCCCATTTAGTTCATTCACTGAACCCAGAGAGAACTAGGGTCATTTATTGGACAATGTAGCTTGGGTTTTTTTGTTTGTTTGTTTTGTTTTAACTCACTGTTTCTTTTTTAGTTTTCCTCATTCTGAGAATTACTTATAATTTTATTGTAACACAATAAAATATGATCATATGCACCCTCTTCCCCATCCAAATCCTCCCATATACCACCATCATGTGTCCCTCCCAACATCATGCATTTTTTTTTTAACATAACCAACTAAGTTCAGTTAATGCTGCCCTTATGTGCATGGGTGTGTGGCCATCCACCGGAGCATGAGAATCCTAGCTGTTGCCATATCACCAATAAAGAATGATTCTCCACCCCCAGCAGCTATCCACTGTCAATAACATCTTGTCTTTAATCATTCACTAAAGCAAGTGGCAAAGCCTGAACTTTAATCATGTCTTATTAAATCTAACAACCCAGGTAGCAATTAGAGAGCTAGCCCTTGAGTGAAGCTGCATATGTCAGCAGAAAGGCAGGGTTGTCTCCTGTGACTTATGTGGAAGTTCAGTTGTTCCAATGCTGAAGTCAACAGGGAAAAGTCTTCCAAGTGCAGGAGCTTTACCCAACACTCCAGATACAGCTAGGGGCTTGATGAAGATATCTCCAGCTGGTGGGGGAAGAGTGCCTCAGAGACCAGCAAAGGAACCACCCCAAATGTATTTGATTAAATTCATTGTGTGAATTCAAGAACAACTCCACACAATAATAGTGCTTGCTATTCTTCACCCAAAGGGCACTTTATGAAGATCTCTATATAAACATAATACAAGAGATTAAAGAATATTTCCATTCCAAGAGTTACATCATTTCACAATTTATGAGGTTTTTATTCATAAAATAAAGTTGTATGTCAGAAGCACATGTTAATGCCTTGGGAATAACTGCACCATACATTTTAAACTTTCCAATTAACTTTTGAAATATAATTCATATTTCTTTTTGTTTTAGTTTGTCTTGTTGAAATGATGATCTCATTATGTTGTCCAAGTTCATCTCAGATTCATGGGCTCAAGTGATCCCACTCTCTCTGCCTCTTGAATGTAGTTCATGTTTTTATAAGACCTCTTATGTCCAATAAAGAGACTTTTTCACTATTGTATTTGCCTTTGATAGTAGGTTTATGACAAAGACTAACATTTTTCCTCAGTCTTTAAAACTGCTAAGAGATTTTTTGTTATACTTTAAGTTCATATTAAATTCACCGATCTGAGAATACTACTATTCTTTATTTTTATTTTTAACCTATGTAGCTAAATTAAAAGAACCATTCCTCCTGTTTGCTTGAGGTCAGAATCAAGATTTCATGTTAATTTGTTCCTACACTTGATCCTGCGGGGAAGATGTGGATCAAGTGACACATTGCCAATGTGCATGATTCATAAAATCCACTTAATGACAAAGCAGTCACCCTGAAAATATGGTTGTCTTTCCCTCACTCGTTTCCTTCTCCCTTCCTTCCTTGCTTCCTTCCCTTTTTTTTCTTTCTTCATTTAATTTTACACCTACAATTAACTCACAAATAAAACTATTGTCAATAATATAGCTCTATTTTTACAAAAGAACAGAGACACTGACTGTTAAAATAGAAGTATGAGGAAGTAAATTTTTCTTTCTGAATATGTACCGTGTTTCACTTTCCATATATAGCTTATGATTCTGTTATTGTAACATTATGCCTTTAACTTGCTGTGCTGGCTGATTTCATGTCAACTTGACACAAACTGGAGTCATCAGAGAGAAAAGGAGCCTCAGTTGAGGAAATGCCTCCATGAGATCCAGCTGGAAGGCATTTTTTCAATCAGTGATCCATGGGGGAGGGCCCAGTCCATTGTTGGTGGTGCCATCCCTGGGCTGGCGGTCCTGGGTTCTATAACAAAGCAGGCTGAGCAAACCATGAAGAGCAAGCCAGTAAGCAGCCCCCCTCCATGGCCTCTGCATCAGCTCCTCCAGGATGCTGCCAGTTTGAGTTCCTGTCCTGACTTCCTTCAATATGAACAGCAATATGGAAGTATAAGATGAGTAAACCCTTTCCTCCCCAACTTGCTTTTTAGTCATGGTGTTTGGTTGCAGCAATAGAAACCCTAACTCAGACACTTGCATATCAGTGGCTGTTCCAAGAGTATTTACAGCATTGGGATCTGTAGGGAGGTGAGTAGCAGTGTGACTTACCCTGGGTTTCCCCAGAAATGTATCGTGTGACAAGCATCTAAAGTACAGGCTCTAAGAAGTTGTGTGCAGTTCAGACCCCATCCTGTTATATAACTCTGGAAGGTGACTAGAATTTGTTACTAAATAATTCTCATCAGAGATAGAGATGTCCTTGAGGGAGAAGAGACAAATATGTCATGAGGGAGGATAAAACAAGACCCTTTGCTTTTGATTGAAATTATTATTATTGTTATTATTATTGTTGCTGTTGTTCTTTTGTTTTGTTTTGTTTTGTTTTTGAGACAGGGTTTCTCTGTGTCTTGGAACTTTCCTGGCTGTCTTGGAACTCACTGTGTAGATTAGGCTGGCCTCAAACTCAGAGATCCACCTACCTCTACATTCCTAGTGCTGGGATTAAAGGTGTGTACCAACACGGCCTGACTTGATTGGAATTATTAGTATTCAAATGAACTCATATTTTTTTAAACATTTATATATACTGAAATGTTCACACCGATAGTCTGCTCTATCTAGTGAGAGTATACCTAGTGGAAGATTGAGGGATTTTTTTTGTGATACACAGTTCTAAAGGACAGTATAATATATGTGTAGTATCCTTCTCTTAACTAATACAAAGAGTGATATAAACTGTATAAAATGTGAAATATATAATTCATAATAATAATAATAATAATAATAATAAGAAGAAGAAGAAGAAGAAGAAGAAGAAGAAGAAGAAGAAATAATTCTCCTGAAAATAGAAAGAAGTCCTGCTGTTTGCAACCACATGGATGAACAAGGAGGACACTATGCCAAGTGAAATAAACCAGACAGAAAAAGAAAAACATACAATCTCACCTATATGTAGGATCTAAAAAACTTAAAATACATAGCAACAAATGAATGTTGTTTACCAAGGACATAGTGCAGAGGAAAGGGAAGAGATGGTGTTGTAGTTAGCATTTCTATTGCTGTGAAGATGTCAACTCTTACAAAGGAAAACATTTACTTGGGACTGGCTTACAGCTTCAGAGGTTTAGTCCATTATGGACATGGTGGGAAGCATGGGAGCATTCAGGCAGACATAGTGCTATAGAAGGAGGTGAGAATTCTACATCTGGATTTTCAGGCAGCAGGAAGAGAGAGAGAGAGACACTGGGCCTGGCTTGAACATTTGAAATATCAAAGCCCACCGCCAAGTAACACATTTCTTCCAACAAGGCCACACCTACTCCAACAAGGCCACATGTCCTATCCGTTCAAAAAATGCCACTCCTATGAGCCTATGGAGAACATTTTCATTCAGACTACCATGGATGGATCAAAGAGCATGAAGTTGCAGTTGTAGAGAATAAGTATAAAAGAGCTATTGTGTAACATTATATAATATATAACATAAAGGGCGCACCTAGTTTCAAGTTTCTTCATTATAGAGCCATAGAAATCAATACAGCCTGACACTGGCCCAAAAACAGGCACATAGATCAATGAGATAAGGTGGAAACTTAGTCATCAGTCCATACAGCTACAACCACATTATTTTTGACTAAGATATTAAGTGTGTTCACTGTAGAAAAGACAGCTTCTTTAACAAATGGTGCTGGGGAAACGCAATGTTCACATGGAAAGGAGTGAAATTAGATCCATACCTCTTGTATGGAAGTCAACTCCATCTTCTGTATCCTAGAATCAAATCAATATTATATATATAATTCAGCTATTATTTGGCCTAAAAGGGCTTATTGTTATCATCTTTACTATTTTCTACAGAGAAAATATTTTCCAGTTTCAAATAACCCTGAACTTTTGAATTATAACCTGTTTTTATGTTAAAAAAAAAAAAAGTCAACTCCAAGTGGACCAAAAACCATAATCTAAGACTGGAAGCTGAGAAACTGCTTAAGGAAAAGTAAGAAAAACCTCTCAAGATATAGGCAGAGGAAAGGGTTTTCTATAGAGGACTCCAGTAACTCAGGAAATAAGGTAATTACCCCAAAAATGGTACTTTGTGAAATTAAAAGACTTCTTATGGGAAAAAAAAAATTTGACCAAGTGAAAAGGCAGCCTACCAAATGGAGGAAAATCTTTGCCAGGTTCACATCTGACAGGATTAATAGCCAGAATATTCAAAGACCTCCAAAGACTAAGCAAGAAAACAATCTATCAAAAATGGCTTAAGGAGCTGAGTAGAGTTTCCAAACGGTGTAGCAGGAAAGTTTTGCTGTGTCCTGGCAGGCCAGAAGTGGGGGCGAATCTCTCCCACCTGTATCCCACAGCTGTTTGGTCCCAAATAAACACACAGAGGATTATATTAATTATAACTGCTTGGCCATTAGCTCAGGCTTATTACTGACTAGCTCTTAGGCTTAAATTAATGCATAATTCTTATTCATGTTTAGCCATGTGGCTTGGTACTTTTTCTCAGTTCTGCCTTGTCATCTTGCTTCTGCTGTGTCTGGCTGGCAACTCCTGACTCTGCTCTTTCTCTCCCCAGCATTCTCCTCTTTTGCTGGCCCCGCCTATACTTCCTGCCTGGCTACTGGCCAATCAGCTTTTTTATTAAACCAGTGTACAAGGACATTATCCCACAGCAAAATGGAAACTATAAATGAACAATAGATATTTCTAAGTGTTTAACACCCTTAGCAATCAGGAAATTCAATTCTATGATATCTCATTTCACTCCTACCAAAGTGGCTATCACCAAGAGAGCAGGGTGAGGGGCTGGAAAGATGGCTTAGCAGTCAAGGGCATGAACTGCTTTCCCAAAGGCCCCAAGTTCAATTCCCAGCATCCACATGGCAGCTCACAACTGTCTGTAACTCCAAGATCTGACACCCTCACACAGACTTACCTGCAGACAAAACACCTATGTGCATAAAATAAAAGTAAATAAATTTAAAAAAGAGAAAGCATATGACAACACTAGAGAGGGTTTGGGGAAAGAGAAACCTTTATCTACTGTTGCTGAGAGTCTAAGTTGATGCAGCCACTGTGGAAATCAGTGTGAAATAGAACTACCATATGATCCAGCTCTACTGCTCCTGTGTAAAATAAAGGATTCTTTACTGTACTATAGAAATATCTGCCCATCCATGTTCACTGTAGCTCTGTTCACAATACAAAGGAAATGGAGTCAGCCTAGATGCCCATCAACAGGGGAATGGATAATGAAAATGTACAAATCCACAATTAAATTACATTTAGCAGAGAAAATGAAATTAGGGAATTTTCAGAAAAAATTGATGGAACTGGAAAATACTATATTAAGTGAAATAAGCCAGGCTCAGACAAACATCACATGTCCTCCCTTTTTTGTGGATCTTTGTATCTATTTTTTTATGTGCACATATCTAGTACAGTGAGTTTGGGTAGAGCCCAGGAAACTGGAAAGGGCCCCACCTGGGCGGGGGACAGGGGGCGGGGGACACTTTAAGAGAGAGAGAGACAGGGAAAGAAATAGAACACGTGATTTGAAAATGAGAGATTATTGAGGGCTTAGGGGATATGGGGCCAACAAGATGATGGAGAGGAGGGGTGCAGGTGGGTGATTATAGGTACTATAATTTCATATGGAAATCTACTACTCTGCACGCTAATTTTTAAAAAGGCACCAGTGATGCCCTTTGCTCAGTTTTGAAGTGTACGTTTTATAATGATCTCCCTACTTTTCCCTCAGTTCTTTAAAGGTAAAAGTTGTTCTGTTTTCTTGTTTAAAGGTGGAGAGTAAAACAGTAAACCATGTTTTCAATGCAAAGAATACTATGCCTCACCCATCACCCCCACTTTTGCTTTCGTGGAGGCCTCTTCTAGATAATGCAGATAAAAGATGGCAGATCTGCACCACCATGGGTCTTGCAGGGTGCGTATGACCCACAACCTCCTACTGACTCTCCAGGGATATGTCACAAGAATGAGGATGGGCACAAGCACAGATCTGCACCACCTTGGGTCTTGCCGCAGGCAGTGAAGAAATGTGTGGCCACTTGTATGGCCACTGAAATACTAGGGTGTCAGTTCTTGAGTCTGCTGAGAGTGCTGTATTTCTGCAATAAGGTATAATAACTAACTGCTGAGTCCATTTAACACAAGAAAGTGGAAGCTGGGCAGGTGCAGGAAACCCTCCCCCAACTGTGAAACCAACGGTGATTGCGGTGAAGCATCACAGAAGGTTTAGAAGAGGACCATGCATTTAAATGACCTAGGAGCACCGGTGAGAAGGTCGAGTTACACGTTCTAGCTCGGAACAACAGTGCTGGGGTAGTGATTGTGAAATGGGTCACAGTGATAGGGGCTGTCCATGTAGACTATAATGTCAGCATTTTCATTCCAGACATCAGTGACCCCAAGTACATATCAAGGATCGGTGTGGATACTGAAGAAAATCCTGATTAGAACAGGGACTGAAGCCACCATCACCCATTGCAAGAGCCAGCTCTCACCTGATGCTGTGGAATGCCTGGACCAGCAACACTGCAAACAAAATGATTCTGATTGGGGATTGTGGCTTGCTCAGCCTGGGAGGAGGAATTATTGGGGCCAAAGCACCTAACAACCAAAGAATTTCAAGAGAAGACTCAAACAGCAATCCAGCTTTTCTGGGAATGCTGTCCACATTCTACTGACAGAGTTTTTTGGATAAGGGGAACATCTGATAGGGCTGGATAATGTACAATAACCATCCTTATCTTCTAACTGAGCCATTCCAGAAAGTAATCATAGTCCTGTAAACCCAGATTTTAGGATAAAACTATAATGGCATGGATTTTGCAAATATGCTTGATGACTGCCATGGATGTTCCATGGAGTTTTCCATGTGGGGAAGAGATGTCTTTGACAGGAGGCCTTCTGGTTGAAGTAGGCATCCCATGCTTCTTTCTAGCAGAGACGGAGCCCACATCAAAGACCAACACCTCCTCCTGGTCAAGGTGGTCAGGATTAGGGTAGACCTCATATTCTTTCCCCACAACCACTACCCTGAGGATATGACAACTGAAGAGGAAGACACTGAGGTCACCATGTTGAAATGGTTGGTGTCCATGGTAATTGGCCTGAAACTGCAATAGACACATGGAGGCCATGAGCATGGAGGGTGGTTTATGGACCACACATGACTTCAAATGTGATTATTCTTATGTAGAAAAGTGTGGTTTACCTGATGATCTTGATGGACATGTGATTAATTACTGGCCAGAATACTTGTTATCAAATTTAACAAATTCATCATGAGTTGAGAGATCCCATCAAAATCAATGATTGTGTAGGGAGAGCCAAAGTTGGGATTATTACCAATACAGGAATATAGGACTAGGGCCAGATACAGAACACAGAACACATAGTGTGTGTCAGTGTGAATCTGTATTCTAAATGGTTTCTCTAAGGTTAACAGAACCCTGAAGGAGTCCTGCCTCCCCCGCCCCTCTTTTTTTGAGCCCCATGTTTTGAGCAATGTATGTGGTCCCTGTAATGTTGAGGGGACTCAGATCAGGAGAAAAGCTAGATTTACTTTAGAGGATTAAACAGCTGTGATAAAATTCCAGAGACTGTTTGCAAAGTCCAGCTATGGTTTGGGGCATGGAGCAGTAATGGAGCTCACACCCAGGGCAACTGAGAAGCATCTTCAGCTGTAATTTCTTGAGGCGCTAGCTGATGGCTGTGTACTACATACAGCTGTCTACTTGTTAATTAGCTAGTGGTTTTCGGGTTCTATTTGGATAGTAGCCATTTTAGGACAGCACAGAACATTCCAAAAACTTTGGGACATTGCTTTTTAAAAGCAAAGGTCTATTAAGTTCCTATAACGGCCCAGATAGTAAATATTGTTACTATTGTCTTTGTTTTTGCACCTGTGTGTGAAAAGCAAATGGTTTGTCAGCAAATGAACATGGCTATATTCTCATAAAACTTACTGATAAACACTGAAAAAATATTTGTTTAAGATGTGTTACATTCATTTATGCTGTGGAATATTTATTTAATGATGCAAAGATGTATTGCATCCTTTTATGTTGCATTTGTTTAATTCTATAAGCTGTGTTACTTTGCCTAAAACACCTGATTGATCTATATTGATAATAAAGAGCTGAATGGCCAATAGCTAGTCAAGAGAGAGAAATAGGTGGGGCTGGCAGGCAGAGAGAATAAATAGGATGAGAAATCTATGCTCAAGAACAAGAAGGAGGAGCAAGAAAATGAGGAGAGGAGGATGCCAGAGGCCAGCCACCCAACCACACAGAAGTCACGGAGTAAGAAGGAAAGATATACAGAATATAGAAAGGTAAAAAGTCCAGAGGCAAAATGTAGTTAAAAAGAAACAGGATAATTTAAGGTAAAAAAAGCTGGCTAGAAACAAAACCAGCTAAGGCCAGGCATTCATAAGTAAGTAAATCAGTGTATTTATTTGGGAGCTGGGTGGCAGGCCCCCAAAGAGTAAAAAAAAACAACTTCATTATGGCTCTTAGGATTGGGTCTAAACTGTCCCCCATTCTTTATATAGCATATGAGCCTTCCCCAGATAACAAAGTTACAAATGCTAAAGTTGGGGTCTGAGCAAGGAAACTCATCCCATAAGGTGCCTACTGCCAATGCATACCTTCTCTAGTGGCGAGATTCAGGGACAAGAACACCGGGCCACAGTAATAACTACCCAACTAGCCTATTGAACATGTAAGGCTTAATTTGTGTTCACTGTGTTGAGGACACATGAGATCAGAATGGGACCCCTCATAGGATAGAGTATTGAGGGGTGCATATGAGCTAAGTAAAGTGACATGCATGTATGAAAAATTTAATAACTAACCCCTTTAATTTGTATACTAACTAAAAAGAAAACATACAGTCCACTGTAATCATAAACCTCATAAAGAAGAATAGGGGTCACCAAGAGATGGAGATGGTTGACTCAAGATTCTATAAACACATACACTATGGACTTAGTACATCAGAATATTAGTCACATTTTCTATCTTTAATGTAATGAATTTTTAGATCTATTTAGTGTCCCAGAAATAGTAGTTACCTCTTGGTCATCCTAATCTGTTCCTTTTGTTTAACACATTCCTGTGATACTTATTAAGCACTTCTCCATACTTAATGTCTCTAATGTTTCATCAGTCCCTTTATTTCTATTATAGAAGAGTTGAATATTCTCAAGCAATACAATAAGTGCACATTCTTCTATCCAATAACATGGTACAATTCTTCAAGAATAATTCTCTATTTCTTAACAATTTATCCCCAATGACCTTATACTTTTTATTGTTATTGCAAACAGAACTGATCTGGTTTTCATATATTCATAATTTTACTAATATTCTCTCACCCTATTCAGGTCATATATTATAGATGAATATATATGACTTGCAGAGTCAGATTTAATATTGAGCTTTCCAACCTCTAAAGTTAATATTATCTTTTTGTTGTTGTTTGATTGTTTGGTTGGTTGGTTTTGTTTACTTGAACAGGTCTCACTATGAAGCTCTGTCTATCCTGGAACTCACTATATATACCCGGCTGGCCTCAAACTCACAGAGACCTGCCTGTTTCTGCATTATGAGTGCTCGGATAAAGGCACATCCCACAACTCCCGGCTTTATTCTCATTTTTAAACTAAAAGTAATGACACTTTCCTATAAAATTAAAGAAAAGACCCAGAATGGGAAAAATACTTGTAAATCTCATACATAATAACTGACTTGAATCTAGATCATATAAAGAATTCTTGAATTTCTGTAAAATAAATAGCGAAATTTTCAAATAGGCAAAGTATATGACTAGACATGCTACTGGATAAGATATACAAATGACAAGCACATGAAAAAATTCTTCATGTCATTAGTCACCAGGAATGCTAATTTGAACCACAGTGAAATACCATTCATACTCGTAAGAATGACCATAATTTTAAGAAAGACAAAATAACAAGTGTTGGTTGGTGGGTGTGTGCAAAAATCACAACTCTCATTCATTACCGTTGAGGAACTAAAGTGTTTAATGCCTTTGGAAAACTTTGGCAGTTCCTTAAAATGTTAAACACAGAGTTGGCATATGACCCAACAAATCCATTCATATTTACCCAAGAGACAGGAAAACAGACATCCACACAGAAACTTGCTCACCGATGCTCACAGCAGGGTTACTTAATACTCAGAACGTTGGAAACAAATCAATGTTCAGCTGATAAATAGACAAGCAAGCCATGGTATATAGTGATACAATAGCTTATTATTCATCAACACAAAGAACTATAGTACTGACACAAGTTACAACATGAATGAACCTTGAAAACACTATGCTAAATAAAAGAAGCCAGTGAAAAGGTCACATATTGTTTGATTCTGTTTACATGAAATATCAAGAAAGGCAAATCTACTTACAGTACAAGACAGAAAGTGGATTAATAACATTATTATTGATAAATCATCCTAGGCATCTTTATTACTGAGTTTTTTAATATTTTATTTATTTATTTATTTTTTAAATTACACTCATGATATTAATCATATTTGTGGTATTCATAGACTACATTTGCAGTATTCATTCAATTATATTTATATATTTATTTAATTTTAAATGTTGAATGTCATTTCTTGAAGGGGGTAGGAGGTCTTAATTACAGGCTTATAGCACAATGGGAGGACCCTGGAGAGTTTTTTATATTTTATTATCTTAGTCAGTAAAAACAAAAAATCCACTGCATGGTAAGCATATGCTTTCAAACAAAATTGTTTTAATTAGCATTTTATCAGTATCTTAGAATTATCATTATGAGTTATTATAATCTCAATAAGGAAGCAGAGAAATATATATTCATAAAAGGCCTACAGTATTCTGGGAAATCATTATGATCTGAGAATTTAGACTCTATTACAGATATATACTATTGTCCCCCATCTAATAAAGGGGCAAGCAGAATTAAAGAGAATTTAATCTCTAAGGTAAAGTCACACCTAAACCCAGGTCTGTTTTGTTCCCATATCCTATTTGCCACCCACTCAGCTACAAAATTAATCTTTTAGAATGCATAATACATGTGGTTCTGTTTGCCTCCAAGTCAAATGGCCCAGAACAGTATGCTTTTGTGTTTGGGTATCTGGTTTTGCTCTGCTGAAGACTTACGTGTCAGAACCATTTTCCTTCCTAGACAATAGGACTCTTTCCCTACAGCCCACATCCCAGCTTTGGACCTTGCCAACAGAACCTGTTGCTCAAGTCCTGGTTAGCTTTGTGGTTCAAGAGAGGCAGAACCTCTCCCTTAGGATCACTTCATTCCCCTTGCCAATAATTGGTTTGGTTAAGGGCATGTAAATTAGTTGTAGTCAATGAAACATGACAGGAAGCCTGTCCAGCCTTCTCTTATCTGATTAAAATACAGGGAAATGACTACTTCTTTTTCACCTGATGACAATCATCCTATGATCATGGAGAAACAAGCTTCAGATCAAGAAACAACAGACAAAAAAAAATGACAGAAAGAAAAAAATAGAGAAGTTGGGGGAGAACCCAGTGTTACAAGAGGAGACCCTGGGTGTGATGCTTAGCACTGCCAAAAGAAGAAAAAGAAAATCTTGAGGCATTAATGAAACATGGAGCCGAATTCATTGTACCTTTCCTAGAAGGTACAGCCTAGATCATGCAGGTGGTGTTTTTGTTTTGTTTTGGTCTCATATGTTCTATATAATGCACTGAATATCAGGTAATGCCTTACATGCCTTCTAGCAGGTGAAAAATACTTGAGAAACAAAATCATTGTTAAACATGTTATACTTTTTGTTTATACCCTTTAAAGTTTATCTGGGAAACAATCCTATCTCTAGGCTACTCAGATTTTTAAAAATACATTGGGACTTACCTGCTTCATGGTGATAGGAAAACAGTAACTGGGATTTCCGGCTATACTGGGGTTTACATTTTCCATTGTGGCACCCTGGTTCATGTCTGGTGACAACTGAGAAGAGTGGTTATCTGGGAGTGAGTGGCCACTCATCACAATGAGCAAGACAGAGAGTCTATCCTGAACTCTCAGGACTTTGTATATAGGGTCTTTATTTTTAAAAAGGTATAAAAATGAGATTTAAAAAAAAAATTATAAAACTAGAAGAAAAGAGCTTGCTTTATGAGTTGAAAGACACCAGATGTATAAAAATCAAAATTAAGAAAGAAAGAAAAAGGCAGGAAAGGAGTGGGGAGAAGGGAGGGAGGTAAGGAGGGAGGAGAAGCAGCTATAAACGAGATGATGGGTCAGATGTTTGTTACTGGGTCACTTTTTTAGAACAGTGAAGAAAATTCTTTTGTCCTCTGAATGTATGTCCCATAGAGACAAGTGGCTCAAATGTTCACCATACTTCTGAACTTCCCCTATGTTCTGCCAACATGGCACCCCCGAAAGAGAAGACTGTACTCAAGCCTGCTAGTCAGACACTGAGGTAACTGAGACAGGACTGACTCTTCAGCATCACTGGGATTACTACTTCTGCTTTTACTTTCTTCCTTCTTTCTTAGAAGATATAAAAGATTATTTTTCTTGGAGTATATTAATTTGAGACTTTGTAAGAGTATGTTTCTACTGCAATGCTTCAGGGTCTACCCAGGCATGAAGTAGAAGGATCTATACAATCTTACCATCTACTTAGCCATATCTTCTCAATAAATTAGAATATACTCAAAGTATTATGTATCAATGGATACATTGGTGCTGTACAATATTATAAGATTTTAAATAAATCTTAATGTAGTCATTCATTCTTGCTTTTCAAAAACTATACAGTTGTGAAAAAGTAAACACAAATTACAAAAGTCATTACAGGAGAAGTAATGTAGAAGTGTATCCCAGATTCTCTGGATGAACAGAAAGCTGACTGTTATGGAATATTTGTTTATGCTGTGAAGATGTGTCACCTTCTGATTGGTTTAATAAGGAGTTGAATGGTTAAGAGCTAAATGGGAAGAGGTTAGGCAAGACTTCTGGAGACAGAGAGAACTCTGGGAAGAAAAAAGGCAGAGTTGCCAGACAGACAAGAAAGGAGACAGGAGGTGCAAGATGGAAGAGAGGTAATGCCATGTGGCAGAAAATAGATTAATAAAAGTGTGTTCATTTAAGGTATTAGAGCCAACTGAGACAAGTCTAAGCTAAAGGCCACGCTTTCTTTATTAGTAAGAAGTCATTACTTGGGAACTGGCTGGTGAGACAGAAAGGGACTCGTTACAGCTGACCCCTAAAAACTGTACTTCAAGATGAGGACACGGCGTTTTCAAGGAGACAGGAAGTTGTGCAGTGCTTCTTATGCTGGAGTGATGATCTAACTTTGGCTTATTCTCAGGCTCTCTTCCCTTCCGACATTATTTCCAGACTCTATCATCCTGGTTATGTTAATCCTATACTTTCCAAACCTGCACTAGACAGTTTAGAGGCAGAGTTAGAATGGCCATAAGATAGGAAGAGGGCAAAGGCACAAAACTGAGCCAAAAGCAAGGGGAAATAACCTATGGGACAAAGAAAATATAGAAGCATGAAAGAGAATAGCGTGTGGAATCAGTTGGAAATTAGGAAGAAAGCAAGTAGACAATTCTCAACTTAAAGACAGTTGCAGAAGCCAAGCATGGTAGTGCATGCCTTTAATCCCAGCACTCAGGAAGCAGAGGCAGGTGGATCTCTGTGAGTTCGAGGCCAGCCTTGTCTAC
This sequence comes from Peromyscus maniculatus bairdii, assembly GCF_049852395.1. Lineage (NCBI taxonomy): Eukaryota > Metazoa > Chordata > Mammalia > Rodentia > Cricetidae > Peromyscus > Peromyscus maniculatus. The sequence goes on from NC_134870.1 coordinate 40,907,700, forward strand.
AGAGTGAGTTCCAAGACAGCCAGGGCTGTTACACAGAGAAACCCTGTCTCAAAAAAACAGAAGAAGAAGGAGGAGGAGGAGGGGAGGGGAGGGGAGGGGAGGGGAGGGGAGGGGAGGGGAGGGGAGGGGAGGGGAGAGGAGAGTCACAGAAGCTCAAGAAGATTACTTCAACCGCTCCAGACTCTTGATTTCATCTAGAATCACTGTTTTTCCTAGTAGTTGTTTTCTTAAGAGCCTTGACCTCCATGCAGTTCTGCTTTTCAGAACTCAAAGGACCTAGTGACATTTATCCCCAACATGCATCCTCTCTATCCCTGTCTCTTCATTTTCCCTCAGACATGCTGTTTTCATTTCTTCCTCTATTTTCTTTATTTCCTCTAGATGAAGCTCCTGCCTTTGCTCCAGTCATTAGGCTGACATTTTGAGCCTGAATTAAAATGACAGATATTTTGCTGATGACTCACACTCTGCTCTTGACTTCAAAGTTGGAAATGACCTAGCTGTCTAACGGTGGAGACATGGTTAAGTTAGTTGTGATATGGATAGAAAACAGACCCTTAGTAGAACTGGAAGTCATTTTATAAGAGCACAGAAGAGCATGGGGAAATTCACACAATTTTCCAGGCAGATGAAAAGCTTGGATTGGGATAAAAATAGAGGACACAGGCTTTACCCTTGTAGTGAGAACAGACAAAGTTCCCAAACTGCCTCACACCAGTTCTAAATGTGTGAGCTTGAACAAGCTGTTACGTCTTTCTGAGCTTCAGTTTCCTTATTTATAAAATGGGTATAATAAGAAATACATACTGGTGTTCTCATAGGATCCAGGTGGTGATTGAGGGAACATATGCAAAGTACTTGATTCACAGTAAGTGGTCAATAACTGCTGCTTATTATTACTGTCATAATAGTCTAACAATTAAAATGTACACGAAATATAGGCCGGGGCAAAGGGTGGAGCTATTTTCAAGATAAACAGTGATACAATATCTGAGCAATACAACTAAAGGAAACTTTTATTATCATCCTTATACTTTGTGTATTTTCTATAACCTTTTACCTCTATAATAAGAACAAAAGAGTTTGGTGTGGTGGTTCATGCCTCTAATCACAGCACTTAGGAAGTTGAGGCAGGAGGATTGCCACAAATTCAAGGCCAGCCTGGAATACACAGTGAGTTACTATGTATTCCACAGTGGAATACATAGGCTAGTCTAGACTATTGTATGAGAGACCAACATTTAAAACATTTGCTTAAAACAACTGTGAAGTTCTTTAAAACAACTTAAATAGTTTTCAGTTCGTTTTGTTTTGAAACAAAACTAATAAATTTAGAATTTAATTCTATTTTGGTAACATAAATTGTATTTTTTTTAACAATGTGCTTAAATCTTTTATTTCACAAACCAGCAACTATTAAAATATCATGGACACTGAACTAGCATTAGAAAATAAAAATATACCAAATTTGCTTAGCTACAAAATACTTTAAATGAATACCTTCTCTTACTGAGACTATAAGATGTGCATTTGTGTGTGTGTGCTCATTGTGAAATGGCTAGTATCGGAGCAGACTTTGACTTAGTATACAGAAAAAATGGTGTTGTGAACAGTGGACAAAGGCTTGGGAGAGAAACATTGCTCTTCTCTCCCACTAAATTCAGCAGCTGCCCCTTAAAGCAGCTGTTGTCCTTATCAGCATTTGCAACTCCTCAGCTACCAGTAGGCACAAGGGCTTTAGCCAGGCAGGAATTCTATTCCCACAGGCACCGGCTCTATCACACCACACCTACAGGGAACTTTATCTAGACCTCTATCCCTCTTCAGAATTTGGGATTCAAAGGCTGAGGTGAAATTCTGATCGCTCAGGGAGGCTGATTCACAAGTAGCTAATCTCCTCTCCTAGCTCGAATTTCCCCAAAAAACAGGTGTCCTGCTCAGCCCACACTTGAGAAAGAACCCTACCTACACTTGGTTCCTCCCTACCACTTCCTGTCAGCTGGTTGCTGACTCAGCCTCCTGACCTCCTCAGGTTAATTTTATTCAATCAAACCAATATAACACGCCTTTGCATCATTAAACAAATGTTCCACAGCATAAACGAATGTAACACATCTTAAATTAGTATTCCCCAACACATTGCCAGTTCCTTGGGCAGATACCACTCACACCAGCACTTACATAGAAAAGCCACAGGGTCCTCTAGAAAGGTAGTGCAGTCTCGTTTGTTGAATACGATCTAAGGCCTTCCTGTTTCACTCAGAATCCAAACAAAAGGCACTATTGTGACTTATCAGGCCTTACATAAGTTGGTCTCCCCAACTGGTTCTCTTTCCTCATCACCTGCCAATCTTCCCCCTTCTCTTTCCTTCAGTCATCCTGGTCTTGCTTTCCTTCAAATGAGCAGGCTATACTCAGGGCTTTTGAACTGAGTATTACTTCTGCCTAGAATGTTTGTCCACCGAGTACCCATATTGCTCACTCCCTGAATTCTTAGATGTCTTTAACCAAAAGGCTTGTGGCCAGTGAAGTCTTCCTTAGCTAAAATTTAACATTCTCAACCTTTTGTGCAGGCTTTGTTTCCTTTTGTTATGTAAATTATCTAGCATTGTGGGAAGCATATTTATAAGAATTTGGATGGGTATCTCTTTATTTACTGAAAACATAAGCTAAAATAGAGGATCACTAAAGAACAGTAATTCTTACTGTCTGTGATTGACTCTCCTTTCTGTTGTTTCTTTTGTTAAAAAAAAAAAAAATCTGGTCTTAAGCCACTAGATTGATTTCATGACCTGCTCATAGATCCCACGTAAGGCATACTGCCTTAATAATGGGTACTTTTATTGTATCTCATGTATTTTTTATGGCAAATCACAACTGAAATGTGTGTGTGCGTGTGCGTGTGCGTCTGCGTCTGTGTCTGTGTCTGTGTCTGTGTGTGTCTGTGTGTTATTCCCTGCCGTGCACTGACTTCCATAATGGAATGAAGAGTTGGGGCTGTCTTACTCACTGCTCTTTCCAGCACCCATGACAATTCTATAACAGCCCGGGTCATGTGAAAGCACCTTTGGGGAGTTTGGAGAACAAATCTGTAAGCATCAGTTCTGTCCTTCTACCAAGGGGGGCCCCAGGAATGGAACTCAGATCTTCAGGGTTGAGGTGAGCCCCTTTACCTCTCGAGTCACCTCTCCACCTAGATCTTATATTTTTAAATCTTCAACATCTAATATAACATATTTGCCATTGAAAATGTCTACAATTATTATGTAATGTATACAACTTGACTAGCTAAATGAACGAGTCCTATAAATCTCTCAAAAATCTCAACCAACTTTTGTATTTATTCCTCTTTTTTACTTTCTTATTGATGATATGATTTCTGTTGTTGTGTTTTTATTTTGCCTTCCTGCTTGATTTCCTTTATAAACGACCCTACTTCTTTCAAGATCAAAGGCATGATCTTTGCTTCAGGATTTCCTAAACATTTATGATTTCTTCCATACCATCAATTTCAGTATTTGATCAAGATTTGTATTTTTATTGATTGCCTCAGTTTCATACAGGATCCCTATCCATCTCACCCTAGTCCTAAGCCAACAGACATGAAATAATAGAGTTGATGTGCTCATTATGTCTATGCTTACTATTTGTGTCAACTACTAGACACCCTTACCTCAGTTTGACTTTGGGAAACAGGCCTTATAGAAAGAGCACTGCATTGAGAACAAACTGCAGAGCTTCAACATTTAGTCTTTTTGTTTTCCTTTGTGAGTGAGTTTTTGCTATCTAAACCAGTCTCCTGTTCTTCTCTTGAGTTATTATGAAACTGAAATTACACAACAGTCTTAATGCTATTATCCATGAACCATACAAGAGGAAAACAGCATATTATGAAGGACTGTACAATCTTAAAATATAAAAAAGTATTAGAGAAGCCAACTCATTTTATGTTTACCATATTTAAATGTCATTTAACCTACAAGATTCTGTCTCTCTTTATGAAAGAATACTCTAGTATGGAGATGAACTTTATCCCATTACTAAGAAACCATGAGGAACAGTCCTTGCCTTTCTCAGAACTATTAAGATTCTATTCATTACTTTTCCTCTAACCACTGCAACTTCAAAGCCTATGGACCTTATGTGGGAGCAGCCCAGAGGAAGCTAAGCACAGTGCCTAAGACTCTGCAAACCAACTGCAGGGTGATGGTAAAGGCACTCTGAGCTTGGATTTCCCCCTACTCAACCAGTAAAGCTTAAACAGTGAGTTCCAATGTGGTCTTTCAGAAGAGAGTGGCAGGATCCTCTAAGGCCTAATCTAGATCTACCCAGGGACTCAGTCACCTCTTGGGATCACCCACACACAACATCAAATGCGCCTTTCCTGTATACACTGAGGTTTCTGAGTACTGTTAGGTACACTGGGGGACATAGCCAGGCCTAGTATGTGCCACTTGGTGTTTATCTCTGACCATCTTTATATTGAGCATTAAGGTTCAAATACATGCATCAGACACTGTGCTGTATATTTTTGTTGATATTGGCATCCATAGTATCATCCTTACTATTGATAAGAACCTCATGGCTAGATGATTCTAAGTCAGGGCATGCCTCAGATCACAAGAAACATGTAGACTTGGGCTAAGGGTATAGTTCAGTGGGAGACTGCTTGCATAGATAGACTGCTCCTTCTGGAGTTTTAACATCACCATCACCACTACCACCACAATAACAACACCAAGTCCACACTTCATATTTACACATATTCTCATAAATAAATGATTGGTTTATCAAGTGAAATTCAATATATCTGTGCTGGTTAGGCAGCTGAGCATTTTATACGCAACATTTGAGTTGCAATTTTTTATGTCATTACAGTATCTGATATTAAACTTATGCTTAATGTGTTTAAGTCTTCATTTAATTTAGAATATTTGGGGGGTTCTTTTCCTGTTCTCATCATTATGGAAGTGTCGTTAGAATTATAGTACACTACGTCTGTAGAAATGATAGAAAAGTGGGTTGAACTTCTACTGGATCACAACTGTCTCTCATAACATCTAATATACAAAAATAGTTCTAGGAATTACACACTAGTTTTGAATGGGATATAACAGTTTATAGAAGTTTCTCTAAAGTAAGAAATTCGAATACATTTCTAAAAGTTGTCAGCCATGCTCAAATGAACCTGAAGAATATTATAGTATTATAAAGCAAGGAAACGCTAAAACAAACAAATTGAATTCACAAAAAATAGTAATTCAGGTGTTTCAAAGAAACATTGGGACCAAGTGATAAAAAAAACTCCAATGGCCAAAGCTGGATCTATTTTAGGCCTTAAAGGGAAATAATATTGGGTGTAAATATATATAAAATATATATAATACATATGTATATTCATATAAAATAAAAATCAGGCTGGAGAGATCTCAATAATTAAGAGCACTTGTACATTTTCAGAGGAACCATGTTGAGTTCCCATCATCCACGTGGCAGCTTACAACCACCTCTAACTGCAGATCCTATGCCCTCTTCTGACCTCTGCAGACAATAGGCAAGCACATGGTACACACACATACATGGAGACAAAACACTCATACATGTAAATAAGTCCTAAAAATAAAATAAAAATCAATGAATTAGTATTAAGAGAAGCAAATTATTTGATAAATAAATGAGGGCAAAAAAAAATCTCTCATGAAAGAAATTTTCAAATAACTAATGCAAACACTTTATCCCCTAAAAGGGTATTTACCTTTCTGCCCCATGTGGCCCATACATAGTGACGTCTTTCTAAAGAGTAAAGAATGGGAAGGAAGGGAAAAGGATACCTTTCTGGTGGAGAAACCCAAAAAGCACTGTGTCAGAGTAGTAACTGAGGTCAATATGAGTAGAGATAATTCAATGGACAGGTGGAGCCTGGTGATGCTGTGAGGAAAATGGCATTCTACTTCTGCATTCCTTTTCCTGAATCCCACATCTGTATTTCAGTTTAACTACGTGGTGTGGGAGCTGGGACTGAACCTCAGCCAAGTCTTGGTAAAGGGACAATTTATAAACTATTTGACCAGCGTTCCTCACAACCACAGACATACCTGAAAAAATGTCATTGCCAAACAAAACCCAAAAAGTCACAATAACTAAAATGTATTAGGGTCTGTTTATTCGAATTTTGGGACAAAAGGCAGGACATTGGATAAAACTAAGATCTCTCAGTAAGCTATAGACTTATTTAATAGTGTATCAATATGGTTGAATAATTTTAACAAGTAGATCACAGTAACATGATAGAAGAAATGGGATATGAGCTACATGGAAACTTTATACAGTCAGCTCAATTTTTTTTTAAATCTAAAAGCATTTTTAAAAAAACTTTCTGTATTGTTTTTACTTATTGAAACAAAAGCCTGCTATGTACATATTGTGTCAGACTTTCCATTCACTCTACTTTGTCTTCGGACACTAATACTAACCAACCTTAGAGGGGGGAGAACAAGGGAATCCGTGGCTGATATGTAAAATTAAATTAAATTATAAATTAAAAAAGAAAATCAATGATGCAGACAGGTTTAATTCCACTTAACCAAAGTAGAATGATCAACTTATTTACTTAATTTAATGTGTGGTAGTCTCTGGCTATTATGTGAATTTTTAATTTAACTGGAGGAAAACTGGGAAGCTAAATCCAATATATATATATATATATATATATATATATATATATATATATATATATATATATTTGGTTTTTCAAGACAGGGTTTCTCTGTGTAGTTTTGCGCCTTCCCTGGAACTCACTTTGTAGACCAGGCTGGCCTCGAACTCACAGAGATCCTAAATCCAATATTGAATATTTCTTTTTTATTTATTTTATTTAGCATTGTGACCAGAAACTTACAGCAGCTAGGAAACTTTTTATTTCATTTAAAGAAAAAGTAGCAGCTGGTGGGATTCTCAGTGGTCAGGCACATGCCTTGCCTGCAGAAGCGCCTGGCTGGGTTTGTCCCCAGCAGCACAAGAGAAATGGCGATAAAAAGACCAATGAGAGATGTGTGGTTTGTAAAGGAAGGGGAGTTTCTCTGGGCTGAAATGAAATTGAAATGTTGGAAGTTTTATAAAACGACATGTTAAATGAGATTTCAACCTTGTAGCCTTCACCTTTTCTCTGTGGATCCCAGCATTTCGTAAGCACTTTATGGTACACGTACAGTGACATTTCCTAAATGAGAGAAACGGATGAGTCAAATGACCTTGTACTAGAGACTCCATGAGTCAGAGGTAGAACTGTTCTCTTGACTCATTACCTGTCAATCTGAAAGTGACTGTCAGAATTATTTAAGCATAAGCTTCCAAAGCCATGGTAAGGAAATCAAATGGGCCATATTACTACTAGTTTTCAACCGAGTAGGTTGTTTAACACCAAATTTGTGAGGATTCCAAATACCTAAAGACAATTATAAGATTCAAAGATACAGTTGTCATCTTTAAGAAATACTAACCTTTGATGTATGAATGATTGTGGTGGTTTGAAAGAAAATGGCCCCCAAAGGGAGTGGCACCATTAGGAGGTATGACCTTGTTGGAAAAAGTGTGTCACTGAGGGAGCAGGCTTTCAGGTCTCTTCTGCTCAAGCTTCCCTCAGTATGACACTCAGACCACTTCCTGTTGCCTGCAAGATGTAGGACTCTCAGCTATCGCTCTGGTACCATGTCTGCTTGCACACTATTAAATGTTTTCCTTGTATGAGTTGCCATGGTCACAGTGTCTCTCTTCACAGCAATAGAAATCCTAACTAAGACAATGATCATCTTAGAGACAGAGTGCAAGCCAGGTACAGCTAAAGTCTGCACCACGTTCTTTTCTTTCTAGTTTCTGTTTGCTTTGTGTGTGCCTGTGGGGTGTGTGTGTGTGTGTGTGTGTGTGTGTGTGTGTGTGTGTGTGTTTATAAGTTGGTCCACATTCGGGCATGTGTGCACATTTCTGTGTGGATACATTTGTATGTGCATGTGCTGGTCATGTGAAGGCCAGAGTTTAACCTTGAGTATTATACCCAGCAGTCATCCGCCTTGTTTTTTATGACAGGATCTTTTCATTGGGATGTGGCACTCACTAATTAGACAAGGCTGTCTGGCCAGCAAACCCTAATGATCTACTTTTTTCTACCCGAAGAGTTGGGATTATAAATCCACTATCATTGGACATGCTGGAGCACTTCTTTATCCCAGCATTCACTCAGGAGGCAGAGGCAGAGGCAGATCTCTGTGAGTTGAAGGCCAGCCTAGTCTACAAATCAGGTGCCAGGACAACCGGGACTGTTACACAGAGAAATGCTGTCTAAAAAAACAAAAACAAAAAATAAAAATAAAATAAAATAAAGCTATAAATCTATTGTCATGCTGAAATTTTTATGTGGATGCTGGGAATCAACCTTAGGTCCTCATGTTTGCGTGGCAAGCTCTTTGCTGGTGAGGAGCTCTCCTTGGCCCTTCTTCCTGTTGTTTCTTCTACATAGAAAGTATATTAAATGAATGCATAGCTTTCTATCAGCCACCATTACTATCTCAGGGCCCTTGTTTCTGACATAACCCACTTTATACCTAACCTAACAATTGACATCATGGCAGAAAGCAGAATAATGAAATTATTGTGTGCCCTAAACCAAGAATGTCTAACCACAGAGTTTTCATTGCTTTCTTTTGTGGTAAAGTTTATTATGAGAACACATACCAGAAATAAAACATCAATGTTTTGGATACAATTCTAGTTTTAAGAAAAACATTATTTCCCATGTATATCTGAAAATCTCTTAGTCCTAGATAACCCTGTATGTATGAAACACAAGACTGTGCTGGTCAAAGACTACATTTGTAACCATTTGAAGTATCTGGGATTTGTTTTGTTTTGGTTTATTTTTGTTTTGTTTTGTTTTGGTTTGGTTTTTGGTTTTTCAAGACAGGGTTTCTCTATGTAGTCCTGGCTGTTCTGCAACTCAGTCTGTAGCCCAGGCTGGCCTCAAACTCACAGAGATTCACCTGCCTCTGTCTCTCTAGTGCTGGGATTAAAGGTATGCACCACCACACCCAGCCTTGTTTTTTGTTTGTTTGTTTGTTTTTGTTTTTTAATAAGTAATAAGTAGGGAAATCCTTGATCTGAAGCTGGGGGTGGGGCCATTGGTTAAACATAGGAGATATAATAGTTCTGATAATGTTTGACATGTATCCTTGTTTATGGAGCCCCTGAGAACAGTGAGAATTATGTATCAAGCAAACAGCTGAACCTAATAAGATTTTTGGTTGCCTGGTCACAGTATCTAAAAATGAAAACACTGTCCCTATTAGTTAACACATGTTCTAATAAAACTTTATAACACATGTTCTAATAAAACTTTATAGAGACGCACCAGTAAAACCCTGAGGCCTTGCTATAAGATGGTGTACAGTTCAGTGTAAATTAGAACTTCAGTGAATCCAGCAAGTAGGATCAACTCAAATACTGAAGGCCCTCATTAGAAAGGGGTCTTATTGTGAATCCATAGCATGCCTGGAGAATACCTTATCTCATATTTTCATCACCACATTCTTCATATAGTCTCAATAAGGGACTCATTTGCAGGGATGATAACATTCCTTCATGATTATGTAAAAAATAATTTCCTCTAGGATTGCGCAATTAAGGATATCCCCATTTCACCTAATAACCATTTGGATTTCTTCTTAATGAATTACTTGCCATGTCCACAATCCTAAGGCAGGCTCTGCACAGATGTTGTTCCCCAACACTGTTATATCTGACGTCCTGACCCCCGACCCCACCCCTGTCCCGTATTGAACATTGAACGAGGGTCCCCAAGTGGAGCTATAGCTGCAGCTTTTTAAACTGTTTGTTTTGGGCAGTGTCTCCCTAAGCTGCTCAGGCTTGCCCTGAATGTGTGGTCTTCATGCCTTGGCTTCCCAAAGAGCTGGGAGTACACAGGGTAATTTTCATGCCGTGGCTGTATTTACGTGCTGCAGCCTTAAGCAGCTGCAGAAGGAAGGCTGTGAGGTCAAACATAGACAGAGCCACTGGGCAACTTCCCAAAGTATAAATTCAAAACTTTAAGGATGGAGACCCATGCTAAAGAAAAGGTCATTGATTTGGGGGTTGAGGGGCAAGAAGAGCTGGGCATTGTGTATCCCCGCAGTCACAGCACTCAGGTACTGAGGCAGGAGAACCGTAAATTCAAGGGCAGCCAGTGTTACACAGTGAAACCCTGTTCCCTGGCCTTAAAAAAAAAAAAAGCAAGATCAGAGATAAGGGAAAGACTCCACAGAGATTGGATTTGAAGCAATTTGAAGCAGAGTTTGACATTCTCCCACATGACAAGATTAAAACAACAAAAGCCTTTCACACACAAATCATCCTCTTCACTGGCAAACCCAAGAAGATTTTTTTTTTAATCTGTTTACATCCATTTAAGCACTATAGCCAAATCAAAGTCTATCAAATTTGTTCAAATGAGCTTCATTATGCTGAATTTTTCCCTTTTGGAATCAGTTTATTGAAAAAGCCTAGTGTAAAGAAATAACTCTTCTAGTCAATAACTGATGTCTAATTGGATTAAATGAGATGTGTTAGAAATCGAAAGGATGGCTACCACTTGGGAGGCAAAGTCAGGAGGATCTTGAGTTCTAAGCCAAATAGAACAAAACCTTATTTCCCAGTCCACCCCCCCCAAAAAAAAATCAATAAAACAAATATAATTCGAGGGCCCAGAGAGATGGCTTGGTGGTAGGGGACTTGCTGGGTAAACAGGAGGACCCATGTATAAAGCAAGGCACTGGAGAGCAGAGACAGGCAGATCTCAATTGCTCACTAGCCAGCCACCCAGACAAAATGGCAAGCTTCCAGTTCAGTGAGAGATCCTGTCTCAAGGCGATAGGTGGAAAGTGACAGAGGAAAAGAACACCCTGCCCTGCTCGCCACCTGCATGCATTCACGTACATACTTACATATTACATACTTAGCATACTCATACATATACCACACACACACACACACACACACACACACACACACACACACACACACACACATGGGGGGGGCGGGGGAGAAAGAGAGAAAGGGGGAGAGGGAGAGAACAAAAATCATTGTGATTTCTTTCTGAACAAGAGTGGCCAGGTAACTCTCACACTATCTCATTTTTGTTTTGTTTTGTTTTGTTTTTTGTTTTTCGAGACAGGGTTTCTCTATGTAGTTTTTGTGCCTGTGCTGGATCTCATTCTGTAGACCAGACTGGCCTCGAACTCACAGAGATCTGCCTGCCTCTGCCTCCTGAGTGCTGGGACTAAAGGTGTGCCCGGCCTATCTCATTTTCAATCTCTTGAATTTTACTTACTTATTTCTTGTTTGGGTATGTGTGTACAGGCTCATTTGTGTGAAGGTATGAACATGTACACAGATGGCAGAGGTCACATTTGGGTGTCATTCCTTAGGCACCATCTACTTCATTTTGATACAGGGTGCTTCACTGACCTTGGCTTACCAAGTAGACTAGACTGACTGTAAGCTCTAGGGATCTGCCTCGTCTGCCCTAGGATCTTAAGCATGCAGTTCCATTCCCAGTTCTTTTATGTGAGTTCTGGGGATTGAACTCATGTCTTCATGCTTGCGTGGCAACCACGTTACCAAACGAGCTGTCTCTTCAGCTCCTCTTTTGTTGTTGTGGTTCTGAGGAAGGGTCTCACTATGTTTCCCTAGCTAGTCTCGAACTTTGAACTCAAGCAATTCTCCTACTTCGGTCTCCAAAGTATCAAGGCCTGACTATGTATACCCACCCCTATCTTCCATGTTTTATATCATAATATCACTGTATTATCTACTCAAAGTCAGAAATGCTATTTGTAGGAATTATTAAAGATAGAGCCCTGTTTTTTGCACATGTTAAGCACATACTGTGCTGCTGTTATATCCTCAAGCAAGAAATATAATAATAATAATAATAATAATAATAATAATAATAATAAAAACTAACACATTTCTCTTAAAATATGTTGAAGTTCAACAATAAAACCTATTGAGAAATCCTGCTCTTTACAGACACACATAGAAGTGTGAATGACTACATTCTGATCTGGCCACATTCTAAAGCCCTGAGTCCTAATGTTGCCATAGCAATATCCCCAGCCATTGCAAATGAAGATAAAGTTTGGATTAAGAGCGAGGCCAAAGGAAATTCAGTAAACAGTCTATTGTAAGTATATTAATGGATGAATGCAACTAACTCTAATTCCCCTTGTGAATTAATAACAAATTTTTCTGCTAAAACATCTTGTTATTTTAGGAATACAATTTTACAAGCATTTATTTCTCTAAATGATGGGTGGAAAGGTTGGAGCAATTTATAATGTAAAACTCTTTTACTTTAGAATGCCTTTGAGGAAGACAGAAGCAAAGCATTTGACTTCCTTATTACATTTTGCTTGAACTAATACCATAATTAATTTTAATCTATTAAGACAATAATGAGCTTTAAAGCAGAATAAATTGGATAAAGGAAAAACGCTACTAACATTTTTCCCGAGTTAACCCTTAGAGAAGGTGAATCAAACTCCAACATATATGCAAGGCCCTCAAATTGAAGACACAGTGTCTATTCATTTCCTCTAACTTTTAAAAATATCTTCCCCCAACCCTCCATACTTGCTCAACATCCAGCTCTACTGCCAACTGCTTCCAGCTTCTTTCAGCTGCTTTGAAGAGATTCAAATCAAAACTCAGATACTGCCTACCTTGTGATTGCATAAACAACCCCAGCCTCGTGGACTTGAAGCATGTAAGGAAGGCAAAACACTCCAGAGCATCTTGGAGACAAGAGTTGTGAGGGTCCCAAGGAAAGGAAAGCATTCAGAGTTCCTACAGCAGCGTACCTTAGGCAGTATTTATATGAGTTGAGTCTACACCCGACACAGCTTTGTTTTAGGTTTGCGTACTATCTCTAAGTCTACAGCAAGAAGTTTCCACTCTGACCACTTTAAATTTGTGACAATGATAGTTACACTCCGGAGTGTCTGAAGGGATTACATGTCTTTCACTAACATCACTAAAAATTTACTCTCTGTCAGAAAATGGGCTGACAATTTATTTATATTATCTAAACAGCTCTGTTTTAACAACTTCATAGAGAAGGTACTATTTTTAACCATTTCACAAACAGGGAAAACAAGGTAAGGGTCCATAGTTGTGCAAAGGCTGACTTACAACCTGTGTGCTGTACTGTTTTAGAATTTTAATGATGAGAAGGAAGGAACAGATGTTGTTTATGAAATAATATGCACTGGTATCTTAAGCATTACCATTATGTTTTTCCAGTTACAGCTAGCTTCATTTACACACTTTACCACCCAGCTGAACCACACAGCTAGTGAGGCATTAACTGGGCCTTTAATAATGGTTAAGGTGTTGGTCTAATTAATGAGGTAGATACTATTTTTGTCATCCTTTCCAAGACCCTGGGGTATTAAATTTACGTTGCTAGGAAACTCCAAAGTCAGAATTCATATCTAGGTGTATGGTTCAAGGGCCTGACCTTCATACAGCTTTATACAACTCTTAAATTAACATTTGAAAGTTTATGTTCATTAAACTAGTTATAATGATTAATCTCATGTCTTGAGACGTGAGTCAAAGCAAGGTGACTTAACACAACCACACTCTTACAGCATAACTTTTTTGTTTTGTTGCTAACTCTACAGAGAACTGAATCATGGAGTACAGGCATTAAAGAGGAAAGGAGAGGCTGTAGGTTTTTCAAGGAGTCTAGAGACCTGCCTTATCAGCCCACCCTGGAGATCTGGTCTACCCACTTCTAACTGCAGCAGCTGGCAAGACTCATTAAAGACTGGTTATTTGCTGCTCAGGGACAGGGATTGTCCGTGGATTTTAGAACACCAGTCCCTGCTATCACTGTCTTCCATGTTCCTTACCCTGGTAACATTCAAGGCTGTGTGCGCTTGCTCACCTTGGAAATGTCTTGTTAATGCCTGAGTGGAAGGAACACTGTAAATACAAAACATTAACTATTCTTATCTTCAGGACCATAAACATAACTAAAGGTTTCAATATGATACATGAATTAGCATTTACTTCGTTTTCAAGTTTTGTGCTCATATTTGCAAATATCTGCAGTATTATTTTCATTTCCTGGATGCAGAAACAGAACCACAGTGTCACAAAAAGAACTGTTTAAAGTTGCTTATCATATTAGTTCAGGTTCAAAGCTGTTGTGCCATGGACCAGATGAAAAAAAAAAATGAGCAAAAGCGAGCTGAGCACTTACCATGCACTAGACTGTGCTCATCACTGAGGAGTGGACACTGATCATCACAACAACAACCACAACAACCTCTGAAGTGCTTCTTATTACTCCCACTTAACAGATGTAGAAACGGATACTCATAGAGGTTAACTCATTTGGCCAAGACTGCAGGATTATTATCATCTTTTACTATATATTTACTAAGTAATCCAGAGCTAGGATCCAAACCCTGCCTTTTCTCACTCAAAAACACTTCTAAGATTTCAGTTCCCTCTAAAGTCTAGGGGATGGGAATAAATTTGTAAAATTATTTCCTTCCCTAAACTGTAACATAAATGATGGCAATGAGGCATGATTTCACTTAACCCACAAAGCCTGGGGTCCAGAAAAAGAAAACAAACATAGAATGTATTTTTATCTCTGTCAATAGGTTTCTTTTTTGCTTCTATTCTGAAAATATATCTATTTACACTAATGTTATATTATTAGCTACATAATTATATACTATGTCCAGGCATTAAAATGTGATCTAGCTAGTTTATTGCAATATTTCCCTTCATATAAGATATTTACTAACATTACTGGTATACAATAATTAGAAAACCATCAGGTGGCAGCATATAATATTGGTTAGACATTAGAAAAATAAAAAAGAAGGACTAAGGTATAGCTCAGTAGTCAACTGGATAGCTAGTATGCACAAGGCTCCAGGTCGGATCGCCTGTACTGAAAAAAAAAAAAAAAAAAAAAAGATGCATCTGTGTGCAAGCAGACACATGCACAAATATTATGCTAGTATTCAAGAATAAGATTTCAGGCAATTTCTGAAAATATTCTATCAGAGCATAACTGCTTTTACTTGAACAACATCTGTTTAGTAAGAGACTTATTTGTGTGAATTCATGCTTATCCAACAAGTTTTTCAAAATTTCAGGAACCAGATTGTAGTAGGAGAAAGCATTTCAATGTAATTGAAGATATACATAATTCTATTCTTGGAGTAAGTATTAAGGTCATTAATAAAACTTAAGGTTATCAGGATCCAGATAAATTTATAATAGTACAAGAAATTTATCAGATAAAACATTCTATTTAGTCATCGAGAATTATGCTTTTAGCAGAGGTAGGTGAGTTGGAAGCCAGGCTGGCCCACATAGCAAGTTCTAGGACACGTGGGCCTACGTAGAGAGACTCTGTCTTAAAAGAAAAAGTAAAAGGAAGAAAAGAGAGAGAGAAGGAAGACGGAAGAGGAGGGGAGGGGAGGGAAGGGGAAAGAATGAGAAGACAGGAGGGGAGGGGAGGGGAGGGGAGGGGAGGGGAGAGGAGTGGAGGGGAGGGGAGGGGAGAGGAGGAGAGGGGGGAGGAGGGGAGGGGAGGGGAGAGGAGGGGAGGGGAGGGGAATGCTTTCACCAAACTCCTTCATGAGGTGAGGAACAAGGTACATCCACATTTCACAACAAACACTCTGTTTCCCCCTGGTCCCTGTCTGCAGTTCTCTGGACCGGTGCTTGTTTGATATCTTTGCTTAGACTGTCTCTGCTTATGCTGCTTGCTTTGCTTGGAAAGCTCTCCCCTTTCCCCTCTCACCCCCATCTTCTGAAACTTTATTGCAAGGGCACCCTTGCCTTAGAAACGATTCCAGATCTGTCCATAGTCCAGTTCCCTACTTCAAAACTGGCCATTTCCCCCACAGGGGGCCTCTGACTACCTCTCAGCTTCCTCTGTCAGAAGTGTTGATTCCCTATTTGCATTTCCTTGCTTAGTTCTTCCTACCCAGGGGGACTTTGAGATCTGGAAGCACAATAGTAGGTGCTTTGAAATTCTCCAATAGGCTGGCTGACTGGCTTTCTTTCTTCCTTTCTTTCTTTCTATTGAGTAGCTCTGGCTGGCCTTGAACTCATAGAGCTGCCTGCCTCTGCCTCCCAGTGTTAGGATGAAAGGCAAGCCCCACCATACCTGGACAACTTTTTTTATTATTTGTTTGTTTGTTTTAAAGAGGTATGAGTGCTGCTAGGATCTTTGCTGAATACAGGAGCATTTTCTTTCGCATTTTGTATGCATTTCTAATTGAAAACGCGTATGCATGCACACATTCATGTGGGGAGCGGGTAGGTATTTGTCCCTGTGCTCCTTTTTACAACAGCTCCCTCCATAGGAAAATCACAATATTCAGAATTCATTAACTGTCATTAAGAAATAAATCAAACCCAGCTGTCTGTACATCCTAGAGAAGCTCTCTGTCAACGATCAATGAACTGTACCCTCAAGCTCTCTTTTTTATAGGTTACCATATCCCAGCCCACTTGGTCTTTTCTGGAAGACAGAGTTTTGTTACGTATCCCAGGCTGACCTTGAACTCCAAATCCTCTTGCCTTAGGTTCCTGAGTTCTGTGATACTACACCTGTATGCCTGGCTCCTGACCATTCTGAGTGGCTCCTGTTGAGGAAAAACCATCTTGTCTCAGAGAACTTTGACTTCACCGACTACCCCCAAAACATGCCAACTATCTCTGTGAATGTAATGTTATCAAGTTAACAAGCTCTAGTGAACACAATGAGTTCTACCATTATGTGCATGCGAGGTTGGAATGAGTGGTTCTTTTTTTTTTTTTTTACAGTATGTTTTACCTAATGCTTTAGTTTTTAATTTAAAATATAGATCTATGAAGCAACTGAGCTAAGTTTCCATTTTATGAAGGTTTTTTTTTTTTAAATAAATCTCCTAGGTGCCTAGGGTTTCAGTGTGTGTGTGTGTGTGTGTGTGTGTGTGTGTGTGTGTGTGTGTGTGCCTGCATGTATGTGTGTATGGGTATGTGTAGTGGTGATGGTGGTTTTATCACATCTAACTGGGGTTTAGACTCTAACTGGGGTTTCGAACACCCCGTGTAGCCACCAGCTGGCTAATAAAGACATTCTATTGGATTAAGCCTGTGTCTGAGCAGTCTTCTCTGTTCACAACACTGAGTTTCCAGCTCTTCTGAAACAATGTCTTGGGTGTCTGCCCAAGGCAGCTGTGTGGTTACAATAAGAATGGTTTCCACAGGCTCGTATAGTTGAATGCTTCCTCATTGGGGAATGGCACTAGCTGCGAAGGATTAGTAGGTGTGGCCTTGTTGGAGTAGATGTGGCCTTTTGAAGGACGTGTGTCACTGGGGGTGGGACCCTAAGCACGAGCAGGCCTTTTACAAGTTAAAGAGCCCTCACTACCCGTCCTTTATTGATGGCCATAGCTAAAGGACTGGAGACTTTAGAAGTGGCTAGGGGATCTCCTTTAAATTTGATCATTCCTCTTGCACAGTCTTTGGCTGTCACTGAATATGTACCACACTTTTTAGGAAATAAACTTACTCTTATGGAATCCTATTACAGCCTCTGCTACATATTTCTACTCATTACAGCTACACTTTAAATCTTGCTATCTTTCTCTCATTATCCTAAGAAGAAAATCATAACATCTATTAAGTAAACTATGTTCTGACCACCACCATCACCACTACACACCTGAATGCATGAACACACACACACACACACACACACACATGCACACGCATACACTCATACTCACACTGAACCCCTAAGCACATAGAAGATGGGGCCTTTGAAGACAGGACAAAGAGACCACATGAGTGAGTTGAGTACCCTCTTGTGCCTCCCACACGTGTGATGATGTTGCAAGAAGGCATCATGTATGAAGCAGAAGCCAGGCCCTCATCGGGTGTTGACTCTCCATTGACTTTGGACTTCTCGGTCTTATAAGTACATTTCTGTGGTTTAGAACCCACCAGTTTAATGATATAGCAGTCCAAACAAACAGGATAAGGCACACATAACCTGACACATCTTACTTGGAGTTAAATGCTTCTTTGGAAACTTTACAGTCCTTTTGAGATTTAAAAAAAAAAAAAAAAAAAAAAAAACAGAATGGTGGAATAGTTTTAGAATTCACCTCAGTCACAACAAAAGATCATCCACATTTATGATACAAGCAGAAATGCTCAGAAATATATATTCTTTGGAATCTAAGTTGAGAAACTGAAAAGTAAGAGTGTACCTGAATAAAATACTAGACATAATTGTCCAGGAATATTACTGATGTTTTTCCAAGAAGAAACACACAAGCTGTTATTAACAATCTTGATTTTAAAATGTCAAGTAGTGAGATTTTTCTGGAAGAACCATCAGTTCTTCAATAGGAGTTATCAAATAGTGGTTTATATCCCAAGATCCAAAATGAAAACTTCATCTTTCAGGCTGGGTGTGGTGGTGCACACCTTCAATCCTAGCGTTTTGGAGGCAAAGGCAGGGGTATGTCTATGAGTGCCAGGCCAGCCAGGGCTACACAGTGAACTTTGTCTCAAAATAAATACATACACAAGTACATAAATAAACACTTATATTTGTATCTGCCAGTTCCAAACTATAGCACCCTTATAAACCATATTACGATCTGTAGCCAATCCTAGCCAATACCCTCTACTGGCACCAGTACTGAAAGATCCACCTTGCCCAGTACAGTGACGTGTTCCTAGAGTCTAAGCTCACAATACTTGGGAGACTGAGGACAAATGATCACTTGAGTTTAGGAATTTTAGGCCTGCCTAGGCAAGAAAATGATATTCCATTTCAAACAAAGATCTACCTTAAATTACACCCCAAACTTTCAGTAAGTAGCTCAGCTTTTTCTTTCTTTACCCAAGACACTATTAAGACTGTGTACATAGTGTTCTTTCTTACTGCAATAGTTCATTGTCCATCATCATTAGCCACCAAATACATGAAGCTGGAGCTCCTTTTAAAAAGAAAATAAGTTCAATATATGAGCCCCTAGGTTTGATTTCCAGTGAAAGAAAGAAAAAGAAGAGGAGGAGGGGGACAGGAAAGGGAGAAAAAGAGGGAGGGAGGGGAAGAAGTGTCTAGTTAATCATTTTGTAAGTTCAGGAACAGTGTAAACATTACAAGAAGAAATCACAGGGTAACACAAGAAACACAAGAGAGATTCAGGAGTCAGTCACGCTTACAACAGCTCACTTTTTAGGCATCTAACTGGATTCCAGAAGCTCATTAATCCCGCCCAAGACAGGATCCCCATTAATCCAACCATTTTCCTTTAGGCCTTATCTCTTCTTTGAAGGTCCCACCACTTCACACATCACCCCAGGACTCTTGGGGAAAACATGATTATATCAAAGCCATAGCACTGTTATAAGCGACAAACAGCTTTTTCTGACCAACTGGTGGAATCCAGAATCAATCATCCTTGGAGATCAGGGACAGTGTCTAAGTTTCTAATTTGAAAACACATAGTGGGGCATACAGTATCAGTATTTGCTGAATAAATGGATGCTTGCAGTAATTTGTACTCTAAACTATTCAGGATGTTGGGAAGGGATTTTCTGAAAGAAAATGGGTCTCATGACATGTAGTGCTATTCCAGAAAAACCTTTGATTTGGAATGGCCGATTCAGCATATAAAAATAGAGAAAGAAAGAAAAAAAGTAGAGAAAGCTGCAGTAAGGAGTCTTTCTAGGACTGTGAAGCTTTGTCTGATACTCTTGATATACACATGCATGACATACTTGTGAAAACTTAGTTTCTCCAACACTAAGAGTGGACTCTGCACTGTGGTCTTGGGTGATGATGTTTGCATAATGATAATGATGAAGCTGAGTGCATCCGCTGAAACAGATGTATCATTGTGGTGGGAATTGTAGCTTGCTGGGGAAGGTTGCTGTGGGGGGAAGAAGTATATGTAAAATATATATATCCTTATCTATGTCACAATAAAATGGCTTTAAAAATAGTAAAAATATGGAAAGGGCAGACTAGATCTTTGTTGGGTAATGGTGCTTGTCACCAAGCCTGATGATCTAGCTCAGTTCCTAGGACCCATGGGATAGAAGTAAATAACCAGCTACCACAAGTTGTCCTCCAAATTACACACACGTACACACACACCAAAAAATGCAATAAAAAATAAAAATATGGAGAATTCAGATCTATTTGAATTTTAAATAATACTTAGAAAAAAACAAATCTCATGTAACATTAGAAATATCTTATACAAAATTATTATGAAATAATATGAAATGCAACTTAAACTTGGCTTCCTGCATTTATCTAGCAATCCTACTTATTAATAGGATACATATGGGCAGTTTTTGGTTGACACAGAATGAAATGGGAGTGAGTGGGGGAGTGGGATGAACATGTGCTTTTGACAAGGACTAGGCTGTTTAATGTCCTGAAATTATGGCATGCAATGAAGAACTGCTCTGCCGTAAATACAAACAGCACCACTTCTGAAGAAGAACAGACTTCCTAGGGAGGAAAAAAATGTTTTCTCTTTCTTTAGGTACAACAATGGGTCCTTTAAATTGATGACAGCAACAATGAAAAAAGATTAAGAAGATCAAAAACAGTAATCCATGTGCATAAGGAAGCTAAGAAAAGAAGCAACTAGCTCATTAAGTGGTTGGATATGCATCTAGGTAATTTAGTAATGTCAGGCAGAAAGCTTCTCATTCTATGAGAGCTTCTATGTGTTTCCTTAAGACACAGAGGGTAAGCTGTGCAGTGGTGGCACACAGCTTTAATCCCAGCACTCAGTAGGCAGAGGCAGGAGGATCTCTGTTAGTTCAAGACCAGCCTGGTCTACAGAATGAGTTCCATAACAGCCAAGTCTACACAGAGAAACAATGAGAGAGAGAGAGAGAGAGAGAGAGAGAGAGAGAGAGAGAGAGAGAGAGAGAGAGAGATGATCTTTGTGGTGGCGCTCGCCTTTAATCCCAGCACTCAGGAGGCAGAGCCAGGTGGATCTCTGTGAGTTCGAGGCCAGCCTGGGCTACCAAGTGAGCTCCAGGAAAGGCGCAAAGCTACGCAGAGAAACCCTGTCTCGAAAAACCAAAAAAAAAAAAAAAAAAAAAAAAAAAAAAAAAGAGAGAGAGAGAGAGATGATCTTTGTAAGAAGGAAGGGGACATAAAACATTTTGTCATGATGTCTTTCCAAGATTAACAGAGTTTTACTATTGTGTATTAGTTTGTTTTGAGATATGGTATTTCCCTGTAGCTTAGACTGGCTTTGAACTCTCAGCCATCCTGCCTTAGCCTCTGAATTGCAACTGAAGATGTGCACCACTGTGTCCAGCTCCACTGCATCACTGGTGATATTATCTATGATGTCATGAGGGTGACGTCACTGACACTGCAGCCCACAGACTGGGCAATCCCCAAGATTTCTTTAATGGTCTCAGAAAATTTTTTGACTACATATCAGCCTCTAATCTGTTAGGCAATGTTGACAGCCTCACTGAAAGTGGTACTTCCACTCTGTCTCGAGTTTATATTCCTTTCACTTTGGGTGAAAATTTTTCTTGAAAGTTTTGCTGACCAGGGGCAAAGACAGAAGATTCCACCTCAGTCTGATCCTGTCTAAACTAAGTGGTGTCCCACTGTGAACTTCCAGACCTTTCAGTCACTGGTTGCTTCCCCAATGTTGTCACCAGCCTTTTGGAAACAGACTGGTGCAGGGTAGCTACTCTTTGGGGTAGGCTTGGTGTGATATTACAACTGGTGTACTTACATATATAATTTTAATATTATTAAAATCAAATAGAATAGGGAAGGCAGTTGCTGTCAGATAATCTAAATTTTGAGATGACTGCAAAAAACTGTACCTTTGCCTTCTATGAGCTGAAAGCTCAAAGCAAGACTATTCTTAATATCCTTAACTATAATCATTATTTGGAACTTTTTTTTTTCAATTAACTGAGGGAATGAGAACCTTTGGAATATCCTAATATTTTAATGGAAAAGGAAGAGAATATATAGATACTGGCACAACCAACCTACACAGAAACATTCAAGTATTCATAAGTAGACATTTGCAATCTACTGTGAATGTGAATTATAAGCTCAATACTTTACATTTTAAAGTTACATGTTTTTCTGTTTGTTTGGAGGGCATGTGCTACAATGTGTGTGTGTGGTCAGAGGACAGCCTGGTGAAGTCCACTGATTCCTTCTACCATGTGGGGCCTGGGGATCAGTTCAGGTCATCAGGCTCGGCAGGAAGTACCGTTACCTGCTAAGGCATGCAAACTCAACATGTCTATGATTCTATTCCTTACATTTACTGCTTTAAAGAAGGTTTACTTACACCTTATTCTGGGTGTAAACAATTCACACTGCCTCTCTGAAAAAAGTTTGCATGCTACTTTGCACAAAGAGTGAAGACCCCCAAATTTAACCTGTTTAAGCCCACCTGTAGCCACTAATTAAACCAGTGGTTCTCAATCTGTGGGTCACAACCCCTTTGGAAAACCTCTATCTCTAAATATTTTATGTTACAATTCATAACAGTAGTAAAATTACAGTTATGAAGTAGCAAGGAAAATAATTTTATGGTTGGGAGTTACCACAACATAAGGAGTTGTATTAAAGGGCCACAGCATTAGGAAGATTGAGAATCGCTTATAAACTGTCATGTCTGTATTTACTCTCTCTGAGTCCAATCCGTTTAGCTGTATTATCTGTTTCATTGTTTTTTTTTAATTTTTAGTTCATTTACATGTGTACATATACATGCATGTATAGGACACAACCTTATGTATCCTAGGTTGGTCTCAAAGTTGCTAGGTAGTCAAGGCTGGACTTATTCCTCATGACTCTACCTCCTGAATGCTATGATTACAGTCTGCAACGTCATGCCAAGCTCTCAGTTTTAATTTATTTTCTTCTTGGTATTTAGTACACCAAGTACCTTTGGTTGTTTGGTTTGGTCTTTAGGATAGAACCCAGGGACTCATGCATTCTGGACAAGCACTCTACCACTAAGCTACAGAGGAGCCAGATCTTAAGTGAGCCTTCCCAAAAGAGGCATAGAGGATAAGTATGACATAAATCAGCTTAGCTAAGCATGTGGTCAGACAGCAGGACGTTTGGGCAAGTCAAGACCATTGACCAGACGGGCAACAGACTTGGCAGGTTCAGGAAGCTGGCAGACTTTAAAGCCTCCTTTAAAGGTAGCAATCAAGGTCAATGAAGCAAACTAATTAGACCCTGCAGGATAGTGGTCCACAGCCACTGCTAGAAAGAACTTGTTCTCTGACTGACACCCAAGAAACTGTACCCTTTTTTATCTATTGTAGTCAAGATACTCTCCAGTCTATACCCTATCTAAAGATAGCAAGGCAATTTTTAAAACTCCCCAATTCCTAAAAGCTAACTGTACTGGCTGGTTTTGTGAGTCAACTCATAAGCTAGTGTAATCAGAGAGGAAGGAGCCTAGGTTGAGAAAATGCCTCCATGAGATCCAGCTGGAAGGCATTTTCACATTTACTGATCAATGGGGAAGGGCCTAGTCTATGGTGGGTGGTGCCATCCCTGGGCTGGTGGTCCTGGACTCTATATGAAAGCAGGCTGAGTAAGCCACAGGGAACAAGTCAATAAGCAGCACTTCTCCATGGCCTCTGCATCAGCCCCTGCCTCTGCCCCTGCCTCCAGGTTCCTGCCTTGTTTGAGTTCCTATCCTGACTTCCTTTGATGATGAATAGCAATACAGAAATGAAAGCTGAATAAACACTTTTCTCCTCAACTTGCTTTTTGGTCATGATGTTTCATTTCAGCAATAGAAACCCTAAGACACTAAACAAAATAATTGGTTTTTTGTTTGTTTGTTTGTTTTGTTTTTTGTTTTTGGAGAAAGGATCTCACACTATAGCCCAGGCTGGCCTGGAATTCAATTTGTAGCTAGGATCAAACTCACAGTCATACTTCTGCCTCAGCTTTAAACATGCAGGGAAATAGGCGTGTGACACTACTCTAGGCTCAAGCAATACAATTTTTGTTTTTGTTGTTATTGCTGTTGTTTAAAGAAAGACAGAAGGAAAGAAAAAGGCATCCTGTTTCCATATATTCCTGTGCTTTTGTTGTGCAGGTAATAGCATAGTCTTGGTTGAAGACTGACTCCCTCATTGCAGGCAAATTCTTCAGGGCTAGTTTGCTTTCTATTGCTGTGGTAACACCATGACCAAAAGCATCCTGGGGAGGAAAGGGCTTATTTGACTTATACAGCCCCATCACAGTCCATCACTGAGAGAGGTAAAGGCAAGAACTCAAGCAGGGCAGGAACCTGGAGGCAGGAACCAAAGTAAAGGCTATGGAAGAATGCTGCTTATTGGCTAGCTCCTCATGGTTTGCTCAGTCTAAAACACCCAGGACCACTAGCCCAGGGGTGACACTACCCACAGTGATCTGGGCCTTCTCCCATCAATCATTAATTTAGAAACGCTCTACAGACTTGCTTATAAGCAATCTGATAGAGGCATTTTCTTAGTTGAGGTTCCTCTTCCAAGAAAACTCTAGGTTTGTGACAAGTTGACAAAAAAAAGAAAGAAAGAAAAGAAAAGAAAAAAGAAATCAGCACAAGTGTCTTGTAATTTTCCCATAGGTTTCTTTTCTTTTCTTTTCTCAGAACTCCACTTGCAGCCAGGTGTGGTGATATATGCCTTTAGTCTCAAGCATTTGGGAGGCAGAGGCAGGAAGATCTCTTGGGACCAAGGCCTCATCCTTCTAAATGACAAATACACAAGTTTGAGAAAAGGACAATTAATAAATTTAAGGGCAAAAGCAACCTGTGGCTCTTTTTGCCGAACAATACTATCTCTTCATGTCTGTTGAATGTGAAATGTTCCCACAGGAACATGTATTTGGATTTTGGTCCCTAGCTGGTGGCAACATTTTGGGATGTTATAGAATCTTTCAGATAGGCATAGACTGTCAGGAACTGAGTGTTATAGCCAGTCCGTGCTCTGTTCCCACGCTCCACAACCTGGTCCATCAAGGTGAAGGTGTGAGGAATGGTACCTCATGCTCTCCTGTTGCTATGAAGAAAGCTAGCCCAGCTGTCAAGCTTTCTACTCTGGACCCTCCGAACCTTGAGCCAAAATGAGCCTTTCCTCCTGTAATTGTCTTCTGTCAGAAGTAACTAACACAATGTCCTTACCCTGTAATGACATCCATAGCCTCAACGAAACAAAAAGTGCATCCCCAAAAGTCACAAGACTTCCTGAAATCTTAAATCCAATGCTCTCCTCTTGTGTTTTAATTCTTTTTATCCCTTGTAGTGTTGTGCTTTAAAAAAAAAATGAACAAGCAAAATATTTCTTACAACTTCTTAAGTCCTCGATAATGACATCACATCGGGCTGTTCATGTCTCCACACTGATTAACACCACAGGGGCATGACTACATTTAGTTCTTGGTTCTCTGTGGCCTGCTTTCTTCACCCTCTCCCCTCTGGAAGCTGCTCCCCTTCCTGTGGCTGAACTCTTGACATGGTGGCTCTCAGCCGGGCTTGTATTGGTAGTACTGATATCATTCTGGAGCTTTAGTCCCATCCCTTCAAACATCATCTATAATTACTTCAAATTCACAAACCAAAATTATCCTTAGCCTCCCTCACCCAAAGGGCTCATCATGCTGTTTTCTCCCTATTTTTATTACATTAGTAAAATAACATTTCCTTAGACATCTAACCCTCTAATCAATGGCTTACCTTGAGTCCCACTCTTCTAAGAGAGACCTTCAAAACATGCTCCTTCATTTTATCCAGAGCAAAACTTCCCTACAAAGAATATTAAGCATACACATATACCATGGCAGGCATCAAATTGTGTTATCTATACCAGAAAAAAAGAAATACGTAAAAATGCCATTTTATTTTTGACAACTATAAGCTATAGGACAAGATTCTTTTCTCAGGGAAAATGTATGTAGCAGACCTGACATTTTTGTATTTTAACAAGAGCTATTTCTTCATCTACTGCTCCTTTTTAGGATTCAGAAAGCACAGAACCTACAACAGAAAATCTGGTTGCCAGGCAGGCAGTGGTGACCCACACCTTTAATCCCAGCACATGGGAGAGAGAGGCAGGTGGATCTTAGAGTTCAAGGCCAGCCAGGTCTATAAATGTGAGTTTAAGGACAGCCAGGGCTAAAAAAGGCTGATTGCCTACAATGTAACATACCAAGACTTTTAGCAAGCTACTTACTGATGTCTGTCCTACAAAGGCTGTCTCTTCTAGACTTTGGAAGCAGAGAAGAAAGATGCTAGATGAAAGATAAGCACTTCATCTAGTCAACTCTGCTTTCCTGTCTCTGTTTAGAACCCAGTTAGAATGTTTTTCTGTGACATTCTCTCAATTCCATCCTTTCATTAAAAAAATAAAAAAACAGCAGCCATTGAACTTCACTGTGGAGTCATGGTCTACGTGACGTGTCTGGAGAAGTGGCATTCTCTCCTCCGTAGACTCTCTGATACCCTTCTCAGGGCTAATCCATGTGCTAGTATCTCCCAAGGGTGCCGCAAACTGGAACTCTCATGTGAAAAGAACTGAAATCAAACCAACTCAAGGGGGTGCAAAAGTCACAGCGAGTCAAGCCTCTTGTATTCGGGTGGGATGGTTAGGAAGCAGGCCTTGGCCAAGGGCTCAGCTGAGACTGTCATGACTTTCTCGGACTCTGTAATCCTGTTCAAAGTAGAGGCCAGTTCAGCCTTTCTTCCTAAAATATTCAGATGCCATCTATGTCTAGGAAGCTTCAAAGCTGCATAAATCCCCTGCTAGGTGGAGAAGGATTCTGACAGACCCAGCTGGGGTTTCAGCTCTGAACTTGTTACTGTGATGAAGAAGGAACCTAGGGTAAGGCAGGATTGTCTAGCAGTCTGTCATTAGACAGTTCCGGTGAACTGCATGACCTGGGATATGACTTATATTTACTGCTTCAGTTTCATTGTCTGTAACTTGGGAACTATATTCTGTGTGAAAAAAGAGAATAATTCCAGAACAAATATGCTGGCTACTTTTATGTCAACTTGACACCATCTAGAGTCATCTGAGATAAGGGAACCTCCACTGAGAAATTGGACTATAGGCAGACAAGCCTGAAGGGCATTTTCTTATTAATGATCAATGGGGGAGGGCACACTGTAGGTGGAGCCGCCCCTGGGCTGGTGGCTTTGGGTTCTATAAGAAAGCAGGCTGAGCAAACCATGAGGAGCAAGTCAGTAAGCAATATCCCTCCATGGCCTCCGCATCAGCTCCAGCCTCCAGGCTTCTGCCCTGTTTGAGTTCCTGTCCTGACTGATTTCCATGATGAATTGTAATATGGACAGTTTAAGTGAAATAAACATTTCCTCCCCAAGTTGCTTTTGATTATGGTGTTTCGTCACAACAGTAGTAACCCTAACACAAGAAGCAAACCAACAAAGCAGTATAGCTAGAGAGAAATCATCAAGTTCAAGCAGAATTCAATGAAACAAAAACCCAACAGTGTAAAGAATGAAACAAGGAGTTGGTCATACATATATACACATATGCAATCACACACACACATGTACACAGAACATATAATGAAACCCATCATACTGTATACTAACTAAAAATTTACTTAAAAATAAAATATTCTGTATAACCCTCCCTTTGCTAAAAATGTGTGTAGCATACCAGAAAAAAAGTTATTAATAATGGTTCCCTCTGAGTCAGATTTTTCTGGTGGTGAGATTTTCATTGTTTGTAACTCTTAAAGTCTGAATTTTCTTATTTTTTTAACAATTTACTTACACCTTTAAAAAATAAAAATCATTAGATATGGTGGCACCCCATTTAAGCACAGCATTTGGGAGGCAGAAACAGATAGATCTCTAGGAGTTCGAAGCCAGCCTGGTCTACATAGTGAGTTCCGAGACGGCTAGGACTATAGAGTGAGGCCCCCATCAATACAACAACAATAATAAAAAATAAAAACAAATATATGTTCTATTATTTTCAAGTAATTCTCTTATTTTCTGAGAATCACTGTGGTGATATTTTATTTGTACTGAAATGTTATTTTAATTTTATGTTAATAAATAAAGTTGCCCTGGGGTCAGAGCTATTAGAGCCATAGTAAGAGCGTGGTGGTTAGAAGAGCTAGGTAGATTTCTGTGTGTTCAGGGATACAGCCAGTATTGGAGACATACGCCTTTAAGACCTGGAGGGCGGTACTTACAGGCAGTGATGAGGCAGTCATGTGGTTGGGTTTACAACCAATGAGAAGGCAGAACAGAAAGATTATTTAAACAAGGACACAGGAAGTACCTCCCTCTCTCGGGGAAGCTAGGAGCACTGCAGGAGGTAAGATTTTATCTCTGAGCTCTGACCTCTCGGCTTTCTCTTTTACATTGGCTCTGTGTTTCTTATTTTAATAATACGATTGGTTACATCTACAAATCACTCTTTCACTTTCCATTTGTAAAACCTGTAATAATCCTATTTTAAGATTCTCAACTTATACTTTTTTTACTCTTCACATCTATCTTTTATTTATTTATTTTAGAGACAGGGTCTTTTTATGTAGACCAAAGCCTCAAATTCATGATATTTTTGCCTGCTCTAATTTGCTTTTCTGTTGCTGAGATAAAATACTGACCAAAACCAACTTGGGGGAGATAGGGTTTGTTTGGCTGACCAGTTATGTAGTCCATCACAGAGGGAAGGCAAGGCAGGAATTCAATGCAGAAATCTGGAGGCAGGAACTGAAGCAGAGACCACGAAGGAATGCTGCTTAGAGCCTTGTTTCCCATATCCCGCTCAGCCACCTTGCTTCCACAAACCAGGACCACCATCCCAGGGGTAGCACCATCCACAGAGGGCTGGGTCTTCCCACATCAGCCATTAATCAAGGAAATGCTCCACAGGCTTGCCTACAGGCCAGTCTGATGGAGGCATTTCTCAATTGAAGTTCCTTCTTCCTAAGAGACTCTAAGTTGTGGCAAGTTGAAAAAAACTAACCAGCATCCTGCCTTGCCTCTCAAGCCTGGTAATGTTTATATTACAATCATGAACCACCACACCAGACTTCTGAGTTATCTGAGTTTTTTATTAATTACATTTTCCCTTTACATCCAAAAATCTGATTATTTTCATGCTTTTTCTAACTTTGTTTTTGGTGTGTGTGTGTGTGTGTGTGTGTGTGTGTGTGTGTGTGTGTGTGTGTAAATGTGTACATGTGTGCCACAGCACGCAAGCAGAGGACAGGAGGCAACTTTCTGTTGCCCGTTCCTCTCACTTTGTTGAGTCCTGGTGGTCTTGTCAATTCTGTTCTATACACTCTAGGCTAGCTAGCCTGTTAGCTTCATCTGTCTCTGCCTCCTGCTCCTCAGCTCACCACAGACACATTGGGATTGCATATGCACAGCACTGCATCAGCTTTCTATGTGGGTTCAGGATATCAAACTCAGGCAAGCTAGTGCTTTTACCCACTGAGCCAAAGCTCCCTGGCTCAGGGTTTAATTCATTGTTGATAAAAAAAAAATTTCATTCTTTAACATTTGCATAATTTAACACATATTAATCATGCAGATTAATGGGATTCATTATAATATTTCTTTATGGTAAAGAACCCACAACAAGACTTCTTTACCATTTCCTAGGCATCCCTTTCAGAATTCTACTTGCTTTGTTTCCACATATGACAGGGAACATGTAGTACTTGGCTTTCTGAGTCTCACTTATTTCTCTTAGCATGAAGCCCTGGAGTTCCATTCATTTTACTGGAAGTAAATGAATGTTTCATTCTGCTGTATGATCAAACGATATTCCATTGTACCTAGACATTTTTTGTCTACTCACCTACTGGCAGGCACTGAAGATAATTTGAAATTTTCACTATGGTGATCATTACTGCAATAATAGGGCTCTCCCCTCCCCCGCAATAACTATTTCTGGTTAGAGACTCTTCAACCAGCCCAAATGCTTGCAAATCATGCAAGGAGCTCCAGGGATGCAGTGACCTAAGTTTTCACAAACACTTGGTGGGCCTTTTGCTGATGCAGATGCTTTTGAGTTGTCCATGTTCCTGTATAGGTAGGAAAGTGAGAGCAAGAATTCCTGGAAAGAAATTATGTCTGCAAAGGCCAGATGAGGCTGTGTCTACAAGGGCTGATTGACTGTTTGGAACTTCAGTGCTGTGGAGAGGGTGAAATGTTAGGTCCAGAGCCTAATTTCGATTTACCTTGAGTTATATTTAGTTCCCCAATCAGCCATTCCTTGGCTACATATGTGTCAGATCAAACATCCTGTGACTAATAGATTTAAAAAAAAAAAACCTTTTGGAATGTATTAACTAAAAAAGTTGTAGTTCTGTCAACAAAAAGGCCAAGTGAATATCATCAGCTAGCATCTGAGCCTGGGGCTGAGATTTCTCCACTTTGCTGTAATCTACTTCTCTGATGTTTCCATCAATATATTAAAAGTGTCCGGTCCTCGCCTTTAATCCCGGCACTCGGGAGGCAGAGGCAGGCAGATCTCTGTGAGTTCGAGGCCAGCCTTGTCTACAGAGTGAGTTCCAGGACAGGCATCAAAACTGGACAGAGAAACCCTGTCCCGAAGAAAAAAAAAATACAAAAAGTGTCTTGATTTGTGACTTTCTTTCATTACTATAAAAACTTCCTGAAACTGCTTCCATATTGGAACATGGAATTCTGGTTAAAATAGCTTTATTCCCAGGCCATTCTTTCTGATCTTTGCCTCCAGAATAAACCTCGAATCCTTTGAGTTGAGAATTATGTTTTTGTATAGAGAATATCTACCTTTAATAGGTATCACAGCTGGACAGAGGTGGCACATGCCTTTAATTCCAGCACACAGAGGAGGCAGAGGCAGGCAGATCTCTGTGAGTTTGAAGCCAGCCTGGTCTACATAGTGAGTTCCGGGACAGCCAGGGACTGTTATATAAAGAAACCTTGTATGGGAAAAACCAAAAAATAAAATAGGTATCACAATCTGATTAAAGCCACACCTGATTCTTGTGGCTGAATAAGGCTACAAAGCTTTCCTGGAAGTAATGGATTTTTAAACAAGTGAATATCTAATTGGCTGAGCATTAGGTATCACTTGGAAGGCTTGGAGTCTCCACTAGCCACCAAGAGAGTTTTGAAACAGCCAAGACTGTTTAGATAAGCACTGAAGGAAGCAGCCTTTGATTGACAACTTCTGCCACCTCAGGGAAACAGGGAGACAGGAGGGAAGGGATTAAGAATGCCACCCCTGATGGTCCTTCAGAAGCAACAGCAGTAGCTTTCAGTCTCGGAGTATCAGAAGCGCGGAGCCGGCATCAGTGGCTCTTGATTTAGCCCCCATCCGGGTTCATTCTATGTTAGTCATTCGGGTTTGCTTCCAGGCAACTTGTGGGGGTTGGGTACAGGGACTGCCAAGTGTCAGGCAAGCTGGGAGCCTTCTGTCTGGCAGTTTCTGGATTTTCAACAGGCACTAAAGTTAACTAACAATGCTAATAACTCTGGCCAAATAATTCAGGGAAGAGGTGGGTCCTGCTGATTTGTCCCATTTGCAGCCTAAGAACCCTGAGTTCAGGGTTACTACCTGTACTGATAATATGGTAATATGATCCAGATTTAAAATGATCTTGGGGAAATTAATCTCTTTGAGTTTAGGTTTCTTCATTGGTTAAAAAAAAACAAAACAAAAAAACAAAAACAAAAACAAAAACCAAAAACCAAAAACCAAAAAAAACCAAACAAACAAACAAAAAAAAACCCAAGGCATTATTCTTAAATACTGAAATTAAATATTTATTAAAATGTATAGTGGAGCCAGGTGTGGTGGGACATGCTTTTAATCCTAGCAAGTTCCAGGACAGCCAGAACTACATAGTGAGACTCAGTGTGGTATTCCTCCTTCCCCCCCAAAAAATATAGTGGATGTTCATTAACCACAGATTTTATGAATAACTCTTTTTTTAAATGCTTATAGGTGAAGAAATCTCCCAACTGAGCCTTTGAGTGTGAGCTAAATATATTAGGCAACAACCTTCATATTCTAGAGATGTTTGAATTATTTTACAAACATTTGAATTATATTTCAAATGTTGCCCAAGATTCCAACTCATTGTTCAAACGCCTATTTAAACTATAGTATTCTTGGTGGTGTGTCTCTATAGGAGGTTGTTGTTGGTGGTGTAAGGTTGCTATAGTACCTAATGTCTTAGTTGCATGGAGACCTTTATATTATTTTCATTAGCTAAGTGTTCAGAATGCTTATGACAAGTTCAGAATCATATTCTACTCATTTGAACAATAGTTATGGCATTAGGAATTTCTCTTAGTCCTAACTTCCTTGGCCTGTTGGGTGTTAACTGAAGTCTCTATTTATAGCTCCCATGCCAGAGGATCCAGGATGATAGGGACTTGGATGGTGAAGTTAGGGTAGGAGGTAAAAAGAAACATTTCTTGTAAGAGAATGAAAAGATGCACAATCACTTCTCTAGCTGAGCTCGTTTCTTATATAGTCTTTTGCATTCCAGGGTCCTCAAAGTTTTCCTGTTTGCTCTTCTTTACACTACCACAAGCCATGTACTCTCATAAAAATCCCTCTTTGTTGCTTGGATTTTAACAGCTCCCTCGGGGGAGGGGGTTAGAAGGTGTGGTGTCAACGACACAGACACCAGGAGTCTGTTGAAAGCAAATAACAAACTCCTTTATTCAATAACAGGGAAGGCCTTATATACCCTCCTCCCAGCACCCAGTCTGTGTGGTCATCCCTCATTGGCTGGACATGATCAGGAACTCTGACAGTGACTAGGAACTCTGACAGCAGCTGTTACTAGGCCCTCAGACAGACTCCATGTTGGCTCTTAAGGAGTATGTTATGTGCATGCCTTGGCAACTGGTCTGAGCCAATTTCCTCGACCCTATGGGCCTGTACTATTACACCTCTTCTCTTGAAAATGAGCTCTGAAGACAGAGTAACATCTCTGTGGTCTACTGGTGCCAGAAACTGCTTAACAGTTTCCTTTTCTTCTGCTTCTCTCTGTCTCTGTCTCTGTCTCTGTCTCTGTCTCTGTCTCTGTCTCTGTCTCTGTCTCTCTCTCTCTCTCTCTCTCTCTCTCTCTCTGCATGTAGAAGCCAGAGGTTAACTCTGTGTATCTTCTATATTTTTTTGAGACAGGGTATTGCTGAATCTGAAATTCATTGATTCATGATTCTACTAGGCTGGATGGACACTTAACTTCAGGAGATCTAGCTGTCCACCCCCTCCCCATCTAGTGCTAAGATCCCAGACATATGCCCTATGTCCATGTTTTACATGAGTGTTGGGGATCTGAATTCAGGTCCTCATGCTTGCCCAGTCTCAGTAGGTACTTTACAAACTGAGCCATCTCCCCACACGAACAGTTTGGTTCTTAGAGGTTTTGCTGGCAGCAGCAATGGGAAACATACAGAATATTTTTTTTTTTAAATAAGACTTCCCTTTTTGGAGTTATCTTCCTCTTTTATTTCTTGGAAAATAAAGAGGAAAACAATTCAAGGTCATACAGCATGTGAGCAAAGGACAGAGTTACACAATTCCGCCTCACTAGAGGACAAACGGATTAGCACTTATCTTAGACTATTTGTCGTAGAAGGTGGATCTGTGACCTTTGGGCGGAAGGAAGGTAGAGACTGAAAAAGCAAGACACAAGCAGACAGTGCTGTCTCCTAAATCTGCAATAGAGAGAAAGGGAAGGAAGGACAAGGAGCAAGTAGAACCATGTGCTTTTAACCACTTGCTTGTCTCACTACAGGAGCCAGGGATAGATCTGTGATTGAACAGAACTATAGTAAACATATGTTAGAACATAGTCTATGAGACTTAGCAGCTTGCAGGCATTAAAGAAAAACTACAAGGGAGAGAGAGAACAAGATGACTTAGCAGGTAAGGAGCTTGCCATTAAACCTGAAGACGTGAGTTCAATCCCCAGGATTGACATGGAGGAAGGAGAGAATCAACTCCTGCCAAGTTGTCCTCTGACCTCCACATATTTGCTGTCACCCCTATCTCCCATGCAATCAATAAGTAAATGTTTAAAAAAACCACAGAGAGCTATTGCTTTAGACTATGCTCCTATATAGACCTGTCTAAAGACTAAAAATAAAGTCAGTCATGCTAACATTCCACCAAGCTGAGACTAAGCGATTTATCTGACCTGAGAAATCAAGATTAGGGAAAGAGCCAGCTTTTCCAAATACCCCATTTTTACTTGGCATGATAAGGAAGCTCCTTCTGCTTTCATACAAATGAAATATCCTTATGTTACTTAATTGGTTAGTTTTACTATACCCTATCTATCTTGTCTATAAGAAAAGAAACTTTGAAATAAGCAATTTTGTATTTAGATTTTTGTCTCTATTTTCTAAAATTAAGCCCATTCTTTGGTATCATAGAAATATTTTTTTGTGTGTGGTTTTTCAAGACAAGGTCTCTCTGTGTAGCCTTGGCTATCCTGGAACTTGCTCTGTAGACCAGGCTGGCCTCAGACTCACAGAGATCCACCTGCCTCTGCCTCTGAAGTGCTGGGATTAGAAGTGTGTGCCACCACTGTTCAGCAGAATATATATTTATTAACAAATATTAATTGTATCATTAATGAGGTTCAGTGTGATATTTCAAAAATGGTAGCTATCATTTCCTACTCTTTATCATTTCTTTATGTTTCGAGCCTTCAAGATCCTCTGTGGTAGATCTTCATAAATATACAAATTAGATTACTCTGCCAGGCATGTCCAGACTGTACTAAGGGGCTACATGCAGCCAAACACTGAAACAAATGCCACCCAACATAAAACTGTAAACTTACTTAAAACAGTATGAGCTGTTTTGTGTGTGTGTGCATGTGTGTGTGTGTGTGTTGATAGCATAGTTCTCAAGCATGACCCTGACTTTTGCAGATGCCAGCATTATAGTGTCAAAGGCCACATGCCCTTAAAGCTGTAGTCCTCCCATTGTTTATAGTACACCAGAACATTTTCCTCTTCATGTTTGGTACTCACTATCAACCTTCCTTTTGTCCCTCCTTCCTTCCACCTTTACCAACCCCTAGTAATTATTGTTCTACACTAAGGTCATCTTTAAATGTACGTTATCTCTTACTGGTAAAAAGTCATGCTAACAACTGACTGGTGACAGGATGCCATATCTAGTATGATACATACCTTATATGAGTTATGGCTGACAGTGGAGAATGATAAGGGAGAGGAGGAATGGATATGATCACTTTTATATTCTGTGTCACAAGAACCCATTTGTATTTCTTATTGTAGAAAGGAATCTGCATATATACATTGTAAACAGCTCAACATGAACATGCTGCCACTGGTTTGCTAATCTAAGTCAACCCCTGTCCTAGAGGATTCTGTGCAAGGGATGCAAGACTCAGAGGTGTTGGGAGTATGCAACCCAGGGACACTGAGAAGTATGGTATGTTGTGGGATATTTGATCACACTGTGAAATCTGAGTTTGCATTTGCATTAATTAAATAAAATCAGGAGGCGGAATTAGCAACTAGTTGACAGAATGTAATCATAGTGAGTCATGGGGTGTCTGTAAGATGACAGAGAAATGATCAGGAAGTAGTAGGGAGGAACTTAGTGTAACCTGGGGTCTTTTGTTCTGGCTGAGAGGAAGGACGCTCTCTTTCAGAACCGCCAGCAAAGAGAACAAGAGCAGCTAGTCGCTACTCAACCTCTCTGAGCTAGCAGGTTTTCACCCCAGCCTTTGACTTCCAAGGCCTATTGATAAATAGAATGATAAAGATTTAATTAAAAGCTATATTTGGTGGCAGTGACATAGCTGGTGCCTGCAGGAACAGAAATCCCACCAGTCCGTGGCCTGAGTGGCCAAGCCGCTGTCAGAGAATCAGGCCAGTAACTGCAGAACTGCATTTGCTGGCCAAAACGGCAGCAGATTAAAGTGCAGCCTCTGTACCAATGGAAAAAACAATGGTAACAGGGGAAGGTGTGGGAGATGAGAGAAAGAGAGGAGCGCCAGCACCACAAATCTCGGATGAAGCTAACCACCTGACCAGACTAGAAGCAGTGGTTCTAATGCTTCCTTCCTAATGCTTTAAC
Source organism: Peromyscus maniculatus bairdii (assembly GCF_049852395.1). Taxonomy (NCBI): domain Eukaryota; kingdom Metazoa; phylum Chordata; class Mammalia; order Rodentia; family Cricetidae; genus Peromyscus; species Peromyscus maniculatus. The sequence goes on from NC_134870.1 coordinate 40,943,934, forward strand.
ACAGTTCCTCATGTTGTGCTGACCCCCAACCACACACTTATTCCATTGCTACTTCATAACTGCAATTCTGCTACTGTTGTGAATCATAATGCAAATGCCTGATATGCAGGGTATCTGATATGTGACCCCCAAAGGGGTCATCACCCACAGATCGAGAACCACTCCTTTAGAGAGACTGATTGCCTCTGTTTACACCCTATGTGTGCGTTCATGAGTGTGTGTGTGTGTGTGTGTGTGTGTGTGTGTGTGTGTGTGTGTGTGTTCCTGGAGATTGTACCTAAAACCTTGTGGATGCTAGGCAAGGACTTTACTGCCGAGCTATATCCTAGCTCTGTTTTGAAATGAGGTCTTGCTAAGTTGTCCAGGCTGGCCTCAGAGTCACTCTGTGGGCCAGCCAGGCATTGAACTTTTAATTGTCCTGCCTCAGCCTTCTGGGCAGAGATGATTATAGGCCTGTACCACCAGTCCTGCCTATATTTCATAAATATCCACATGTCATGAAATATTATTCTCTTATTGATTTTTTTTCAGCTACTTAAAAACCATAAAAAAAAAAATCATTCTTAGGTCAAGAACTCTACAAAATAGAAGCAAACTGCATTTGGCCCATGAGCCACAGACTTAGTTCAAATGCCTCACTATAAAGTTAGGAAATAGCTGGGTGGTGGTGGCATATGCCTTTGATTTCCTCACTCCAGAGGCAGAGGCAGGTTGATCTCTGCAAATTTGAGGCCACCCTAATGTCTACAGAGTTAAAATGTCTTTTTCAAGGTTACTTGGGGCTAGTGACAGGGATAAAAAGAACACTTGAATCCTCTTGACTGTTTGTTCTCTGGCTACTTTATACAATTCCCCACTCAGCTTACAATTCTAAGTGTAGTTTGATCAGGACACTGTTGACAAAGATCATGTGAGATAAGCCTTCTTAGGTGATTTATGTAGTAAAGTTTTTTGTTTGAATCTTTTCTCCAATAGTAAGAGATCATAGTTAAAAAAGAAATTTCCCCGCTGATATGGATAAAACCAAATAACTAGCATGAAAGAGTTACTTCTGTATTTCAGACAGCTTGCTTTGTGGGCGATTTAATATTAAAGGAAAAGCTTTACATAAATGAAATTTGAAAGTTTAATGAAAGCAAGAATGGCTCTCAGATTGGCAACTCCCAGAATTAGAAAAGGTTCCGAGAGCTCTCCTCCACAATGTTGGCAGAAACCAGAAATAAGTTGCATATAATTGGCTTGACTGGTTACAGGTCAGGGTTTACCTATTTAAACAAAGTCTTATCAGTTGGTTGTCTGTGACTGGCTAAATCTCATGTGCTTGTGAAGCGTTCAAACTCTTCTAGTCCTTAGCAAAATATATGCTCCTATGAATAGGCTTTCAGTTTGTGTATGAAATTAGGTTACAGGTATCTTGGAAACTGTAGCATGAAGGCATCTTCAGGTCAAATTTAAGATGAGGTTGTACTTAAGAAAGCCATTGCGCATTGTTAGCCATTCACTCCTATAGGCTTTCACTTATTCTTCTTTTAGATTGGTTCTGGATATGTATGTAGCCTGGGCTATTCTTGAATTCCCGATCCTTCTGCCTCAACCTGCCTACTGCAGGATTGTAGGTGTGTGCCACCATGCCAGTTTATGTCCTTGTATATTTTTGAATACTGATTGGGATGACCTCAGAACCTTTGTGGATGTGTTGTTGGTTGTTTTTGCTCTTTTGGTCTTTACTCTTTTGGGGTACCTGCTACCCAGCTCCCAAATAAATCACACACAAAGGCTTATTCTTAATTATAAACTCCCAGCCTTAGCTTGGCTTGTTTCTTGCCAGCTTTTCTTAACTTTAAATTATCCCATCTACCTTTTGCCTCTGATCTTTTACCTTTCTCTTACTTCTGTGTATCTTACTTTCACTCTTACTCCATGGCTGGCTGTGTGGCTGTGTGGCTGGCCCCTTCTTTTTTCGATCCTTGATCTCTTGCTCTTTCTTTCTTTTTTCTTTTAGATTCCTCTTTCTATTTATATTAAGTTATTCCTTAACTCTGCCTGCCAGCCCCACCTATCCTTTTCCTGCCTCAATACGGGCCATTCAGCTCTTCATTAGACCATCAGGTGTTTTAGACAGGCAAACTAACATAGCTTCACAGAGTTAAACAAATGCAACATAAAGGAATGCAACACATCTTTGCATCATTAAACAAATGTTTCAGAGCACAAAAAAGTAACATATTTAAAAATAATATTCTATATCATGGAAGCCTCAAATATCACTAAGAAATTTAATTAACATAGAAAATTGACACTGTCTGGACAACCTTAGAAGAAATGTATCAACAGGTTAGATTTATTTAAGAATAATAACAACACAGAACCTTTATTGGCTCCTTTGTTTATGCCACAGATTGTTCTCATTTAAATCCCTTGACAATTATATGAAAAATGCCCACTGTTATATCCACATTATAGTTAAAGAAAGCAAAAAAAGATTAAATTCTCTGTCCAATGGAGTAGTTAGGGCAGCATTCAACTCAAGCAGTTGGGCACAAGAACTACATACATGCTTAGAGAATTTAAACAAAACCCAACAAGGGCAGAGTTGGATAAATGTCAAAATACAGCAAAGTGTTACTGATAATCAAATTAAACTTCCCATTTTTATAGATGAGGCAATGACTCTTCAAAGCTACTAAACATATCCAAAGTCATGTAGCTAGTTACTGTGTGAATCAAGACTTTGTCTCCAGTTTCACACCCACCAACTCTTTTAGCTTCTTTTGCTGGGCCACCCTGAATGTGCTTCACAACAAAAACTGGGCACAAGAGAATGAGTAAATATAGTGACCATGGGCCAACCACAGAATTTATGTACAACCCAGACAAGTACATAAAACAATTCAAATTTTGGGCTAGCGCCTGTAGAAAGCATGCTTGCATTGCAGAAGGCCCTGATTTCAACCTCATGTACTCCTCTCTTCCAAAGTTAAAGTTGCTTTCAATAAAATCTGAAATGATGATTAAAAGACAAATTCAAGCATGCTTGGTGGCTGTGTTCGTTTACTTCTCTTATTACTGGGACAAAGTACTTGACAGAAGCAACTTAAACAGGGGAGGGGTGGTGGGTTTTTGTCTCATAGTTTGAGGGTATACCATCAGTCCATCAGGTGGGAAGGCATAATGGTAGGAGCAGCGGGCAGCTGAGGTCAAGAAACAGAGATAAACGTTAGTGCTCATCCCCCTTTCTCCTTTATATCTAATCTGACCCATGGCGTGGTTCTGTCTACATCCTGAGTGGGTTCTCCAGCCTCAGTGAAATGTCTTAGAAAATGCCTTCACAGACATACCCAGAGACATGTCTCCTAGATTTCTAGGGACTGCCATGTAGCTGGTATTTGAATGCTTGCTTAGCAAGTATGAGACCATAGCATCAACCCCCAGTTCAAGATAAATTCAGCTCTTAGTATCTTACTTCACAAACTTCAACAAAATACATTACATTTTTGTCTTTTGTTTTCTGCTTTTAAAAAAGGGTCTCATGTAGCCAAGGCTGCTTGGCCTCAAGCTTTCTATGTAGCCAAGGCACTCCTACCCCTGATTCTCCTGTCTCTGCCTTCCTGTGCTGGAACTACAAGGATGTACCACTATAGCTGGCTTAGTATTGTTCAACTTTTGAAAAGACCAGAATTTTGAATGCATTTTCCTCTTTCTATTTAAAAACGGGGGATAGCTCTTAGAAGCTTATTCTCAGATATTTTTTAATTGTAAGACAAAGTGAATGTATATTGCAAGTATCTTAGGAAAAGGATGGTTAATAGTATTTGTCACCAAAATATTAGTTTTAAGCTACTTGATTTATTTAATTTTAAGACAGAGTCTCTCTCTCTCTCTCCTCTCTCTCTCTCTCTCTCTCTCTCTCTCTCTCTCTCTCTCTCTCTCTCTCTCTCTCTCTCTCTCTCTCTAGCCTAGGCTGGTCTGGAGATCACCATCATTCTGCCTCTGCCTCCAGAGTACTGAGGTTAACACATAGCATTCTCTTTCTGTCTCTGTCTCTCATAATGGTAAATCAGGTAGAACCCAGGGCCTCATCCAAACACTATCTCTGGGACACATCAGCCCCAGTGCAAAATCATTTTGAGACAGGATAGAAAAACCGGGACATTTTGGGTGATTCAAGAAGGGAGAAGAGCCCTTCATCCTGGAAACTGTTTGAAACCTATTGCTGGCAAAGAATCAAGAATTCTAGACAGTTAACAATTGCACAAGGCCTTTCTCTTTTAACCTATAAACCTCAAATTTTCTAGGAAAAAAAAAAACCCTTTGTGAAACTTCTGGTTTTACCCTTTCAGAGTATAATTCCTTTGAAGTTATCTCCCTGGACACCTTCTAATAATCTCTCTTATCAAAAGAAAGAGGAAAGGAGGAAGAAAGGTTTCTTAGAAACATTTTGAGATGTAACTTGAGAGTCTCCAAAATTGTTTGTGTGGCTAAAACATTTCTAGCCCCCCACCCCATCCCTTGAGGAACCCATACCAACACTTAGGTGCGTGTTTTCTTTCTGAATGCTGCTCTGTTAACACTCGCACTAAGCCTATATTAAAATATTTTTATTAAACCCCACCTGTGCTTCATAAACTGGATAGTCCTGAAATTCTTTTCTGCACCCAAGCTCCAAATTCCGGTTTGGCCTGAAGTTTCTAATCTAGGCAAACTCCTTGGGCCGCTGAGGGCGTCAGCGCTGAGCTGTCTCTCTGACCCCTCACCTCTGTCAATATTACTGCAACAAAGTTCCTAGTTCTATTCATCCATTTGAAACTTTCTTGAACACTTTGGATTAAGTTTGTGCCAGACCTTTGAGATAGAGAGGAACAGAACAGTCTGTCCCTAAGAGGGGAAGCCATTTTAGTAGGTATTTGTTAACAATAATAATAATAACAATACTGGTGTCAAAACATAATGAGAACTGGATCTCATTATTGGTGCCTGACAACTTATTTTGAGTTTCTTGTGTTCTTTTTCCAAAACAAAGTAGGACTGGTGGGTTATTAGTATCGGCAGTATTTAATAATTATGTTGGTTATATAAAAAATACATCAATTAGTATTACTGAAGAGCTTAAACCTTTTAAAATGATCTCGTTCAGCGACTTGGAAATGCGCAGGCATAACCGCGACAAGGCTTCAAGGGTCACTTTTACAGAGTCTCACACGGTGCCTGCGGGGGGAGCGGTGCATCTTGGGAGTTGTAGTCAGGATCAAGGAAAGGGCGACTCCGCCCTGTTGAACTTTCGGTCCCGACAGCTCGGTGGAACCCTTACCAAAAGCACAAGTTGGTAACTTTTAGGTTAAGTCTGGGCTCTTACTGTCTAACCCTAGACTCAGGGTGCGAAGAGACTCACACGGAGGGCAGGCCCACAAGCCTCAAAGCGATTGGCCTCCCTTCAGGATGGGGCGGGGCTCCAGGTACCTCCGCGTCTCGGGATTGGCTGAACTCCCGGCTCGAAAAGGCGTTGCGGCTCTTGCATACTGTTGGGGCTCTGGGGAGCTCAGCGGCAAGTCTCGCGATACTTCGGTCGCCCAGGGCTGGAGCCGCGTAGCCAGCGGTGGCGAGCTGGTCGAGGGCGGCGGGACCGCGGCCGGGGAAGGGGCCGGTCTGGTGGGAGCCGCGCGCGCCGCCGGGCCTCTTGGGGCCGGGTGTCCCGCCGAGCCGGCTCGGGCGTAGCGTGCGGACAGCGCGGCATCTCCCCTCCACCCCTTCCACCCCGGGGAGGCTCCGGCCCGGGGGCAGATCGGTGAGCGGACGCCGCCGCCGTGCTGTTTCACCTGGGCAGCCGTGACAGGTGCCGAGCGGCGCGGCGCCGCCCTCGCTCCCCGCCCCGGCCCGCCCCCCTCTCAGGCCTCGGCCGCCCCGGCTCGGGATGAGCCGCGGGCCCCGACCGAGCGTCTGCGGCTTCGGGCGCCCGGCACCGCCGCGGAAGAGCGGCCGCCGCCCCTAAGGGGGGGAAGGCGCCAGGAGGTGGCCGAGCCCGGGCATGAGCTGGCTGCGGCGTCTGCTGCGGGACTAGGACGCCGCCATGAACCTGCACCAGGTGCTGACCGGCGCGGTGAACCCCGGCGACCACTGCTTCTCGGTGGGCAGCGTCGGCGAGCAGCGCTTCACGGTGAGTGCGGGACACCGAGGCCCGGGGCAGGCTGACGCTCGGCTCGCACGGCCTCCGTCCACTGAGCGTGCTTTCGGGCTTTAAAAAAAAAGAAATGTTAGTCTGACCCCCCCCCCCTCGGGCCGAAGTAGCACCTCCAAAATGATCGTTTTTGAATCACGAGTTGGGGGGTGGAGGTGGGGACCTTTTGGTTTTTTTTCCGCTGCATGGGCCTGAATTGTCGAATTAATTTGGGTTCAGTAGTTGGGATATGTTTCTTTCTTTCTTTTTTTTTTGTTCAGTTCTAAGGTCAAGTAGACTTAAAACAGTTACTGATTATTAAACCAGCGCCAATGACACTGTCATGAGAACAGCGCCTATTTATTTTTCTTAAAGTTTACCGACGAACAACTTTGCAAAGAAAATATTCTTCATTCATTCCTATCACCCTTTGAGTTGCAGAGGCAACGGCCTTGTAATCCTTAGAAAGTTTTGAGGGTGTTCGAGGTAATTACTGACGGTTTGACCATTATATTTTCAGTGTAGCTCCTGTTTGCTAAGGGCAGGTTAAGATTTAGCCAAAGTGACTTGCTAGTAGAGCAAAGATAGTCTCTCACATTTTCTGGCCTTATCAGTATAATGACATTTCCTTTTCTATCTTAGTTTAGCTTTTCTAGTAATTTCAAGTCGTAAGTCAGAGGTGGACTTGAGATCTTTATTAGTCCGAACATATTTGTAGTGCTGATGATTTTTGCTACAACTCTTTGATTAAATGTAAAATTCAGTTTTGTACAACTAAAACAATCAGTCTAACAGATGCCCCAGGCTTAGGGATCTTAATTTTTCTGGTGTGTGTGTGTGTGTCTTTGTTAGACAAAGTAATACTCAGCATTTAACATGATTCAAGCATTTAATGCTTAAACTGTACTTTTAGAGTTTTGTCAACCAAGCTCATTGCTTTCAGATAGAGGCCGTGACTTCCAAATGGAGTGGCACATGATGCTAGTAGTTACCCAGATTCTACTTCTTGATGTTTGCCTAGCCTAAAGTTCTCGGGGGAGTGGAGAGAGGAGAGAGGGCTTAGCACTTGTTACCCTACAACAGCTGGACATTGCTATCTGTTCTTACTGAGTGGAAGGAAATACAGCCTCCTTGGAGGTCTTCCAGGTGAGAGATTATAGGATAGAGATGTATTGCATTTTCGGCCATCCCTAAGCTTTATGAGGGCTTTCTCCAAGGCAATGCAATGAACTTTTAAAGAAGGCGTTTTGAATGGACATAGGCGATGTGGGTACTTCAAAGCATGTGTAATATGATAGTCCATTTATACACCTACATGCATCTGTCTGTAAAACCTTGGCCAGTTGCTTCCATGTTGGTTTTCAGGAGCCAAGGGTTGTATAGTCTTATACTGTCATGGAACTTGTTGTCCAGTTCTCTTTTTAAAGTCAGTTTTTTCTAAAGCAAGCATAGATGACCTTCCTCAAGCTGGTTGCAGATTGCTTCCAGATAAGCATACAATTAAATAAGTTAAACATACATTTATTCACACATTAGATACCTAAACACATATAATATAAATGCATTAGTTTGGTGTAAAGATCCTGGCTCTCTCCTGTTTGGGTAATAGTTTAAAGATTACAGTCATGTTTTTTTTTCTGCAGCCAGCTGTAGTTCCATTTCAGCCAGCTTCTTCCCTTAGTTTCCTGAGTAAGTGGGTATATCTTATCGTTCTTTGTTTTGAAATTGCCCCCTTTGGGTTCATGAACAGTCTGTTGTTTCCTCCCTTGAGATTTGTTTTTAACCTCCTTTGAGTGGGATTGAAGGCTCTGAGGGTCAAATCATAGGCTTCTGGCATTCCAGTAAACATTCCGCTGAGCTCAGCCTCCCCTAGCTTTTGAGTTCTTATTGTTTTAGCAAGAGCAAAAGTTAATGCTAGATTGTATATGAAGACGCGAAGCCCCTCTCAGTTGCAGTTGTACCTGAGGTGGGGACTTGAAGTCTTGCAGTCTCCCCTCGAGGATTCCTTCGTCCTTTGTGGAACTTCATGATGTCTCTGAAGATGACAATTTTTCCCGTTACATATCTGCAGATAGTTAAAACACTTGTATTGGAGGATTACAAAGAACAAGACTGGTTCCTAAGTAAAGTCTTGACATACTTCAAATTGAATTTGAATTCGATTTTCATGTTTCCAAATGCACAATTAGTAATATAGGCTAGCATACCAAAACGTTGTTGTTGTTTTATACATTAACTGCCATCAAACTAGTTTGGATTTACCCTTAGACGGCTACCGGTGGGCACTGACCGTCTCACGCATGCTTTCAGAGTGCTTTTATTTCATTATTAAGCAGTCTTCCTTGAGTCTGTGGCTTCATTGTGAGCCCCTAGACAGTGACTGAGGTATAGTGATACTTGGTAGTTGAGTCATAACTGGTTAGGTTTCAAGCATGATTCTTTATAATTAGGCTGGTTTTCTGTTTGTTTGTGTGCTTGCTTGCTTGCTTGTTTTTGTTTTAATTTTTAAAAAATTCATTTGTTTTTGTTTCAAGGATCAAACCAATGGGCCTTGCACATGCTCACATGCTAGGGAAGCTCTCTGCATCCTCAATACTGTTTTCACCTTTTCTTTTGAGACAGAGCCTTGCCACACTGCCCAGGACTTGTGACTCTCCTGTCTGCTGACTAGCTAGGGCCACAGGTCTTTGTCATTAGGTATTTTTGAGCACGTTCTTTTCTAACCTTTAAATTTTATCTTTTTTTTGGTTTTGGTTTTTCAAGACAGGGTTTCTCAGTGTAACAGTTCTGACTGTCCTGGAACTTGCTTTGTAGAAAAGGCTGGCCTCGAACTCATAGAGATCCGCCTGCCTCTGCCTTCCAAGTGCTGGTATTAAAGGCGTGCGCCACCACTGCCTGGCTTTTTGTCATCTTTTAATGGGACACTTTTTGGTGTTTGTTACATGAAATTAAGGTTATAATTCATTGTACCTAATTCATGGTACTTTGTACTAGAATGTACTTTATAAATACTGGTTGACTTGATGAGTAGATAAAGCAGCTATATGCAGTGTAGTTAATAATTTCGGTCTTTTAAAATTGCTTTAATAATTTAGAGTTGGGTCTAAAAACAATATTTCTACCAAAATTTCCTGAAATTTTTTCATAGCCCATTTGTTACACGTTTTATTATCAGCATAAAGTGAGAGCTAGAGGAGATAATGGGTACATTGAGCCAAAAATATTTTTTCTTTGGTTATAGTAATGCTTCCCTCATTCTTTTATCCATCTTAATTTCCCTTTTTTTGGGGGGGGGGCGGATTGAGGAAATGCTCTGTTTACAAGACACAGTAATTTAAAAAAGAGACCATTAATTAGAATCTAGATGTTGTAATATTTTGTGTAGAATTCTGACATAAAATACTTTTTCCTTTTGTAATTAATCCATATTTAGTGCTGACAATGTGTTTTGGGAGAAATAGAAAGGGAGTTAATTTTTTTCTGTTTTGTTACATTTTATTTGTGTGTGTGTGTGTGTGTGTGTGTGTGTGTGTGTGTGTGTCACATGTATGGTAGTCAGAGGACAGCTTGTAGGAAATGGTTCTTCATCTGCTGCTGATTGAGCTCGGGGTTCTTTGGATTGAATTTAGGTCATCAGGGTTGGTAGCAAGTACCTTTACTCTCTGAGCCATCTTGCTGATTCAAGGAGGTTAGTTTTTAAGAGACGAAAGACTGTGCTAATATTTAGGATTTTCTTTCTCTATGAAGAGAAAAGCAAATATTTTGTAGCTTCAGGCTTTCTTTAATATTAGACAACTCTGTGCTCAGTCATCACCAAGTGGCCGCAGGTATAAATTGAAAAATGCAGCTATGGTTCTGTGGGGGTTTGGTAGGGAGACTAAGTGAGTTTCTCTTCCCCCGACTTTCTGTGATAGTAATCATCCTTTGCTTTAGTTTAGGGGCGCTTTATTGGTGGCACTAGTGCTATATTGGGAAAGTGGAAAGGTTTTATGAATGGTGTATGTGCTTGTGTAGGGACATGGGAGTCTGTGGGTGGGGAGGTTATAGAAGGGGATTATTTGCCTTTGTACCTGTCTGGAAGAAGAGAAAACTGTTGGTGGTACCTGTAATGCCATTACAAGTAATTTAGTTGGGCTTTGTTTTAAATTTTTTGGTTTATTTTATCAGTTACTGTGATTTCTAGGAATAAGTACACTTAATTAAAAAATCACTAAAATAACATTAATTGTCAATATTATGGTTTAAAAAAAGAGAATAAGCATTAATTACAACATAATCAAACTTGAGCCATTTAACCAGAACATATTCTAGAAAGAAATTTTTTTAGGGCATTTACCTGATATAGTTGATTAAAACAAAAGGTTCACAAAAACCAACTCTAAGTGTCTTAGAGAAATGAGTTTCCAGATTAGAAGACTGGCTGTTACATCGTTGGATACATTTTGAAATTTAGACTATTCCAGATTACTTGTCAGATTTGAAGTTAAGAATTCCTTTGACTGATGCCTCCTAGTGCACTGGACTCAGTTCTTCCTGTGTACTGCATCTTGTTTTCTCTGAGGTAGTAACTTCATCTTACCTGCACCTAACTGGAGGGCTTTCCTCTGAGAACCTTAATTGGCTAGGAACAAAGTACTTTAATTATAGTTATTTTTTTGAGACAGCTATACAGCTCAGGCTGACCTCTTAACATCAGCCACCTAAGCGCTGGGATTATTATATGTGTCATTCTCCTGGCTTGGTTAGAGAGCTGACAGAAGTAGTTGGTGTACCAATTATAATATACGAACATTTTGTGAGAGTGTATTTGATAATCCAGCATAGTGTTGTTGCTATTATTTGTTTATTTGTAGTGCTGGGAATTGAACCCAGGACCGTGTTAAATACCTACTCTGTCACTGAGCTACATTTGGTAATTCTCCATATTATGGTCAAAGCACCATTGAATTAGTTTTTGTGAATAATTTATTTCAGACAAGTCAATAACACTAATGTTTAAATTTTGTTGACTTTGTTTTTGTTTTTTGAGACATAATTCTGGCTATCCTGGAACTCATTATGTAGACCAGGCTGGCTTTGAACTCACAGAGATTGAAGGTGTGCACCACTGTGTTGGCTTTTGTTGTTATTTTTGAAATAAAGTCTTATTATGTAGCCCAGGCTATCATCTCATTTACTAGGTAGCCAGGGCTGACCTTGGATTTAGATTCCTCTTGGCCTCATTCGTGCTGGGATTGCTAAGGGCCTGGCTCACAGTCCATTTTAAGGCCCTTTTTTTATTGGTATACTTTCATGTTTATCACCCTGACAGGCAATATAAGTTCTAGAGTTGAATTAATTTTAAATATTTATAAAACTAGGTTACTTTTAGATGATTCATATAGATATATATATATATATCTCCCTTTGTTAGCACAGACTTAATGTAAATTGATAGACTCAAAAAATGCAAAACAAACAAAAAATTATCTTCAAATTAGAATGCATTGTTTCCACTTTCCACAAACTTTGGAAAACATTGCATCAAAAGAGTTACTGTGCTCTCTCTCTTAGAAATGACATCCCCTTATTTGGGGTCTAGGACTTGAAGCACATGTGATTGTGTGAGAGAGAAATGAATGCAGGGTGAAACCAGGGCTTCTTGTATGCGAAGACATGCTCTGCTTCTGATCATGCCTCTGATCACTCTCTCTGCTCCTGTATTTTCTAGCAGTTGACTTCTGATCACTTCTGTGCTAAAGAACGTGGAAACCAGACCTTGAACCTTGTCATTATTTAGCATGGTTATTTTTAGACATCTATATCTTATAAGTTAAATAATTTGACATGAGTTAATTTAATAATAGTCTTTGTCGTTAAAAACATCTCTTAACTTTCTTGTTTTCTTGAGTCTAACCAAATCCAACACACTTCAGCTTTTGTTTTTGTTGTTGTTCCTTTCTGTATCTCTGTTGCTGGCTCTTGAGCACTCCTAAATAATATAAATAAAACTGGAAAATGCAATCATATTTACCAACTTTAGGTGGGACCTCAAAGCTTCCTAGGCACCCGCCTACCCATCTGTTCATTTTTGTTTGATCTCATGTTCTGAAACCTCCCAGCCCAACATTGTTGCTCATATAAACATCCACCTGGAGTCTGTCAGGTCATCATTCCCTCATTGTCAATTGCAAGCCAAAAAAGTCACTGTATCAGCAGCCTTTTTTTTTTTTTTTGGTCTTTGTGCAATGAATGATATTACTCTGTATTACATGTCCCAGGTTAACTCCTTTCTCTATGCTGTGGGTTTGATGCTTGGATTTTCACTTGAAGATGCCACAAATACTCAAATTCATTGTTTAGACTCAGTTTCCCCTATAGGTGTATCTTATAACCTTTCCTTCCTACCTACCTTGTTTGGTTTGTTTTCCTACATCATTATCTTTGAGAATAGTTTCATCATCTAGCTGTTTTTCTTCTCTCTCCCTCCCTTCTTTCCTTTTTTTTTCTTCCTGAGACAGGTTTTCTCTGTGTATCCCTGGCTGTCCTAGAACTTGCTCTGTAGACCAGGCTGGCCTTGAACTCAGAGATCTCCAAGCATTGGTATTGAAGGTATGTGCTAGCACCACTTGGCCCCAAGCTGTTTTTCTAAGCCAGAGGCTTGGTAGAATCCTCAACACCACCTCCTCCAATGTTTTCTCAAGTCCTGTAGAGTCTACCTCCTAAATAATTTTCAGACCTCACTCATCTTTGTCCCTACTACCTCAATGAAATAGCCTTTTACCCTATGTCCTATGCAGTCATGCATATCTCCAGCTGAACACCGCCAGAGCAGAAAGCACATTAAGATAGGTGTGACTTCTTCAGGTATTTTAATAGACATTTTTAGTCTATTGCTTGTAGAAGCTACCCTCTTAAACTTGAACTGTTTAATTTGTCATTCCCAATGTGTACAGTAGGAATCCTAAATACTTTGTCTCTCTTACATCCAAGCACTTTTGTACATTCTTCAGGCAACTTTTCAACTCCTGCTTTTGCAGAAAAGATCTTACTATTTAGCTAACACCTCATTCCTAAAGCCTTCAAGTAGAAGTCTCTAGTCAGAGTAGCCGTTCCTCTTGTATTTATTTATTTGTTTGTTTATTTTTGAGTCAGGGTCTCTACATAGCCCTGGCTGTCTTGGCTCTTGCTCTGTAGACCAGGCTGGCCTCAAACTCAAAGAGATCTGCCTGACTCTGCCTCCCAGGTGCTGGGATAAAAGGCGTGCGTCACCACCGCCCAGTGGTGTTTTTCACTTTTAAACCATAGCCTAGTTCTTCACTCCTGGGGGCCATGATATCCTTTGTCATTACATCTAGAGATGCAGCTAGAGAGGTAAAGAGTGGTGAATACGTGAGAACAGGCGAGACAGTGAGCATGGGGTGGGATCAGTTGCTATAAAGACTAAGCACATTATAGGCAGCACCACGCCTGGGCAGGTGGTCCTCAGAGGTCTAAGAAAGCATTCAGATTAGTCTATTTTTGGATTATATAGTGTTGAATAATGTTTGATTTTAAATTTTGTGTTTGAGCTGCTAACTTGAGTTTCACCAAAAGTCTTTCAGTGAATTTTGGTTTATTCTTAGGACTGAATGTCCATCAATTTCTGAAATTTCTCTAAGCATACTTCTGCCATTTTATACTATGTATTTTATGCAAAATGGTGTTCTCAAAATTCAGGATTATAAAATGAATGTATCAGTAAACTGAAAAATATTAGACAACATGCTATATATCGTTTTTTCATCAAATATTCAGCCAAGATTTTTTTAATAAAAAAAACAAGCATATCCATTTCACTAATTTACAAATTTTCTTCTACCTTTTATACATGTTAAAGTTCTGTGTATACCAAATAATTGTTTTAAAACACTTATCATTAAATGTTTGATTTTTATATATATTTTACATATCTGTATACCTTGGGCCATGTAATAATTTCTCAGTTGGAAAAGTTTTAAGAAGCCCTGAGGTCAACAAAGACCAGACAAATAAAAGTCAGATAAGTTACTGAGATGGAAAAAGGAATAGAAGGAAGGCAGTGTAAGGACAACCAGGTGAGGGAAGGAGACAGGCAGATGGGCTTGTAGAAGGGTAATCACTTAGGGTACTGCCCTTGTAAGGTGTTGTTGGGTTTTTTTTTCTCTTTTTTTGTGGGGCCTGCCAGCCAGCTCCCAAATAAATCACACACAGAGGCTTATTCTTACTTAGGAATGCCCAGCCTTAGCATGGCTTAGTTTCTAGCCACCTTTCCTTAACCTACAATATCCTGTCTTCCTTTTGCCTCTGGGCTTTTCCCATTCTCCTACTTCTGTAAATCTTACTCCTACCCTGTGGCTTGCTGTGTAACTGGGTGGCTGGCCCCTGGAGTCCTTCTCCTTCTCTGGCTCCTAGCTCTCCTCCCACATTTCTCCCTCTGTTTATTCTCTCTGCCTGCCAGCCCCACCTATCCTTTCTCCTGCCTTGCTATTGGCCATTCAGCTCTTTATTAGATCATCAGGTGTTTTACAGAGGTACAGTAACATAGCTTCACAGGGTTAAAAAAAAAATGCAACATAAACAAAAGTAACACACCTTAAAATAATATTCTACTACAGTAAGGAGTTGCGATATTTATTGCAAGTGTAGTGGGAAACTTTAAAAGTTAAGCAGGGATTATAACTTGATGCAGTAAACATCTTTAGAAGTCATTTTTGTTTGTTTGAAAACAGAGACAAGGATATAAGCAATTGGATTGTTAACAGTAGAGCAGGAGACAGATGATGAATTTACAAACAGGGATGATAACATTCAGTGAAGATGGAAGAAATGCATGTGATTGGTTTTAGATGGGGCTGATTTGCAGTGGATTTACATATAGGAAGGAAAGAAAATAATTCTAATAAAGGCTGTCTCAGAGGCAGTTAAAATTTATGTGTTTTAAACAATATTTAATGCCAGTTTTCTACATATTTTCTTGAAATGTCTATCATTTTTATTTTACTTTTTTAGGCCTATGCATCTGGATGTGACATTGTAATACTGGGAAGTAATTTTGAAAGATTACAGATCATCCCAGGCGCTAAACATGGAAATATTCAAGTGGGATGTGTAGACTGTTCATTGCAACAAGGCAAGGTTTGTAACATTGTCGTAACATGAAGATTTGTTTTGAGTATGGTTTTTGTCAGAATAATCTCTGAAATATATATTTCTTATTCAACTAAGACCTCCTTTCCAAGGACAAAGCTCTCTACAAATACATTTCTTTGGCTCTCTAAGATGCCTTTTGGAGAATGTTAGAAATTCAGATGATGATTTTTTTTTTTTTTTTTTTTGGTTTTTCGAGACAGGGTTTCTCTGCGTAGCTTTGCGCCTTTCCTGGAGCTAACTTGGTAGCCCAGGCTGGCCTCGAACTCACAGAGATCCGCCTGGCTCTGCCTCCCAAGTGCTGGGATTAAAGGCGTGCGCCACCACTGCCCGGCCCAGATGATGATTTTTTGTTGTTTTAAAATATTTGTCTTTGTTTTATATGTATGCCTCAGTATATTTATGCTAACTGTGTGTGTGTAGGTGTCAGTTGATGCCAGAAGAGCGTTTTGGATTACCTGGACCTAGACTTAACAGTTGATTATGAGTTGCCTCATACGGGTTCTGGGAGCAATACTTAGGTCCTCTGCAAGAGTAGCAAGTACTCTCAATCAGTGAGTCATCTCTTCAGCCCATTCCTGATTTTTGAGACAAGGTCACATTATAACCCAGCTTGTCCTGGGAACTTACTATGCAACCCACCCGGGCTGGCCCTGAACTCACAGCAGTCTCACTGTTTCTTGAATGTTGAAATTACAGGCATGAGGTATCACACCCAGTTCGAAATTCTGTTTTTGTATAATTTTAAGATGTAGCAAATCTTCTCTACTAATTGAGATAAAAGCATAGTACTGTTTACCTATAAACTTGTCTTAATGCATAGTTTTTCTGCATTAGAAAACAAAAATAAGGCGGAGGTAGAGGCAGGTGAATCTGAGTTCAAGGCCAGCCTGGTCTACAGAGTGAGTTCCAGGACAGCCAGAGAGATACACAGAGAAACACTGCCTCAAAAAACAAAGAAATCAATATAAAAGAAAAACCTTCTGAGAGGTTTACTTCCTTAAAAAGGAAAGGAATAGCATTATTTTCAAAAGATAGATCATTGGTAGACATTCTTTGTACGCAGATAATTATTCTGGTAACTTCTGAAAAACATCGAAAGAATATATACTCTAAAATCTGGAATGTTTTGTTAATTTTTAGGTCTAAGAAAAAACTTTTAGGACTTCTATTTGTATATGAAAAGTAAAAATAGTAAATTGAAAGTAAAATAATTACAGCAAGTACAAAAGAAACAACATATAGTTCTTGTTGATCATTTTAACTATAGTTGTGTGGAGTGTCCTAGGAGTCATACCAGGCAACATACAGACCTTGAAATAGCGAGTAAGTATAGATTAGGCCTATCTTATTTATTTATTTATCTGTGTATTTATTTATTTATTTTTGAGGCAGGATCTGGCTAGTTTGGAACTTGCTATGTAGACCATGCAGGCTTTGAGCTCACAGATCTGCCTGCCTCTGCCTCCTTAGTGCTGGGATTAAAAGCTTGCACCACCATGTTAGATGTCTAATGATACTTTTGATAAAAGGTGTTTCTATTTCAGTCTTTACCTGTTTGTTGTACTGCCATTGTTTGTTGTCACTTTATAGGCCTTTTCAATATAGTTACAGATGTCTCTCTTACATCTGTCTCTCTTTAGACCTTAACAGTGCTGCAAATATGTTGCTCTTTACTGTGGAATTCTACAATTCAGTGAGATGGGGTTTTTTTTGTTGTTGTTTTATTTTGTATTTTTTTCCTTTCATACTTTTAGTGTTTGTTCTCCTAGCTCTGTAGTTCTGTAATCTCTTGTTACTATTAAAAACTTATTTAATATCACTCAGATTCATAAAGCTAATTAATGTTGGGGATGTGATAGTTTCCAGCAAGAGTTTTTGTTTTGTTTTGTTTTAATGAAGATTCATTAAGCTATGTGATTGTCTAGGTTAGGATGAAGTCATTTTGTTTTATTATCAAACTTGTACAAGGTAAGTTTCCTTATTAACAGGTAGCAAAGCCTTTCTTAAAGTGTCAAGAAGCCAGGCAGGATGGCACATACTTATAGTGCCAGCTACTCTGGAGGCTGAAGTAGGAGGATTTCTTGAGTCCAGGAGTTCTGAGCTGTAATATGCTGAGCCTATCTTGTACCTGTACTAAGTTTGACATCATATAGTGGCCTCCTGGAAGTAGAGGAGTACAAGGTTGCCTAAGGAAAGGTGAACAGGTCCTTAAAGTGTCAGAGGAAAAATTTTAGGGTCTGGTGCTAAGGTACTTCTGGTTGCCTTTAAGAAAGAAGACACTCCTTGACATCAGCACCAGTGTTTATCATCAGCATGTTTTCTTTGTATAACTACCAGATTATTCTGAGAAACTACCTATATACGTCTTGTTTATCAGCTTCAAACATTCTTAACTTCTCATTACCTTGCAAAAGTTCAAGTTGTTCACATTGGCATGAATCATTGTATAATATGACTCAAACCTATCTTTTAGTCTTGTATTCATCATTCTGTTATAAAGAACACTTCTAGCTAGTTTGGTCATGAGTCATCTGTAAATATGTGTTACTTCTTTTAATCTTTATAACTGTGTTCATAATATGCCCTCATTTAAAATTGAATGAATACTTAACTTGCATTTTTAAAACCAACTCATGCTTAGAGCCCAGGATTTTCTAGCTCAGCATAGTGCTGCTGATTAGTATATTCTATGAACTCAGTTCATTTAAAATATTTGTTTTAAAATTTTGTATATGTAATATCCTTAACTCTTAGTTCCCCTCCATTAGACCATATTGTTCTTTTATATATTCTGTTTTCTATGTAGCCCCAGCTGGCTTGGAACTCTATGTATAGACCAGATGGGTCTTGAACTCACAGAGATCAGCCCGCCTCTGCCTCTAAGTGCCACCATGCCCAGCTGTCTACCTTATTTATGTATTTTTTATGATTTTTTTTATGTTTGGTTTAATTTCTGTCTTGTTTTTGAGATAGGGTCTCAACTATGTATCCAAGGTTGATCTGTAAGCTGTGATCCTTCTGCCTTAGGCTTTCCAAATTCTGGAATTATACATTTCTGTCACTGTGTCTAGCTGATTTCTGATATTTTTTTTTTTTTTTTTTTTTTTTTGGTTTTTTCGAGACAGGGTTTCTCTGTGTAGCTTTGCGCCTTTCCTGGAGCTCACTTGGTAGCCCAGGCTGGCCTAGAACTCACAGAGATCCGCCTGCCTCTGCCTCCCGAGTGCTGGGATTAAAGGCGTGCGCCACCAATGCCTGGCTGATTTCTAATATTTTGATGAGGTCTATTCAAGCTATTTTAGTTGCTTATTTAAAGAGTACATTTAAGAAAGAATTAATCATGTAGCTCAGTTACAGGGTACATGCACAGAGCCCTGGGTTCAAATCATGTATCCCTGCCAAAAATGAGGACATTTTTAAAACGTAAATGTTAAAAATTGTACTTAGGGAATTGATAAAGAATAGATCTTAAATTTCATTTTTATGAAGTTAAATTATTTGTTGGTAGAATTGTGAACTCCAAAGATAGATAACCTTAAAACTCATTTTTACTATTACGTCATATTTTGTATTTGGCAAAGGTTATATTTATATACTTTGTGCTGTGAGGAGAATAATTTACATTATAGTGCATATTATTGTTTATTCCATACTAAGTGCTATATGAATATTCTTTTCATTTCTCAACATAGGATTGTTAGAAAATAAATATAGAGAAATCTCAGAAAATATATACAGAAAGTAGCAGTGCTGGAATTCTGATCCCATATGATGGTCTTCCAGACTGACATTCTTAAGTACTGATGTTTGAGATCATGTATTTGCATATTTAAAATGTAACTATAATAATTCTTTCATTTGCTCTTTTGATATATAAGTATGTTAATCTATTTATAATTGTCTTTCTTTTTAAAAGATTGCAGCATCCTATGGAAATGTTATCTCTGTTTTTGAACCAGTCAGCCTTCCGAAAAAAGGGAAAAATTTGGTCAGTAATTTATTATTTTTCTTTTAGGAATTGAAATATGTCTAGTATAAAGTCAAAGTGACCATTCAGTAATCTAGTATAAGTTATGGGCTATAATTAAAGATAAATGTTAAGTCCATTGTTCATATTAAAATATAATTAAATTTTTTTATTGGAATTGAATTATAGTAAATTGTGTCAACCAAATGTCTTAAAGTGCTTTGTTTTCCTTCTGACACTTTTATTTTGTAGTAGGCAAAGAATTGATAACTTAAAGTTTGGAAGTTACTTTATTCTATTACCAGACACTGTTGTTTAGCCATAAGTGGCACTTTATTCTTGGTTTGTAGAGCACACTTAAGCAGTTTCTGCCTTTTCAT
The DNA here is from genome assembly GCF_049852395.1 of Peromyscus maniculatus bairdii. NCBI lineage: Eukaryota > Metazoa > Chordata > Mammalia > Rodentia > Cricetidae > Peromyscus > Peromyscus maniculatus. Next base: position 40,963,579 of record NC_134870.1, read on the forward strand.
GTTTATAGTTCTTATAGATACATGATTTGCTTTCAGAATTAAGACATTTCTAGGACCTAATTTTTTGCTTTTATTATATCATGTAATATAGTTGCTCTCAGATCAGTAAATGTTGTTCTTTATAATGAAAATATATAAGAAATTAGAAAATTTGTTAACTAATAGTTAATAAATATAACAGATGAGTCACATTGTTTTGCATGTCTTTGTAGTCACCATAAATATTAAACCAGTGATTCCTAAACCACATGAAAGCATCAGCCTAATGAAGTGAAAGAATATGGTTAGAAGTTGTAGGATTGGTTTCTGTTTCTGTTGCTTTTACCTATGTGGTTTTAGTAGAGGCTGCTTATGTGGTTGTAGTAGAGGCTGCTTATGACCCTCTTTACTCAAGTTGTTAATAGGGTGATATATTAAAGATCAGAAATGTAGAGAATTAAATAGTGTTTTAATGGTAGGAATACCCTTATATAGCTTCTGATTTGGGGGCCATTTTTATTTGAATCAGTAATATCTTACAAATTACTCCCCCACCCCTACACACACACACACACACACACACACACACACACACACACTTTTCTCTTCTTTTTGAAACAGAATCTTGCCCAGTAGCCCAAGACAAGCCTGGAACTCACCATTAGTTCAGATAAACCTTGCACTCTCAATTGTCCTGTCTCAGCCTCCCAAGTGCCACTGTGCTGGACCCTCACCAGCATTCCGTTTCATAAAGAGTTTCCAAAATTCTCTGTGCTTTCTGTTAGTGTCTGTGGATTATTTAGTTAATCCAGTATTAGAGGGCCTTACCTCTCCATTAAGTGATTGGCAGTACTAAACTATTCTTTTAAAGTTTTTATTACATTTATTTAACTGGGGAGAGGTCACCTGTGGAGGCCAGAGGACAATTTGCAGGCATTCTCTCCTTCCACCCTGTGGGTGCAGGAGATCTATTGTATGTTGTCAGGCTTGGTGACAGTAGCCTTTACCCTTAGCCATCTTGCCAAACCTTAAAAATGTATTTTAAAGGTAGTTCCCTTCCAAAGAATTGTAGTAGTACTTTCTCCTTGGGATCGCCAACACCAAATAACGACATAGAGACTTATTGATTATGAAAGCTTGGCCTTTAGCTTAGGCTTATCTCCAACTAGCTCCTATATAACTCCATATTTTTAAATCTGTGTTCTGCCACGTGGCTCGATTACCTCTACTCTGTAACATATGTCCCATCTTGGTCTACATCTCACTGGCATCTCTATTTTTCTTCCCAGAGTCCTCTCTGCTCAGAAGTCTTACCTATTCTTGCCTGCCTAGCTATTGGCCATTCAGCTCTTTATTATACCAATCTCTCTCTCTCTCTCTCTCTCTCTCTCTCTCTCTCTCTCTCTCTCTCTCTCTCTCTCACACACACACACACACACACACACACACACACAAATCCTTAGAGACACATCTTTACAGTGTACACAAATGTTCTGCAACATTTCCCCCTTTTTATATAAATAAAAAAGAAAGTAAAACTATATACATTAAGAACAATTATCAGGTAAGAATTACATTCACAATGTCCAGTCCATTTGCATTTGGCAAATTCAGAGAAAAGACTCCATTATCTATCTTATCTTGGTGAGCCCAAAGTTTTTTACCTTATTTACTTTCTATCCTAACTTGTATTACCAACCCCAAACTATGTTTTTAGACCTCAAAACATTTTCTTAGAAAAACAATTAAAGCTTTTATGTCTCTCAACCTTAGGTACTTTATATCTCTTTTATAATTTTCTTTTCTAGATTTGTTAACAAGGAAAACTGTAAACTAGAACTATCTATTGTTCAACCCCATCATAGACCCAAGAGGGCTATAATATTACCTGATAAACAGGAAGTGCAGAGCAAGCAACTTCTAAAAACTATAAAATTGACAGAAACAGCTGGCTGCCTGGACAGTCACCCAAAGGTTCTTCTGCAGTGTTGGGGTTTTCATCTTCAGCATACAGACCTAGAATATCTGACAGACTTTGTTGTGAAGCGGGAATTTTGAAGAACTGTCCTACCTTGTCTTGGCAAAGTTTAGCAGTTACCTTCTTTTATGTCCTGCTTGTCCAATTTGGACAACATACTGTCAGTAGTCAAGGCAAGGGCAGTTTCTTGCTCAGTGGCTAACTTTGCCACAATGAAAGCAAACTCCATATGGAGGTTCTTCAATGCCTATCATCCTCTTTTGAGGTAATTGGTGCTGCCAGGAGCAGACGTGTCTCATGACATGACTGTTATGAAAAGCCTTATTAAAACATCTTAAATGCCATATTCTGTAGGTCTCTGAAGTGTTTGGAGACCATCTGTCTATCTAAATTATGTGTTTGATCTTGAAAACATACCTAACATGGCTACAAATTTGATTGTTATAGATGACTAACTTATGACCTGCATTTCTTAATTATCTTAAACAATTTGTAATAATGGCCCATTACATTTTAAAGTAAACTGCATAAGCAAGAATAGAAACATATATACAGTATGTTAAAACAAAAATAACTTTAAGTTTGTTTCAGTGTGGCCTTTAAGAACTAGAATTTTACATTATATTTTAAAGTAAATTGCATAAGCAAGAATAGAAACATGTATACAGTATGTTAAAACAAAAATAACCTTAAATTTGTTTCAGTATACAAAAATACCATAAACAAGAGTGGAAACATATATAGAGTAAAACAAAAATAACCTTAATTTTTGTCAGTATATAAAAACTCATACCAGTGTAAAATATTTAGACCAGTAGTCGCTTTTTTAATTTAAAAGTAGATTCAATAATCTACCCTTTTATCCTACCATTCCTATATCTGCCCCTTTTTTTCAGAATGAGATCCCTGAATCTAATCTCCTTTGTTTAGTTTCCTCACTTACTATGACCAATGACAGCTTGCAATGAATCCTCTCTAAACGATGATCCATGGATCAACCAAAAACACCCACCCTACTACCTCTTGGGAATGTGGGTGTAATGTTCTTATAATTACTTTCTGTTGTGTGTGGGGTGACAGCATCTTTAGGGGATCCTGAGAAAATTGAGATATTGGTCAAGTCCTGGGAGAGCTAGTTCTTCTCTAGTCTCCATGATAGGAAAGTACAGAGCCTATCAGAAGGCCTGGCTAGAGTAGGTTGTGAGGCTGGACAATCTCAACTAGCAGCTTTGAAGTTGTTGTAGATACAGAATTTTGATAAAACTGTAAAGAGACATTCTGAGAGGCTGGATCACTTAGGCTACTTGTCTTTATTGGTGTCTGGTCCTTTTTTTTTTTTTTGTCTTTGTTTTGTTTTGAAAAACACACAAAGTTTTAAAGGTAACATATTTACATGTACTAACACAAGTATGGAATGTGCAGTGTGCACAAGTCAGCTAAAGATGATCTATTGAGGGCTCTGATGTTCACTGTGATTAAGAGCTATTCTGGCAGTGCCCTTATTTCCTAAAAGGGTATACTGTACTCCATCTGTGGTGTCAAAATCACCTGAGGTATTCGTTTAAAGTCCATATTCCTGTGCTTCAAAGTTTACTTTTTGAACCTGAGTTTTGGGGCATGGATTTGGAAACTTGAACTTTTAATAAATAGCATAGGCTATTTTTTGTTGTATGGAAGTTTGAGGACCATTGCAGTAAGACAGTATTTATGGGTTAATTTAATAGGCCATAGTTTGAACTTAAAATGAACCAACAATAGGAAATGTTGGGTTGTATACTAGTGGTAAGGATACCCCAGTTTTAATTTGTATATATAATGCCATGTGTATTTTTTTGTACTGATTTGTAGGTTTAAATAAAAGATATTTGAAAGAGTGGGAAAGTATTATATTAAGGAAGTAATGTATCTCAGATAGGGATGAAACATTAAGAGAAGAATATTTAAATTATTGGACCTATGGACACACATTTAAAATTACACTTTGGACTTTATTATAATAAAATACAAATATTGAAAGAAATGTTTGATGTGAGGTTAGGTAAGATAAATGTTTATTGGTTTTTTTATACTAAGGATAGACTTTCAGATCCTAGCATTGGGTTGTCTTTCAAGAGTCTTCTTATCTAATTCAGTGATTCTCAGTCTTCCTAATGCTGTGGCCTTTTAATACAGTTCCTCATGTTGTGGTGACCATCCCCAACCATAAAATTATTTTGTTGCTACTTTATAACTGTAATTTTGCAACTGTTATTAATCACAATGTAAATATGCAGGATATCTGATATGTGACCCCCAACCAGGTCTCAACCCACAGGTTTGGAATCACTGATGTAATTCCTATTTCTCTTGACAGAATTGTTTTCTTCTCCTAAAAAAAGGGCTGCATAAATTTGAGCACAACAAATGTGAACATGTTCATTTGATATAAAAGATGCTAATCACAATTAGCTAACTGACTTTTTTCTCATTTTAGGAACTTTATAGTCAGTGGCAAAAAAGTGGCCAATTTTTTCTGGACTCAATAGCACATAATATAACTTGGGATCCCACAGGTAAGGAATATAACAAGATTATCAGGATCAAATGTCACTGAACTAATTTGTCTTTATTACTCTTTCATCTGTCAAATGTAGCTTGAGTTTTTCTCTCAGGGTCCTGCCAAGTCTCAGCAGTCCCATAGCCCACTTATAAAATAAACATACAGACGCTTATATTATTTAAACTGTTTGGCCTAATGGCTCAGGCTTCTAGCTATCTAGTTCTTACATCTTAAATTAACCCATTTCTGTAAATCTATACCTTGCCACATGCTTTGAGGCTTACCAGTACCTTATATGTTGGTACTCATGGCGGCGGCTGGCAGCGTCTCCTGACTCAGCCTTTCTGTTCCCAGAATTCTCTTCTCTGCTTGTCCTGCCTATACTTCCTGCCTGGCTATTGGCCAGTCAGCATTTTATTTATTAACCAATCAGAGCAACACATTTAACATACAGAACATCCCACAGCAGTCAAACTGTGGTAAATATAAAAGTAAATAAAGCAAATTGTGCCCTTTTATAATTTGTACTGAAATGAAGGCAAATACAAGCAATATTAAATGATAGGACATGATAAATATTATACAGAATAACTGTTACTTTTGGAAAAAGAAATAATTCTCTCTGGAAAAGAAGATTTTCTTGACAAGGCTTCTTTTGATCTGACTTTTTGAAAGATTTTAACAATTAGATAAAATAGGAAAAAGATGTTACTTCTAAGTAATATGTGTATTTGCATTAAAAAGTACATAACTTGGGGCTGGAGAGATGGCTAACAGTGAAGAGCACTGGTTCTTTCAGAGGAACCTAGTTCTATTCCCAGCAACCACATGGTGGCTCATAACTCTAAGTCCAGTCCTAAAGGATGTGGTACACAGACATACATGCAGACAAAAACACACATACAAAATAAAAATAAATATTTCATAGATTAAAGCAACAATCATTTTCCTGCTTTTGTTCTATGGGTTGGAATTGCTACAGAGTTTTGTGGGAATGCCTTGTCTCTTATCTGTGTATTACCTGAAGTACCTTTCTGGTAAAGGGTCAAAGAAAGACTTTGTTCACATGTATGGACCTTTAGCTAGTTCTCTAGTGGGATACCGTTGTTCTCTATGTGGCCTGTCTCTCATGCGGCCTCTACAGCAGGGTAGTATAAATTTTACATGGTGGTTAAATTTTGAGATTGCAAGTTTAAGTGGCAAATACTCTTAAAGCCTGGCCTTCCTTATCCAGAGGATTTTCGTGTTTCATTCTCTGTTCAGAACAAAATGGGAGTCTAGGTATTCAAGTAATAAGAGAAACCAATTCCATTCTTGTTGGAGATGTGGGAAAGTCATATTGCATGAGGGCCTAGCTACAGACTTTGTACAAGTTACAGTTAATCCTTATAATACTAGAAAGCTCTGAATTTATGGATAAGAAAACTGAAGTTCAAAGATTGCCTAACTAGATCCAATTTGCTTGGCCAATTAAATGATGTAGATACATGGATTTATAAATTTCTGACCTAAAGTTCTGCTTTTGCTGGATTAACTTTTCTTTGTTTCCTTTCTTTTTCCTTGTCCCCCCCTCCTTCACTCCCTCCTCCTTTCCTTCCTTTCTCATTGCATTTTATTAGCATTTCTTACAGAATCCTGAGTGAGAGATTATTTCCAAGAGTATGGGCTCCCTACCAATGGCTGTAACACAAAATGTTTTTTCTCTCTCAGGACTGATAACCTGTAGATAATCAGAGAGGGATGGGCACTCACTGGTCCCTCCCCCCACTTACCATTATCTGTTAATAATCCCCAAGGGAAGGACAGGGATTCATAGGATCGTTTCCTTCCATAGCAAGATGCTAACAGGTCTAGTTTTTTTTTTTTTAATTTATTCTTTTGTTTTAGTATATATATCTATATCTCTATATATCTATATCTATCTATATATATATATCTTCATTAAAACTACAGTACTTATTTATTATGTGTATATATGTATGGGTATGCCCATGCTATGGTTCATATTTGGGGGTCAGAGGACAATTTGCAGGAGTTGGTTCTATCTTCCATCATGAGGGTTCATTAGGCTCAGAAGTAAATGCTATCCTCTTGAGCCATCTAGCCAACCTGAAATTATTCTTTTGCAGTTTCTGTTTAGAAACTGTGTTATATTCTATAGTCTTACAAGATTCTTGAGTATGTATCTTAACTCAGTGTTAACTGTCTACATAATAAATGGTAAATAGTATATTTGTATATTTCTTTAGGTAATCGTCTTTTAACTGGTTCCAACTGTCTTCAGCTCTGGTGTAATACTAACTCAAGGAAGCAAACTGAAGATGAAAATCCTAGAACAAGTCTTAATTTTGGAGATTGGGTGTGCATTTGGCATTGCAAGTAAGCAACTGACTAGAGAGTAAACCTGTCCTGCATTTTTTATTTTATAAGTTGGTTCTATATATGATTTTTAGTTTGTTCAGTGTGAACAGACATTTGAGTCTAGGGTTAGACTAAATTAAACGTAGGTTGGCAGTGAGATGGCTCATCCCATAGATGCTTGCTACAAAGCCCGACAAACTAAGTTCAGAACCTATGTGGTGGAAGGAGAGGACTGATTCCTCCAAGTTGTCTTATAACTTCCACACACTTATTAGTCATTTATGTTATGTTGCTGTTGGACAAATAAAAATGGTGTTTAAAAGTAAGTAAATGCATTTTCTAAATATGACACCAAAGCTAGAAATTGAAAGAGAAGGAAAAATTAGTAGGTTTGACTATACAAATAAAATATTTCCCTAAGGAAATAAAAATTTTAGGAGAAATAAGTGCAGTTTTGGGGTTAATGCTTTCTTTTAAAAATAAGATTGGTTAGAAAAGAATGGATCAGCCGGGCGGTGGTGGCACACGCCTTTAATCCTAGCACTTGGGAGGCAGAGCCAGGAGGATCTCTGTGAGTTCGAGGCCAGCCTGGACCCAGGAAGTGAGTCCCAGGAAAGGCGCAAAGCTACACAGAGAAACCCTGTCTTGAAGAAAAAAAAAAAAGAAAAAAAGAAAAGAATGGATCAAATGTTAGTTTATAACAGTGGGTTATGAAGATGTGAAGAGAGAATTTTCAAAGTTTCAGTATGTATAACTAGCAAACATTTTAAGAGTTGATTGACTTATTTCTAAATAAAAAAGGTACAATGTCCAGAAAGAAGAGGATGAATAATATCTATTAATAGTGAGTGTTCAAAGTAAAAGGTGTATTATGAACTATTGATAAGAACAGTAAATTAATATTTTCTTTCTAGAAATTTATAAGTATGACTCAGTAGGCTTATTTTTTTTCATATATTTTGGTTAGCATTTTCAGATTTCCATCATTTAACAGATATTTTTTGGTTGCCTAATATGTTCCAAAAATCTGTAAAATTGCTTAAATGTTACATTGAACAGTTAGGGGAAGATCAGTGTTACACAGGTAAACTGGAATAACAGGATGGAATTCTTACTCCATTTTATATGAAGTAGTAATAGAATGTTATCAGGCACCAAAGGACAGCAGGGCAGATCTATATACTAAATTTGTAGAAGAGGTGTCATAGGAGTAAACCTGTTACTATGTGGAGGGAGAATAGAATTTTGCATAAATAATGTTTTAGAGAGCTAGGCTTTACTTTTGTTACCCTTCTGTCTCATTTTTGTAGATCAAGATATGAACTTTCAGCTGTCCTACCATCATGTCTTTGTTTTGCCATTTGCTTTAACTTACTAAAGGGGGAGGGACTTATCTCTTCCTATAAGTATTTTGAAAGGTTTCCATGAAATAAACAGAGAACATAAAATGTGCTTTGTGTATTTGTGAGAAGGGAGGAAAGACTGTTTAAGTTCAGAGAATGCAACAGTAACTTAGAATAGGCACAACAATTGATTTGAGACTGTTTCTTATTAAGCAAGTAGAAAAGATCAAAGACTATATGTTGTGATTTAGGATCAGCTTAAGATGACTAGCATACATCTCAAAGTTCAGTTTTGATCACATTCCTTACTGGTGATGTGCTTGAAACACTGATGACATGTTTGAGTTAAGAACTTTGAAGACAAAAAGTAAGCAAGGTAAGTGAAAGAGAACCGGAGGTCACATTGGAGGACCAAACTGAAAGAAATAGATGTCATCAAAGTTCTGTATGTATGAGTGTTTAACTGGTGGCTAGGGTGACATGAGCAAGACACAGAATGATAGAGGAGAACTGTTTATACATCATTGTGAGGACATTTGGGGAGGAGGGAAATCTCTTGCTATGTTGCTCAGGCTGGTCTTACACACTAAAGTGATCCTCCTGCCTCAGTCTTCTCAGTAGCTGGGACTATTGGCATTACTACTGGCTTATTTACTTTCCTGTTGCTGTGACAAAACACCACGGCCAAGGCAACTTGTAAAATAAAGTGTTTAGTTGGGCTTGCTTATAGTGTAAGAAGGTTAGAGTCCATGACGGTGGAACACAGGAATGGTGGCAGGAACAGCTGAGAGCTTGTAATTGGAAGTTTTCCTGTGTACCACCCGGTCCCTCAGCTGCTTGGTCCCAAGTAAACGCACAGAGGCTTATACTAATTACAAACTGTATGGCCTATGGCTCAGGCTTCTTGCTAGCTAGCTCTTTCATCTTAAATTAACCCAATTCTATTAATCTATATATTGCCATATGGCGGTAGCATTACTGGTTTGCTGGCATCTTGTTCCTCCTTGGGCAGCAGGCTGGTGTCCCTCTTGACTCCACCCTTCTTTCTCTGTCTTCAGTTTGAATGTACTGCCTAACCTTACTCTGCCTCACCATTGGCAAAACAGCTATATTTATCAGCCAATGAGAGCAACACATATTTACAGTGTACAGAAAGACATCCCACAGCACTTCCCCTTTTCTGTCTAATCAAAAATGAAGGTTTTAACTTTAACATAGTAAAATTAAATATAACAAAACAGTTTTCAAGCAAGAATTAGTTATGATATCTAGTCTGTTTGTATTTGGTAAAATTAAAGAAAATATTCTATATTTGTGAGTCTAAAGTTTTATATTTAATTCCCCTTTTATCATAACTAAGGAAAACTATAATTAAACTTTCTAGTCTTCAACTCCATCAAAGACCCTAGAAGGATATATTGCCTAAGTAAATAGGAAGTGCATTGTAAGCAACTTCCAAAATTCTAGAAATGACAGAGACATCTGGCTACCTGGACAGTCATCCAAAGTTCCTCTACAACATTGGGGCATCCATCTTCAGCCTAAAGGCCTAGAGTCTCTGGCAAACTTTTTAGTGAAGCATGAAATTTGGAAGATTGTCTTGCCTATTGGCAGAGTTCATCAGTCACTTTCCTTTGTGTCCTGCAGAATGTCTGGCAGTTTTTCTGTGAAGCAGGAACCTGAAGGACCCTCTTGCTTTGAATTGGCAAAGTTCAGTGGTCACTTTCTTATGGGTACATGTACAGTTTATATAGCATATTTTCAAGCAGTCCAGGCAAAAGCAGTTTCTTGCCCAAATGGCTAACTTTTGCCATAAAGAAAGCAAACTACATATGGAGTTTCTTTGATGCCCATCATCTTATCTGAAGTAACTGGTACTGCCAGGAGCAGATGTGTCTCACTGTCCAGAAAAGTATTAAGTTTTTAAAACATTTTAAATGCCATATTCTGTAAGTCTTTTCAAACACTTCAGTGTTTGAAGACTACCTACCTAATTGAAATATATCTTTGTATACCTAAAAAATTTAACTAACTTGGCTATATATATGATTATCATAAATGATTATTAAGCTGTAGTTCTTAATTATATATTACAATTTTAAATGAATTGCATAAACATAATACCTTAAACAAGAGAAGAAATATACATACAGTATAACAAAATTAACTTTAAATTTGTATCAATAAATAAAATCCATAGCAGTGTAAAATATTTCAGACAAGTTGTTGCTTTTTAAAAGTAGATTTAATAATCTGCCCTTTTATCCTATCATAGCTATATCCCCTTTTCTGCTTTAGAAAAAGATTGCATTTATAATCCACCCACTTTAAATAAAATAAACATTTATAAACAGTATTTTGGGAACTTGGGTGTAGCTTTTCTTACTATTTCCTGCTGATTGGGAGTCCTGGCAATCTTATGGGAATCCTGAGAAAATTTGAGATAATAGTCAAGCCCTGGGAAGACCAGCTATATAACCTTTGTTGATAGATACCATCTGTCAAGGTTCAGGAGGTCTGGCTTGATCAAATCTGATCCATCTTAACCTGGAACAAATCCACAGCCTCTTGCTTCCTGTGCAAACAAAAGCAGAGCCTCTTTTCCAAAGCAACATATCCTTAGATCCAAATTGTGAAGTCAAGATACCTTTAAAATATATGTATTGGTTTAACTTTGCAGCTTTTACAATCAAATGTCTTTCTGCAGTTAGCTCATTAACAATCAAAAAATTTAAAGAAAACACAATATGCATAATTCAGACTCTTTGTGTATTTTCCATCTTTATGTGGCTTATTTCTTTTATGTTATTTTTACTGTCTCTTTAAAGACTTCATTTTTTAAAACTATTTATTTCTTTTTATAACTGCCTATACTCATTTTCCTCTCTTTTCCAAGCCTACATACATTTTACACACACTATAAGTCGTTTTGAGGTTTATTTTATCTGAATCTGTCTTATTGTGTATCTATAATCTTTTTCTGTCCAGGAAAGATTTTAAACTCCTAAGCTGTGCAGCGGCTTTGGCTGTTGACTCTGCCCCTTTCGGTTTCCCAACATAGCAGAGGTATGTTTACCGCTAGCTCTGGGAGCCATACTCACCGCCAACTCTGGAAAGCAGTGGGTCTGTGCCTCCATCGAGCAGCATGTAGTCCAGAAACCTTTTTATTTTTATTATTATTATTATTATTATTATTATTATTATTATTATTATTATTTGTCTATACTACCAAAAGCTAAATCCACCACACAGTGCACTGTTCAGTTTGGAGACACCTCTGTGTACTGTGGCAGAGAATCCACCATGCTGTGCTCAAGCTTAAATGCTATAGTGTCTCTGTCCTGTGGCCCCCATGAGTGACACGAACTAGGAAGCTGCTCTTGGCTCCATTTTAGAATCTTTTTTTAAAGCTTTCACCGGTTTTAGGTGGAAATCCTTGCCCCACATTGGAACACCAGATGTAGCTAGAAGTTTTCCTGTGTCCCACTCGGTCCTACAGCCACTTGGTCCCAAGTAAACACAAATTACAAACTATATGGCCTATGACTGAGGTTTCTTGCTAGCTAGCTCTTTCATCTTAAATTAACCCATTTCTATTAATCTATATATTGCTATATGGCGGTGGAACTACTGGTCTGCTGGCATCTTGTTGCTCCTTGAGTGGCAGGCTAGTGTCTCTCTTGACTTCACCCTTCTTCCTCTCTGTCTTCAGTTTGAATGTATTGCCTAACCTTATTCTGCCTCACCATTGACAAAACAGCTATATTTATCAGCCAGTGAGAGCAACACACATTCACAGTGTACAGAAAGACATCCCACAGCAGTGTTCACGTCTTGATTTGCAAAAGGAGGCAGAAAGCACACACCAGCAATGGTGCAAGTCTTTTGAAACCTCAAAATCTGAACCCAATGACACATCTCCAACAAGATCACACCTCCTAATCCTTCACAATCAGTTCAGGGGATAACCAAGTATTCAGACTATGACCCATGGGGACATTGTCATTGAAACTGCTATAGCCACCATATCCAGATGCCTTTGTCTTTTTGTTTACTGTGAAGGAATCTAGAAGTTTCTGAGGGATTAAGTAGGAATACTAAGATTTGTTTTGCTTTTAGAAAGGCTGCTATAGTTGTTGTTTTAAGAAAAGACAAGGGTCTTGCTATGCTGGCCCTGAACTCAAAATCCTATGCCCCAGTCTCTTGAGTGCTGGGATTACAAGCCAGCTGTCCTTGGCACATTTTTCACAATTTGGTGTAAGAATATCTCAAAGATTAACCAGGTGAGTGATGAGTGTACAGGCTGGGGAGATGGCTAAGTTGTGTAAATGTTTACTATACATGCATGAGGACCTGAGTTTGGATGTTCTGCATCCATGTAAAAGACAAACATAATAGCACACATGTATAATCTCAGTGTGAGAGGTAGGAGGCCAGCAACAGGAGGATCCAAGGGCTTGTTAACTAGCCAGCCATTCTAGCTGAAAGACAAGCTCTGGGTTCAGTGAGAGATACTGTCTCAAAAAATAAGGTGATAAGAGATAGAGTAAAATATCTGTGTTGGCCAGGTTTTCGTCAACTTGACACAAGCTAGTCATCTGAGAAAAGAGAACTTCAATTGAGTAAATGCCCCCATCAGAATGCCCTTTAGGCAAGCGTGTGGGGGGATTTTCCTGGTTGATATTTGTTGTGAGTAGGCCCTGTCCACTGTAGGTGGTGCTGTTACTGGGCAGGACCTTAGAGTGTATAAGAAAGCAAATGAAGAAAGCCAAGAGGAGCAAGCTAGCAAGCAGCATTCCTCCATGGCCTCTGCTTTAGTTCCTGTCTGCAGATTCCTGCCTTGTATTTCTCTCCTGACTTCCCTTTATGATGGGCAGTAAGCTTTAAGATGAAACAAACTCATTTCTTAAGTTGCTTTTGGTAATGATGTGAGAGTGAATGTTTGCTTGCTTTTACACACACACATACACGCGCGCGCGCGCACACACACACACACACATACACACAAGTACACACATAATTTCTTAGGAAATTGTTTTTCATTTGTTTGTTTTTTATTGTTATTCTTCTCTTATACATTATATTCTGACCTCAGTTTCCTCTCCCTCCACTCCTCTCAGTCCCTCTCTAATCTCTCCTCTCCCTCAGACTTAGATCAACTCTTCCTCTCTTTTCCGAAAAAAAAGAAATGATCAGCCCTCCTAGGGATATTCTCTGAACTTGGCCTAACAAGATACAATAAGACTGGGCACAAGCCTTCATACCGTAGCTGAACTTGGCAATCCTCCCAAATGGAGGCAAGAGAATCAGACTTACCACACTCACGTTGTTGGGAGTCCCACAAGAACACCAAGCTATACAACTGTAAGGTATATGCAAAGGACCTAGCTTAGACCCATACAGGGTCCATGGTTGTTGCTTCAGTTTCTGTGAGTCTCTATGAGCCTTGCTTAGTTGATTCTGTGGGCCATGTTCTCATGGTGTCCCTTAACCCCTCTGGCTTCTACAGTCCTTCCTCTCCCTCTTCTTGGAGCAGGGGTGGGTCCCTGGCTCCTCGTAGTATTTGGCAGTGGGTCTCTGTATCTACTCCCTTTGGTTGCTGGATGACACTCCTCTGATGACAGTTGGCTATGCACTGATTTATGAGTATAACAGAAGATTATTAGGAATCCTTTCTTTCTCTCTTTTTTTTTTTGCTAGCCATGTTTAGTTTTACCCAGTGTTTCTGGGCTGTCCTGCCTCTGGTTCCTGGCCATCCAGGCAGTGTCGGGCATGGGCTTCCTCTTGTGGCATAGGTCTGAAGTTGAACCAGTCATGGGTTGCCACTTGTACAAGCTTTATGCCATCATTGCCCCAGCATGTCTTGCAGGCTGAACAAATTGTAGGTCAAAGGTTTTGTGGTTTGGTTGATGTCCCCGTCCCAGTGCAGGGAGCCTAGGTTGGTTATAGAAGGTGGCCAGTTTGAGCTCTGTATTCCCCATTATTAGGAGACTTTGCTAGAGTCACTCCTTCTAGATTCCAGGGAGTTTCCACTGCTCTAGGTTTGGTTTTTGAGACAGCCTCACCATATATCCGTTGCTTGCCTAAAGTAGTCGTGATGTAGGCCACATTGGCCTGAAACTTGCAATATTCTTAAGTTTTTCTCTGAATGCTGGAATTACCTACATTTGCATGACTTAGAAATATGTATTTTATATTTAAGTTTCTATCTTAGTAACTTGTTCTTTTTTGGAATATGCTTAAAAGTTAGGGGTCTGGAGAAGGTCTCTAGTGAAGCATGTACTTAGCATGTGCAGACCCTTGAGTTCAATCTCTGACAACAAAAAAAGTGGGAAAAAAAACAAACACAAAACTAACAAAAATGTAGATGTAACGTCTTATTAAATAAGAAACACAGAGCCAAATGCAGAGTTAAAAGCCTAAGAAGTCAGAGCAGTAGCTAAGAGCTGAGACTTAAAACCGCCTTCTTACCCTTTGCTGCTGCTGTCGTCCTTCCCCTGAGAAAGAGAGCTACTTCCTGTGTATCTGTCATTTTATTGACTTTCTGTTCTGCCTTCTCATTGGTTGTAAACCCAACCACATAACCTCCTTGTCAATGCCTGTCTATACAGACCTCAAGGCCTTCTGTGGTTGGTATTGAGATTAAAGGTGTGTGTCTCCATGCTGGCTATGTCCTTGACCACACAGAGACTCTGCCTGCCATGTGATCAGATTAAGGGCGTGTGCTACCACTGCCAGACTTCTGCTGTGGCTTGCTATTAGCTCTGACCCCCAGGTAACTTTATTTATTAATATACAAATAAAATCACATTTCAGCACAAATAAAACATCACCGTATGAAAATTTCTCAACAACAGCAGCAACAAAATACTTGAGTCAGCCTTTAGAGTCAGGCATGGTAGTCTGTAGTTCTAGCTATGTGTTATAGAGGCAGGGGGCTGCTTAGCCTGGTATTAAGACCTAACCTGATCCACATTGCAAGACCTCATCTTATAAGGGGGGAAAAAGTGAGTGTGAAACTCTTACCAAAAAAAAAAAATTCTGTAAGAATAAGAAATTGCTGGAGTTTAATTTGAATATTGCTAATTATTTTGAACCTAGTTTTCTTGCTGATTAGCTCTTCTGTGTTTAATTTACAGAACTGCTTCCCAAGTCCATTTAATGAAATTTTCTCCAGATGGAGAATTTTTTGCCACTGCTGGAAAGGTAAATTTTGAAAATACTGTTGTAGAATTGTGTGTCTGTACTACATTATATTTTAAGACTATGTGTACGTGCACCTTGGTATGCACATATGTATGTGGTATGTGTGCAGGCTTGTACACAAAGAATAAAGGCCAGAAATCAAGTAGTGTCTTTATGATGAGTATCCACTGTATTTTCTATTGAGCCTGAATCTCAGTGTGGGCTAGATTGGATTGGCTGGCCAGAAAGCTCCAGGGTCTCCTGTCCCTGCCTTCTCAATGGGGATTATAGCACTGTGGCACCTGACTTTTCTATATGGGTTCTGGAGAGTCAAATTCAGATCCTCCTGCTTATGGAGCACACACTCTAACTGTTGAGCTATCTCCAGCCTCCTATACTTTTATTTTTGAACTTATAAATATTAACTGACTTATTCTTTTTAGTATTGCTTGATTTTTGGCTTAAGGAAAAGAAGCCCTTAATTTTATTTTTCCTGAATAATATATGAGGTTATATGGTCATTGTATACTTTTTTTTCTCCTTAGGATGACTGTCTTCTAAAAGTATGGTATAATGTAGAAAACTGGCGACCAGCTGTTACCTCCCCAGATAAAGATTCAGAAAAACAATCCCAAGGAGAAATCGACTTTTCTTTTGTGTATCTGGCCCATCCACGAGCTGTAAATGGATTTTCCTGGCGGAAAACAAGCAAATATATGCCAAGGTCAGTTGATTGGTTGTGATTTCACTGTGTGTTAAGGGAGCATTACCTATTTGACTGGTTTTCTTACTTGGAGCCTTTGAAAATTAGGGTAATAGTCAATTGTTCCAGGCTGCACATGTCTGGTCAAGTATGATTAATGCTCAGTATAAGAACCTCAAAGGGAATTTAAGACCAAGATAATTTATTTCTCTATCAGATGTCTTTGTCAAAGAATTCTACGTTTTTGTTTTCTTTCTTTCTTTCTTTCTTTCTTTCTTTCTTTCTTTCTTTCTTTCTTTCTTTCTTTCTTTCCTTCCTTCCTTCCTTCCTTCCTTCCTTCCTTCCTTCCTTCCTTCCTTCCTTCCTTCCTTCCTTATTTTTATTTTTATTTTTATTTTTATTTTTTTTATGGTTTTTTTTGGAGACAGGGTTTCTCTGTGTAGTTTTGGTGCCTGTCCTAGATCTCGCTCTGCAGACCAGGCTGGCCTCGAATTCACAGAGATCCACCTGGCTCTGCCTCCCAAGTGCTGGGATTAAAGGCATGTACCACCACCGCCTGGCTGTTTATATTTTCTCTTCTATTCTATTTCCTCATATAGATTGCTGTTTGTGTGGACTGTTTGACAGTTATTTTCTTCATTTTGTACTTTCTGTTGTAGCTTCTGGCATCCTTTTTTAAAACAAACAAACAAACAAATAAAATACCCTTTATTGAAAGGACATCTTTGAGGAAAATAGAGTTAATTCTTTATATTATCATGCTCTGAGTTAGTTTAACCCATAGAAGCTCAGAAATATGTGCCTGTTAGTACTGTTCTTTTCTGTGGTCCTTGAAAAACTTACTATCACATAGAATGTATATATGTTCTTATGGTAAGTTACATAGATCTAGTAAGTCCATCTAAAAATCCATCTTGTACTACAGGGCAATGCTAATTTGGTTATCTGTCTCTTACCTTTGTAGTGCTGTTGCTGTTTAGCTGGAGATGTTCAAGTAGAATTGTAGTAATGTACCTAAGTCATTTGTTGACTGTATTTTGCTTGTGAACCAACAGGATATACCTAGATTTTTGAGCTCCGGTGTAGTAGTTACTGACCTTCTTCTAGCCCTCTAGTCAAATTGAGGAATAGAAGAGAAACTCTAGGAAAAGAATGGTTCTGTTCTTAATTTGTGTCAGAGCCTTCAAGCTAAGAGAGAATGGTTTGGGTAATCAGTATTGTCAGCTGAAGGAACCTCACCTCAGGTTCACTTATGTTCTAGTCCTCTGTTGCCTACACACATAAAAATGTGTTTTGAATAAAATGATTTTATTGTGTATGTTAACTCTTACTTTGAAAGTTGTGAATGACTCCAGCTTGGTCATCACAAATTTGTCTTTTAAACTTATCTGAAGAGTACTGTTTTATAGAAACTAATTTATTCTGATGAATAAGTGAAAATTTTCATTTATTGATGCTACAACCATCAAAATACTAAACAGGCTTATGAAATACTGAATTTTTTTTGAGGACTGACTTAGCTTGCTTAAGTTTTGACATAACTCATCACAGTGAAGGCTGAAGCAGATGCCTAAAACTGAGACATTTAGGGGCATGTACAATGTGCCTTTGGGCCATTTTATTATGTTATTGTCTCTCTCTTTCCCTTTTTAATGTGACAAAGTTGAATTCAGAGAGACTGGATTGAGAAGGAACAGTAGACATGTTAGTGTGGTAGGTATATACTTCACTATTTAAAAAGTGATGAATACAGGACAGGTTGGGAGATTTGGTGATACCCTGCTGAATCTCCAAAAGTTGGCTGAAGATAACCAGTTGCAAAACCATCTTAGCTTGTTGTTTTATCAGTATAGGGCAGATATTGGGGACAAGGATTGCTTTCTGTGAGGTTAAACCTATTGTTTGTTGCTGGTTGTATGTGCTGTGTGGGCTTTGTATCTATATGATAGACCAGTGGTTCTCAGCCTGTAGGTCAGGGTTGAATGATTCTTTCATAGAGGTCACCTAAGAACATAGGAAAACACAGATATTTACATTATGATTTATAACAGTAGCAAAATTACAATTATAAAGTAGCAACAAAAATAATTTTATGATCAAGGGTCACCACAAGTTGAGGAACTGTATTAAAGGGTCGAAGCATTAGGAAGATTGAGAACCACTGTCATAGACATCGAGGATATAATAAATGTAAAAGAAGTGAGGAAGGGGAGCTGCAGTCTATTAGCATGAGGTACTGAGAGGACAGTGCAACTAAGAAGGGATCAAGGGACACACTGCCAAAGACACCATCATCTCTCTGCCCTTTGCATAGGACCTGCCAGTTGTTCAGATTGACTAGACAGCTGCAGGAGTCAGTTAAGCTATACACACATCGAGATCAGTGCTCTCTCCTGCTTTTGATTTGGGACCTTGCTGGCTTGTTTCGTTTCTCTTAAGTTCTTTGACTTCATCTGATTGCCATCTATTATACCCTTAAATTACTACCTTCTACTTTTCCTTTACAAGTGTTCCTACTCTGCTTGTTACTCATTGACAGTATGAACCTTGAACCTTTGGTATTGTCTTTTGAACCTTTGACTTTTGTTGTTGTCTTTTGATTTACTTTCCTCTTGATATATTTGCTTATTTTTAATTTCATTGCTATGGTCTGTATTTATGAGTACATAAGATAGAGGAAATAAGTATAGGCAAGGGATAGAAGAAAGGAAGGGGAAATGGAAAGGGATGGATGAATGTTAGGGTGATATGAGGAGTAAGAAGCAAGAGGTTCAAGAAGAAATCAAAAGAGTGAGGTGAGGGACAGACAGGGCAGATGAAAAGAAAACATGGCCTAGAGAAGCTGAGACTGATGTCAGAGGACAGAGAAAGGGGAGAATGGAGAAGTCATGGAAAAGAGGAATGCAAAGGAGTAGACAGATAAAGGTGGGTGAGGGTCAGACAGGGAAAGAGGTGAGAAAATGGATTAGGGAAGTTGATGTTGACAGAATAATCAAGACAAACGGGTTTTGCTGCATTTTTCTTTTTTGCGTCTTGTTCTTTTTAATCATGCAGAGATGGATGTCAAGGTGATTACTGTAGAATAATTTTATTCCTCTTAGCTTTTTTCCCTTCTGTTCTTGGCTTTACTGCCCTCCCTTGCTCCCTTTCATTTTGCTAAATTATCTGGTAATAGATTTCTTTGTTGGTAATGGCTGTATATACTTTTATTTTGAGGATGTCATAAAAAGAAATAACCAAAAGTTCAGAATTACTAAGGATGGATTTAGTTTGTGAAGGTCTATCTATTGGAGAAATTATTTTGGCCACTCCACGTAGTTAAAAGGATATTTATTTAATGGCGTAACTCACAAATTAAGTAATAGGTAGGTCGCAGGGTCTGGGGAAGGTGTATCGCAGTCCAGTGGTTTTCTCTGGAGCTCTGCTCAGTCAACCTCCACCGTCCAGCGTCCCGGCACAGAGAGAGCACACAGAGAGAGCGCTGGCCCATCCAGCTCTCGGGTCTCCCGGCGCCTCCCCTGCCCCCGCCTCGTAGGCGTGACAGTTGCCAGAGTCTCAATGGGTGTTGGAACTTCCAGATCCAAGCTGGAATGGCTACCCACTACATCTCCCCCTTTTTGTCTAAATAAGAAGGTTCTAAACTAATACAAGACTATATACAAAGGAATGGTTATCAAATATTGTCCAGGAATAATGAGGGATAATGACCTAGATAAGATGGAACTACAACCAATGCAAACAATATCAAGCAAGAAACACATACTAAAATCCAGAGAAGTATAGAGCATAGGTAAATGGCATGTTATAAAGATCATTCAAAGGTATCCTGTCCTAAAGAACCTGAATCTAATACTTAATATGTTCTATCTAAGATATTATATATACTAAGTTATAACTATAACTGCTAGTCTTCAATCCCATCAAAGACCTGTGAAGGAACATAATGGTACCTGAGAAATGGTGGATGGATGCAAGCAACTTTCGGGAATCTTGCAGGAGTAGACCAAGACAGCTGGCAGCCTGGACAGTCACCTAATGTTTCTCAGCATTGTTGGTGCATTCAAATTGGCTACAGGCCTAGAGTATCTGACAGATCATTTTCAGAAGCAGGATTTCTGAAAGACCATCTTACCCTGTCTTGGCAGAGTACAGTGGTCGCTTTCCTTGTGTCCGGCTTGTCCAAAAAGGACAGCATTGCATTTGTACTGTCAGCCATCAAGGCAAGGGCAGTTCTTTGCCCAGTAGGCCATTTTGTGCCAAAAAGACAAACTTTCAAATGGAAATGTCTTAGAAGCCCAACATTCTCTTGGGATCAATTGGTGCAGCCAGGAGCAATTGTGTCTCACGTCAACAGAATTCTAAGTTATTTAAATGCCATATTCTCTAGGTCTATGAAGTGTTTGAAGATTACCTGTTCATCTGACATATGTATCTGTAAATCTGGATAACCTAACTAATGTAACTATAGAGATGACAGGCATAGGTGACTATAAATCTATAAGTCTTATCTACCAAAATAATCTAAGGACTAAAGCTTCACATAAACAAGGTAAACAGTCTATAAGCAAATGTATGTAATTTCCTCAGTTATGATAAAAGATAAGTTAGATATAAAACCTTAAACTTACAAATATAAGATAGATAGGACATCTTTAATATTGTAATTGTAATTCTTGCTCAATAATTGTTTTGTTATATGTAATTTTACCATGTTAAAGTTAAAACCTTCCTTTTAAAAAAAAAGAAGAAAAGGGAAAGTGCTGTGGATATCACTCTATATAAATAAAACACTGATTGGCCAGTGGCCAGGCAGGAACTAGGTGGGACAAGGAGAGAGGAGAATTCTGGGAAGCGGAAGGCTGAGGTAGAGAGACACTGCCAGCTGCCACCATGACCAGCAGCATGTGAAGACGCCGGTAAGCCACCAGCCACGTGGCAAGGTATAGATTTATGGAAATGGATTAATTTAAGCTATAAGAACAGTTAGCAAGAAGCCTGCCACGGCCATACAGTTTATAAGTAATATAAGTGTCTGAGTGATTATTTTATACGTGGATTGTGGGACTTGGTGGAACATGGAGAGAAGCCCTCCAGCAACATCTGTCATGAATTCTCTTGCACATCACTGCTTTGAGCCTAGGCAGGTAAAAAGATAAGTATACTATATGGTTAAACCAGTTTCTTAATGAGTTTGTGCTTTGCAGAAAGTATTATGAAATAGTTAAAAATAATAGCCATTCACTGAATAAATAGGGAAGTTTTACTAGGAACATTGTTTGTGTTTGTCAAATGAGGTGTAATAAAAATCTTAGATTATATAACAAGAACTATTTTCTTCTAGACAAAGAAGAAATAGGTTGGTAAACATTTTCTGTTGTGAAATCAGTACACATTCTCTTCATTTTTTTTTTAAAGATTTTATACATATGGATGTTTTGCTTGCATATATGTTTGTACAATGCCCTTGGAGGCTAGCAGAAGGTATTGGGTTCCCTGGAACTGGCGTTAACTGGACTTAATTAGTGATGGGAATCAAACTCTGGTTCTCTAGAGGAGCAGCTACCTAACTCTTAAGCATCCCTCTGCCTCACTTATTAATATTAGTTATGTGTTTAAATATGTATAGAAACACTGCAGAATGTTTAATACAGTGCTATATAATTAGTATTGTCTCTAAAATATTTGTATTCCTCAGGGCTTCTGTATGTAACGTACTGTTGACTTGCTGTAAAGATAATGTATGTCGTCTTTGGGTAGAAACCTTTTTACCAAATGAGTGCTTGCTATATGGAGGTGACTGCAACCACTGGTGTGAGCCAATTAATTTAACAAATAACTTCAAGAGAAATGCTTCCAGTAAAGACCGAGTTCAAAGTGCTCTAGAAGTAAGTATTTTTATTAAGTTATGTGTTTTCTACAGATTTTAAAATCTTTTATGCATTTTCTTTATTTTATTTTATTTTATTTTATTTTATTTTATTTTACTACACAGTAATATAAGTAGTATATCTTAGGAAAACAGTTATCAGAAATGTTTTTTTATCTTATTAAGAAAGTACACTTAAGTATTTTTTTTTTTTTTTTTGGTTTTTTGAGACAGGGTTTCTCTGTGTAGCTTTGCGCCTTTCCTGGAACTCACTTGGTAGCCCAGGCTGGCCTCGAACTCACAGAGATCCGCCTGCCTCTGCCTCCCGAGTGCTGGAATTAAAGGCGTGCGCCACCACCGCCCGGCCAAGTATTTTTTTTATAACGCATAAACTGTCTTTAATTATAAGATTAATCTTAGCTTAACTAATAGCACAATGATGGTAACAATTGACTTAGCAAATGTAAAATCTGAGAATGCAAAGATTTGACTATAAAATTTATTTTCTCTTAGCACTTACTTGTTTACTATATCCTGCTGTACCCTTTGTTATTTTCAGACCCACCAGAGCACAAGTGTTTATTTTACAAGCATTGACTGTAGCTAGAGTTTTTCTGCCTTGCCCACAGTCAGGACAAATCTTTGTCACCCGCCAGTCCCACAGCCGCTCAGACCCGACCAAGTAAACACAGAGACTTATATTGCTTACAAACTGTATGGCCGTGGCAGGCTTCTTGCTAACTGTTCTTATATCTTAAATTAACCCATTTTTATAAATCTATACCTTGCCATGTGGCTGGTGGCTTACTGGCGTCTTTACATGCTACTTGTCCTGGCGGTGGCTGCAGTGTCTCCCCTCTCAGCCTTCCACTTCCCAGAATCCTCCTCTCTCCTTGTCCCATCTACTTCCTGCCTGGCCACCTACTTCCTGCCTGGTCACTGGCCATCAGTGTTTTATTTATATAGAGTAATATCCACAGCAATTGACAGTAAAAGTCAATGTTTGATGTTTGGGCTAATTGAATATACAACAAATTTTGCTCTTTGGAAATGAAGTCTTACATTGTAGTTCCAGGATGATGTCAGTTTCATGCCAGTCATCCTGTCTCAGTCTCTTGTGTTCTGGGATTATAAGTGTGAGTCCGTTTCTTATTGAAAATAGAATAAAAATACTGACTCAGTGTCTCTTCTCCTCTTCCTCCCCTCCTTTTCCCTGCCTCGCTCCCATCCCTTTGCCCCTCTCCTCCCCTCCTCTTCCTCTTTCTCTTTCTTTTTTCTTGGCTTGGAACTCAGAGATCTGCCTGCTTCTCCCTCTGCCTCCCAAGTTCTGGGATTAAAGGTGTGCATCAACACACCTGGCTTTTTACTGGTTCCTTAATATTAAAACATGGAGTGTCCAGAACATGATTTGTCTTTAAATTTGTATGTATAGGGCATGTCTTAGGGCTTCTATTGATGTGAAGAGACCATGACCATGGCAGTTCATGTCAAGGAAAACATTTAATTGGGATGGCTTACTGTTTTGAGAAATTTAGTCCATTATTATTGTGGTGGAACATAGCTGTGTAGGCAAACATGGTGCTGGAGACAGAGCTGAGAGTCCCACGTCTTGATCCTTATGTAGGCCACAGGAAATAGACAGACACTGGACATAGCTTGAGCAGCCTCCCCCCCCCCCACGTGACACACTTAATCCAACAAGGCCATACCTCCTCCAACAAAGCCACACTTCCTAATAGTGTCACTCCCTATGAGCTTATGAGCTTATGGGGGCATTTACATTCAAACTACCACAGAGCAACTTTTTTTCCTTTTTTTTTTTTTTTTGTGACAGGGTCTCATTATGTACCTCTGGCTGTTCTGGAACTCACTATGGAGTCCAGGATAGGCTCAAAGTCACATAAATGCTCCTGCCTCCTCCTCAAGAGTGCTGGGATTAAAGCGTGCATCACCATGACCAGCTGAACAAGTGTTTTGTTGTTGTTGTTTTGTTTTGGTGTTTCAAGACATTTTCTCTGTGAAACCGTTTTGGCTGTCCTGGAACTCACCCTGTAGACCATGCTGGCCTCGAACTCACAGAGATCCACCTGCCTCTGCCTTCTAAGTGCTAGGATTAAAGGAGTGTACCACCACTGCCGGAAAGAACAAGTATTTTTCTAATGGCTCAGAGTCTAATTAAGCTGTATTGTATATTCAACCACAGAATGGCCTTGTGTAATAACAAAGTGTTAGACTAGGAATCTATATTCTACTTTGATTTTTACTGACTAGATAACCTTAGTTAGGTTCTATATGAACTATTTTATATTATGAAATATTAAAATAGCAGTGTTTAAGCTGGATACCACGTAAAATCAGATAACTTAGTACATGATGGTAATATCATTCACTGCTTCATAGTTAATAGAGGTTAAGCTATGGACAAAGACAATATACAGACAGCATCTTGGTTGTTATTTCATTTTATTTTTGGAGACAAGGTCTTACTCTATAGCACTGGCAAGCTCACTGTATAGACCAGGCTAGCCTAGAACTCAGTCAGAGGTCTTTCTGCCTCTCTTCCTGGTGCTGAGATTCCAAGTGTCCACCATTATGTCCACACTATTGGTTTTTTCTGGCTTTTCTTTTGTTAGTTGTCTGGTTGGTTTTTATTTTTTTACTTTTAAGTTCTGGAAATGGATTTTAGATGTTGGAAAACAAATATGAAAAGAGTAGGACAGATACTTATTCTTCAGGATTCAAATTTGCTATACAGAGGTATGTATATATATATGTGTATATATATATTTATATATATATATATATATATATACACACATAAAATAGCATATATATCCATTCTGACAGTCCTAATGTAGCAGTCATTTTACTTTGTTTCTATTTCTACAGGGAAATCTGAGACCTTTCCGTAGAGGTCGGAGGAGATCACTTGCTCTTGTAGCACATACAGGCTATCTGCCTCATCAGCAGGATCCTCACCATGTCCACAGGAACACACCATTGCATGCCAATGCACTTTGTCACTTTCATATTGCAGCCAGCATCAACCCAGCCACAGGTAATTAGCTCTGTAGTGGAATACAATCTAGATCTACCTAGGAATTTGGAGATTGAAGTAGTTAACAGTTTAGTAAATATTTTCTGTGGATAAAAGTCAGGGGCCACAGCTGAGGAACTTAAAGTAGTATTTTAAAATATTTCTTTCAAAAAAATGAAAGTTAATACTTGCACATAATTAATACCACCTCTATAGAAAGGTGGAAAGTAAATGACTTATTTGACCTCCACACTTTAGTCCCTTTCCCTAGAACAGTTGGTTGTTTTTTATATCTTACAGAATATAGTCCCTCTTTCCTTTCTCCCATCTTCTCTCATCCCTCTCCTCCCTGCCCCTTTCCTCCCTCATGCAGTATTGTACTTTTCAAGGAAATATAGCAGTGGAATTATCAGTTAATTACTGAAGTAGAATTCTCTTCACCAGAATGAGCTCTGCTAAGTCAAAGCATAGAGATACTTTCGGTAGGAATTAAAAATTACTTTTGATTTTAGCCTGTATTTGATTGACTGTAATCCTAGTTGTAAAAGTATCCACGAGCCAAGAAAATATCAATGTCATATATTTGTCTTCATTAAAAAGTTATGTAGGAGGCCGGGCGGTGGTGGCGCACGCCTTTAATCCCAGCACTCGGGAGGCAGAGCCAGGCGGATCTCTGTGAGTTCGAGGCCAGCCTGGGCTACCAAGTGAGCTCCAGGAAAGGCGCAAAGCTACGCAGAGAAACCCTGTCTCGAAAAACCAAAAAAAAAAAAAAAAAAAAAAAAAGTTATGTAGGTTTGGGAATCATCACCTTTATCAAATACATTTATTGACAGTGCTTATAATATAGTTACCTATAAGGTCTGTGGCATAATTTTTGAAGGCTCCTGTTGAATAAAGGACAGTATTAGATACATCAGTGGCATATATGAGGCCCTTGGTTTGATTTGCAGTACCTCAGACAAACGAAATAAATTTAAACTCAGCAATATTACAAGAATAAAGAAGGCTTGAATTCTCACATGAATGAAAGAACCCTAAGAGATTATTGAGAGGAGAACCCTGAGTTTGATTGTAGCATCTCCTTGACAGTCTTTCAATAAAGACAATTAAAACTTTCTGTGGATTGTAGATCACCAAGGAATACTGGTAGTTTGAATAAGAATGGCCCCACAGGGTCATATTTGAATGTTTAGTCACCAGGGAGTGACACTGTTTGGAAGGATTGGAAGATTTAGGTGTGTCACTGTTAGAGGAAGTATGTCACTAGAGGTGGGCGTTGAGGTTTGAAAAGCCCTTGCCAGCCCAGACTTTGCCTATAGAACAAGATGTAGCTCCTTCTCCAGCACCAGTCTGCTTACCTGCACGCCACCATGCTCCCTGTCATGATGATAATGCACTACCTCTGAAACTATAAGCAAGCCCCCAGTTAAATGTTGCCTTGGTTGTCTATTCGTAGCAATAGAGCAGTGACTAAGGCAAAAATGTAGAGCATGTAAAAGCATAATTTTCTTGCAGTTAGTTTGGACTGTATGGAGAACTCTTTGTAGATTTGATGTGTTGGATTAATTTTTCTAGGTGCTGTATTTCTGAAAGCATAGCTCTAGGTTCACCACTCCCCCACCCCCAACCCCACCCCCTGCCTCTTGTTTTGAGACTGGGTTTCTCTGTGTAACAGCTCTGGCTATTGTCTTGGAACTCTCTGTAAACCAGGCTGGCCTCTAATTCACAGAGATTCACCTGCCTAAGTGCTGAGATTAAAGGTGTGCGCTACCACTGCACTACTTAGGTTGGGTTTCTTATTTATTTGTTACCTATAGCTATAGGAGAGGAGTTTGCAGCATGTTCTCTCCTCTAGTTCTTATATCTTCCTGAAAGTTTGTTACAGAAGTAACATATTCTTTGGTTGTGGTGTTGATGCAAAAGAGATTGAGCTTTCTTTTTATTTTGCTAAAAGCCAGCAGTATTATATCTTTGTACTTAACAGCAATGTTTATTGTCAATTAAAGGCATTGTATTCTTATTTGGATTGGTGTAAACCAAAAATGAGAAAGCCTTTTCCATGAGTTCTTGGAGAAGTACCCTTTCAGTTCCTGACTCTACCCAGGAATAATGAGATTGGCAATTAATTCAGCTGCTTGGGGCATTTAGTAGCTTTCTCTATACCAGAGTAGAAACTAGAAATAGTGTTAGGAATTGGCGGGAAAGTGGCACTTTAAACAGCTGACATCCTGCTCTCATGAAGTCTGTAATCAGATATGGGATAGGCAAATAAATAGATAATCAAAATGATTATGTTAATAGATATATAGGTATAAACAGGAACTCTTGGATTGGATGTATTCAAACTTGCCTTTGGCAGTAGAATCAAGGGAAGAGTTCTTTCCTTTTATCATTTATCTCTTCTAGTATTGTTTCCACTTCTGTTTTAACTGTAGATAAATTGAACAGACAATTCTATTGATTTTTAAAAATCTTTTATCATGAAAGAAAACTTAATTTGGAGAATATTGTTTGTATGCTTTAAGTCAATTGCAGCCTTTATAGCTCTACATAGAACAACATGATCCAGATCTCATTAATATGATAGACAATTTAACTTTAACTCTATTAGGGACTATATTTGTACTAACTGATTTGATTTGTACTTCAGTATACTTGAGTACTTACATACAAAGTAATGCTAAGGAACATTTTTTTATTCCTTTTTATCTTATCTTGAATTTTTTTCATAAAATATATTTTGATCATGTTTTTCTTCTCCCCTAACTCCTCCAGGAGCCTCTCTGCTCATCCAGTTTATGTTTGTGGTATGCTCCTCCCAATATCCCCCCCAACTAAAACAGAAAAACCAGTAAGGCAAAAGTACCCAAACAAAAAGCCTATAAAAAAAATCATGGAGTTTGTTTTGTATTGGCCAATTACTCCTGGATATGGGACCTACCTTAGAATGTGGTTGATATATCCAGTGACACTCCATTGTAGAAAACTGATTTTTCCCTTTGCCAGCAGGTATTGACTAGAAATAACTATTGTGTTAGAGCTGGGACTTTATGTCCATTTTCCCCCTCTCAGTAATGGGACCCCATATGGCTTGAACTTTGCAGATCTTGTGTGTGCTGCCACAGTCTTTGAGTTCTTATGTGCATCAATCCTGTTGTGTCCAGAAGACACTGTTTCCTTGGAGTCATCCATCATCTTTGACTCTTACAGTCCTTCTGCCTCCTCTCATGCTTCGATCACTCTACCTTCAGGGGAGGGGTTTGATAAAGACACTTATTTAGGACTGAGTGCTACAAAGTCTCTCATTCTCTGTACATTTTCCTGTTGGTGAATCTCTTTGTTAATCACCATCTACTGCAGGAAGCTTCTCTGATGAGGGGTTGAACCAGGCACTATGGGTAGAGCAATAAGCCATTAGGAGTCATTTTATTGCTGTGTCCCTTTAGCAGAATAGTAGTGACCTATCTAGTTTCAGGTTCTTGAGCACTTTAACAGTGTCAGATGTGGGTTTCATTTCATGGAATGGGCCCTGAATCCAGTCAGAAAATGGTTGGTTAATCCCATAACATTTGTGCCACTGTTATACCAGTATACCTTGCAGGCAGGTTGCTGTTCTAGGTTACAGGGTTCATAGCTGGGTGAGATTGATGATAATTGTTCTTTTCCAGTAGTATGCAGAGTACCTTCCAGCACCATGAACACTAGACAATAGGAGTAAAGCTTCTAGTAGGGTACCAACTTAGTTTCTCCATTTTCGATAGCACAAGTAAACCTTGTCTTCAACAATAGGGACTCACTGTTAGGTTGTAGAGAGCAACTAATAGCCTTGACAATTGCCTGTGATATTTCAGAGAGGAAGGGTTCCTGGCACCCCTTTGGACGACAATAAGATGTAACTCATTCCTGGCACTCACTGGAGGTTTTTCTTGGTGATATAAGATGTCTTGTGGTAGTGCACACCTTTAATCTCAGCACTGGGAGGCAGAGCCAGGTGGATCTCTGTGAGTTTGAGGCCAGCCTGGTCTACAGAGCGAGATCCAAGACAGGCACCAAAGCTACACAGAGAAACCCTGTCTCGAAACCTGCCCCCCCAAAAAAGATGTCTAGTTGGGTCATTGTCTTTCCCCTATCTGGTGACTCCATTTAAATTCTTTTCGTGTGTGTGTGTGTGTGTGTGTGTGTGTGTGTGTGTGTGTGTGTGTGTGTGTTTGTGTGTGTGTTTGTGTGTATGGAAACTTCTATAATAGATTTTCATATGGTCTTTGAAATGGCCTTTAGTGTTACTTTTCCCTCCTCAAATTTCCCCCTTTACCCTGTCTTCTTATCCCTGTCTTATCTTGACATTTAGCCCTCCGATTATAGTTTCTCCTTTATCTCTCTATAATACTATATTCTATCTCCCCTTCCTTGAGACATCTTCTCCTGCCCCCTGGTTTCTTACTAGTTCCGAACATTGTGGTTATTTAGCACACACATCAAAAACTTATAAGCTAATATCCACATATTAGAGAAAACATGTGGTATTTGCCCTTTGTGGTCTGTCACTCAGGATTATGTCACTCAGGATGCTTTTTTTCCAGTTCATTCATTTACCTGCAAATTTCATAATTTTATTAAACATTTGAACAATATTCCATTGTGTAAATGTACCACATTTTTCATTATTCATTTATCAGTTGATGGACATCTACGCTGTTTCCAATTTCTGGCTATAAAAAAATAAGTTCAATTTAAAATGAGTTAAGTTTTTCTCAAATAAAAGAAGGTAAGTATAATGTCAATAATGAAAATAGAAAGTGTAAATGTATTCTATGTTACAGTTGTTCAAAATTTGAATTTTGTGATTTGTTTTTCTTTATAGACATCCCACTTCTTCCATCTATTACATCTTTAAGTTTAAGTGAAAATGAAGAGAAGTGTGGACCTTTTGTGGTACACTGGTTAAACAATAAAGAGCTGCATTTTACATTGTCCATGGAAGTCTTCTTACAGCAACTTAGAAAAAGCTTTGAACAGCCCTCATCAGAGGCCAGTGTAGAAGACTCTACTCAGGCAGATATAAAATCTGATGAAGGTAAAGACTTAAGGATGAAATTTTAAATTTTCAGCCATAAATAAATAGTTTTCATATGAGGATAAAACTATATATTGTCAGAGATTATCTCCAAGATTGTTATGGCATAATGTAAATACAGATTAGCTCATTCAATAACTTGGTATAAATGTTCTTGCTCATGTTACTTATTTTCATTTAAATCTGATAAATAATGTTTTAATTGCCTCTTTAGAAACTTCTCTGTATTCCTGATACAGGAGTTGAGGAGAAGGCATAGAGTCTGGGCTTTTTGAAAGAAGTAAAGAAGTGCATGCTTGTGTATGTTAATAGCCCTGGTAGCTGTCTGATTACTAAGTTAACTTCATTGCCCTTATTTCTTGTTAATACAAAAGTATAGTTTTTCATTTTGAATTTATTTAGAAAGCTCTGTCTTAATTTGTAGTGATAGCTTTATTGTATTCACTTGGTTCATGAACTCTTTTGCTTATAGAAATGGAGGATGGTGTTGATGATTTAAAAATAACTCATGAGAAGAAGGAATTGGGTGAAGATAAAACGTTACCAAACTCAAGTTTTACACCATTATCGTCAGCTGCCATTGATCATCAGATTGAAGTGCTTCTATCTGAATGGAGTAAAAATGCAGACATGCTTTTCAGTATTCATCCTATGGATGGTTCTTTACTAGTTTGGCATGTGGATTGGCTGGATGAATACCAGCCTGGTATGTTTCGTCAAGTACAGGTATTGTTAATCATCTATATCAACTATAATGCGTTGCTTCTTTTTTATGTGAAAACTTTTTGTAATATGTTTTTATGTAAGTGTATGTTCTAATGCCTTGTTTCTTAATTCTAGGTGTCCTTTGTCTCCAGAATTCCTGTAGCTTTCCCCACAGGTGATGCAAACTCTCTCTGTAAAAGCATAGTTATGTATGCCTGTACTAAGAATGTTGACTTGGCCATTCAACAAGGAAAACAGAAACCTACTGGCCTTACTCGTTCCACGTCAATGCTTATCTCCTCTGCTCACAGTAAATCATCAAACAATTTAAAATTAAGTATTTTTACTCCTAACGTTATGATGATTTCAAAGCATGCTGATGGTTCTTTGAATCAGTGGCTGGTTAGTTTTGCTGAGGAATCTGCCTTTTCTACAGTTCTTAGTATTTCTCACAAATCCAGATATTGTGGTCATCGTTTTCATCTTAATGATTTAGCTTGCCACTCAGTGTTACCATTACTACTGACAACTTCACACCATAATGCATTAAGGACACCCAATGTGGGTAACCAAAAGCAAGCTCATGACACTGTAAATACTGAAGAATGTTTCTTGACACAGCAAAATAAAAACAATGTTGATATGGCATTTCAAGATCCCAACGCGATTTATAGTGAACTTATTCTTTGGAGGGTTGATCCAGTTGGGCCATTATCTTTTTCTGGAGGAGTGTCTGAGCTGGCCCGGATTAATTCTCTTCATGTTTCTGCCTTTTCCAATGTGGCATGGCTACCTACTCTTATACCCAGTTACTGTCTAGGTAAGCATACTGTGATTTTATTTCAGTTACTTGATTTTCAGACACTCTTGCTAAAAGGTTAAATAGTAAATGTTTATAAATACTTTCTAGGTGCATACTGCAACTCTCCTAGTGCATGCTTTGTAGCTAGTGATGGACAATATCTGAGGTTATATGAAGCAGTTATTGATGCCAAGAAACTTTTATATGAGCTTTCCAATCCTGAAATTTCTGTAAGTACTAGCTTTATGATGTTTTTAGATATGTAACCTATACTTACCTGGCTTGTTCTAGATTTGTGACCTATAATTTATAACAGATAAGTGTATTTTTTGTACTATATTTTTTTTCACATTAGTCTTGTACTTATGTAGTGATTTTAAGTTAAGTCCTTTCATTATTTTTAGGTTGGGTGTGTAGCTCAGTGGTTGAGCACATATGTTAACACTCTGTGGTTCAAGACCCAACCCCTCCCTCTGACCAAAAAAAAAAAGAAAAATGTGGTTATGTGTTTCTCTGCTCAGAGATAAATGGGGACTACCTGTTGTAATAGACATTGTTGGGTCCTGTATAGTTAAAGGGAGCTAGAATAGTAAGAGTGGAATTTTAATCTTAGACATGAACAGAAAAAGCCCTCACCTTACTTGCAGCCCAGGCAAGTTTTTGGATGCCTCTGTAACACATTTACTGTGGAAGAGACCCCATTTCTTTTTAAGTCTAACTAGCGGATGCCATTGGCTGTATTTACTGAGCACCTCAACTAAGAAAGCATTTCTGCAGTTTTCAGTTCTAGTGGTTAGTCAGGGTTTTTGTTTTTAGTTGGTTGTTTGACTTTACAAAATAAAAAAAAAATTTTTTTTGAGACAGACTAGCCTTGAACACACAGCTCTTTTGCTTCACTTTTTTCTTTTTTTGGTTTGAGACATAGGCTAGCCTTGAACACATAGCTTTTTTGCTTCGTGTTTTTGTTGTTGTTGTTTGAGACATAGGCTAGCCTTGAACACACAGTTCTTTTGCTTCAAACACCTGTGTGTTCCAATTGTAGGCATTTGCCAACATGCCAGGTTTGTTTGGTGTTTTTAAATATCTCCTGAGGCAGTGTTCAGGCTCTGCTTAAGGCTCCTGCTTAGGAGATTCTAGCCTAAGTTACTAACAGTTACTAGTTGTTTTAATGTTCAGATTGTAAAGTAGTAGAGTCCTTGGTTTATTCTATTCTATTTGACGATAAGTTCTTTTTAAAGTATAATTTTACCAAACACAATGTTTTGCAAAGTATGTGTATTTATACACACACACACACACACACACACACACACACACACACACACACGCACACACACATTGCTTTGGTAGAAAGAGACATTTATTGAGGAATTGTTTTAACTGCTGGGAAATTAGTTGCAAAAAAATCAAACTGATAGCACAAAGTTCATTCTAGTGAAGCAAGATAGCTGACTGCAGGGAACTAAAGAAAAATACATTGACTAACAAGTACTGTGGAGAGAAATAGTGTTGTAAGACAAGTAGGGAGTGTCCCTTAAATTGCTGTGTATGGGACAGCTTTACAGAAAAGACTTGAAGGAGTGGAGTGAGCTTGACATGTGGCTACCGGAAGAGTGATTTAAAAGAAGGTTGACCTGTTCAAGGACCCTGCAGCCAAAACATGTTGGTTATATAATAGGACACTAAGGAGATAATTGTGGAATAAAGTAAGATAGAGTAGTCAAGAATTAAAGCAGAAAAGTAACCTGCTCAGATCCTATGGAGGCCTTATAGTCCATTCTGGTAACTTGTACTTCTGCCTAAAATGATAGAGAAACTGTAGCGAGTCTTTCTCTGTCCTGCCAGCTAGCTCAAAAATAACCACAGAGACATTTTATTAATTATGAAAGCTCAGCTAATAGCTTAGGCTTGTTTCTGACTAGCTCTTATAAGTTAAATTAACGCATATCTTTTAATCTCTTTTCTTTTACGTGGCTGGGTTACCTTTACTTTGTAATGCCCATGTTGCTTCCTCTGTGTCTTGCTGGCAGGTCCACCTTCTTCTCAGCATTCTCTCTGCCCTGAAAATCCTGCCTAGTTATTGGCCATTTAGCTTTTTATTAAACCAATCACAGTGACATATCTTCACAGTGTAAAGGAATATTCCACAACAAGAAACCATTGAAAGTTATGCTCATATAACAATGATTTGATGTAGGGTTGTTTTTTTAATAAGTCACTGTGACAACTGTAGTGCCACTATGTTCGAAAAAAGTAGAATGAGAGAGGCCAATTTAAAAACTATAACCCTCGTCCAGGAGAAAGATAAGGAGCCAAGAATGGTAATGAGGGTTAATGTTAGAAACACTAAAAAGGGGCCAAATTTTAAATGTATTTTGAGTGTAAGTAGTTAGGATTGGACAGGATTTTGGATGTGAGGGAAAAGATGACTGTCATAATTTGCATGAGCCTCATGTAAAGTAGCATTGCTATGGTTGAAATAAGGAAGAATGTACAACTAGCAGGTTTAGAAGAATAGGGGGATTTAAGATTCTTGCCTTGGACATACTCATTTTGAGTTGCCTATTTGACATCCAGGAGGTCCAGTAATGTTGCCTTTGGGTTTTAGAAGAAGGTGTGAACTGAAGATATAAAGTAAGTAGCTGAGGCCAGGCATGGTGGTACATGCCTTTCTTGGGAGAGAGAGACAGGCAGATCTCTGAATTCCAAACCAGTCTGGTCTGCATAGTGAATTCCAGGACAGCCAGGGCTGTATAGAAAGACCCACATCTCAAAACAAAACAACAACAATAATAAGGACTATTGACAGATTCAAAGTTGCAGCAGTCCAGGTAATTGTAGGAGGGAATATAGTTAGAAAAAATAAGTGATAGAAGTATTGAATAGTACAACATTATATTATTAAAAATATGGTTTATATGGTATTTTATAGAATTTCAATGAAGTATTCCTAGGAGAGAGTGATCACTAGGATCAAATGCTACTGAAAAGTTAAGTATGTGAAGACAGAAATGAACACTGAATTTCACAGTATGTGAGGACATAATGATTCAGTAGGTCAGCATATTTGGGCTAACGATATGACTCAGTGGGCAAAGTGCTTGCTGCACAAGCCTGACCCAGAAACCACACAAAAGCTGAGTACTGTAGTGCATATGTCTGTAAGAAGCCTACTAGCCAGTTAGTTTGGCATACAAATGAGGTGGATGACAAGTGCTAACATTCAGGGTTGCCCTTCTACCTTCGTAGACATACTATGGCATATGAATGTGGGCTCTTGCTCACTGTCTCTGTCACTTTGTCTCTCCCCTTGCTTCCCCCCACCTTTTTCATACATACACACACATGCTCACAATTACAACAGAAACGTGGGGTGGTGGGAAGGGGAATTGGAGAGATGAATCAGCAGTTAAGAGCACTTGCTGTCTTTTAAGGACCCTAGTTTAGTTCTCAGTACTTCCATCACAAACACCTGTAGATCCACCTCCAGGGTATTCAACACCTCTGGCCTCTGCAGGCACCTGCATTCACATACCCATACCCATACATACGTACATATAATTTTTAAAAATTTAGATTAAATTTTTATAGAAAGAAGATGTTAACTTACATCATTAGCTGTCTTTTTCACCTCAAAATCAATGTTTTAACTACTTCAAGTTTGTTGGTAGATCACTTGGCTTAGTTTAAGTAAGACCCTGAGTTCCATCCCTAGTCCCCCCCTTCTCTCTCTCTCTCTCTCTCTCTCTCTCTCTCTCTCTCTCTCTCTCTCTCACACACACACACACACACACACACACACACACACACACACACACACACACACACAAATTACCTTGAAATTCAAATAGAGTGTTTATCTAGGTAGAGAAACTATCCTTATGATGGCTAATAAGGAGACTCTTAGTCAGGGGATGTAGCTCAGTGAAAGACCATGTGTTTAGCATGCACAAGGCCTTGAGTTTCATTCTCAGTATAACAACAGAATAAATAATAGGATATTCTGAAAGATTGATACTTTAAAAGCATTGCTTAGAATATATCCAGAAAGTTGAAGGCAGTCTTTCACTTTGGTTGCTATAAAATACTTTCCCCTGAGGTGCTGAGCTTGCCTTCTTACCCCTCTGTGCTGTAATTGTGTTCATTTCTGTGTGATTTCTATTAAGGTAAAATCCTATAATGTTTATAGTTGAAAGAAACTATTTAGACCTACTTGAATTCCTTATTTATCTTAATTATGGTTGAAATATTTCATATTTTTAAGTTACTTTTGAATTTATTTACTAAAGGATTTTTTTTTTTTTAACAGAAATATGTTGGTGAAGTGTTTAACATCGTCAGTCAGCAATCAACAGCCAGGCCAGGCTGCATTATTGCATTAGATCCCATTACCAAGCTTGTAAGTATTATTTTTCTGCTATTTAGCATTAGGTAGATGACATATATAGAGACTCATCACAGAGGTTTCCTGGTGAGATATGAGCTTGCTTTACCCACCAGGGCTGCATAGGGGAATGATTGGACCACGGGCGTGGTTACCAGGTGTTTGGAAGAGTCTACACTTGGCTGTGCAGTATGCTTTGATCTAGCAAGGGGGAAGTCTTTTGCCCCACCCCTTGGCATTGTTATCAAAAGCCCTTTTGAAGAGACAGAAGGGGCTTGTGGATTTTGATCCAGGTCCTCCCAAAGCTATCTTGTGTTTCTCTCTGTCTCCTTTCCGCTATCTTTCTATCTAAAAGTTTCTTATTCATCTCTTTTCCTCATAGGAACCCTTTAAAAGGTGGGAGCTGGCCTCCCACAAATGCTGTCCTGACTTAGGTTCAGGGACCCCCACAGATGATGCCCTGAACAGGAATTAAGGCTCAGGGACCCCACAGATATATATGTCAATTTATGTTGGTATTTATTTATCTCAGCACGGCAGAAAAACCCAGTTGCTTCATGTTTTTCAAGAAGATTTCATTTTGAATAACCTTGAAAAGAAAAGTCTGGGGAAAGATAGCATTTTATTGGATCCAGGTAAGGAAAAAATTTGCTGTGATGAAAAATATTATGCAGCTCATGTTACATAGTTTATAAAGATGAATTAATACACCTCAAGTTGTATTTCAGGTTGATTTTCTTTTAACATAAATACTGTTATCTCTTTCTTTTGTCTGTGAATGTATGTGTTTATTTATGTGGTCTAATTAGTAGCCTAGACTGGCATTGAAATACCCTGCTCAAGGTATCTTCTTGCTTCAGCCTCCTGAATAGCTTGAATATACATATATAGCCCTTTTTGTAGCATATCTTTTTACTCTTAACCAAGAAATAGACAGAGAAACAAATCAAAGCAAATTGACTGTTCCTTAGTTGCATGTTACTTTGCTCTTAAGTTCCTCCCTGCTGCCTGATCTCCTTCCAAGCCTGTTTTTTAAACTGACCTGGTGATTGAGCAAGCTAAGCTAGTGTTCTGTGATTGAGCCATACCCCCCAACCCATTTGCATGTTATGTTAGGTACACACCAGAGGAATCTGTTATTACCATGTGAGTGAGTGGGGTGCCCTTTACATGGATGTATTTTTTTTTTTTTGAAAAATGTGGACACCTGACTTTCCAAAAACCCATAATTTCAAGAAATAAATGTTTAAAATGGTAATGTTATTAGTTTCACCAGTGTCTTAATTAATATAAATATATGCATAATAAAGCTTTTATAATAAAAGTTCATTTTTAACTAAGTTCTACCACCTAACCTTATTATTAACTTGCATGAAGGAAAGCTGAGAAAACAGCTAAAATTTATTGGTTATCGGTTTTAATTACAGAGACAAACCAAACTGGGTAATTTCACTCCTGAAGACTCAAGTCCAGTAAGCAGTTACACTATGTCAGTGA
This sequence comes from Peromyscus maniculatus bairdii, assembly GCF_049852395.1. Classification (NCBI taxonomy): domain Eukaryota; kingdom Metazoa; phylum Chordata; class Mammalia; order Rodentia; family Cricetidae; genus Peromyscus; species Peromyscus maniculatus. Next base: position 41,001,032 of record NC_134870.1, read on the forward strand.
AGTCAGTTATTGTGTCTCAGATAATATTAACTGTATTATTTATTTGCTCCAGATCTTTTTCTTAAAAGTACATCCTTTCTTCTGCATTTCCCACTTTACTTCTGAGATGTATTACTTAGAGTTTTGCACTTTAACATTGGTAGTGTCTTACTGTGGTTTCAGCTAGCTTTTCATTTTCCTTGAGAGTTTATGAACTGTGAAAATATACTTTTTTCATGTGCTTTTGTAATTTTGGACATCCTAGCCATATGCTAAAGATGAGAGGAATAAAGGGATGGCAGGATGGCTCAAGACAGTAAAATGCTTGTCACATAGCATGAAGAATCTGAGGTTAATCTCTAGAACCTTGGGTCAAATACAAAGTAGAGAGTGATTGTGGAAGAGTTCCAGCAGCAACCTCTGGCCTCAGCACACTTGCACATGCTTGAGTACCCCTGCCCCCAAACACACACACACACACACACACACACACACACACACACACACACACACACACACACACACACAGAGCGATGACAGGTGTAAGATATGGAATACAGAAATGAAACATTCTTTTTCTATATGATATTAAGGGTGTTAATATTATTAATCTTTTTGGAGCATGAAAATTTGAAGAAATTTTTTAAATAGAGATTGAGAGAAAAACAACAGAGCAGGCAAGCTGTAAGTCTTGGCATCTGCTAGGAGGAGGGAGAAGAAAAAGAAGAGAGAACTACATGCCCTTTAAAGTTAGTATCTGAGAAAGCTACCAGGGTCAGCAGTGGAAGACAAGTACCACATGGCAAGGGTGAGGGCAGGTTCAGGAAAAGTGAAAAGAAAACCACAGTGTCAAGGAACTCATGCCGAGACTTTGACCAGTATTTGCAAAAAAGAATAGAAAGTCTTGTGAGGTGGAGAACTCCTTAATGTCAGCTTTTAGGAAGCTGAGACAGGCACATCTCAATTAGTTTGAGGTCAGCCTTGTCTACAGAGTGAGCTCCAGGCCAGCCAAGACTATGTAGTGAGACCCTGTCTAAAAAGAAAAAGAAAAAAAAAAAAAGAAAGAAAAGAATAATCAAAATGAAAATGCCAGCAGACTACATGGCAAAGGAACCACAGTACGGGAGCCACAGTACTGCATGATATGGCCCTGCAAGTGGCATGTTTTTCAAAAGCATAGGCAGATTGAGGAGTTACCTGCTGCATCTCTAGGGGTGGTGCTTCAAGGTCATTGACAGACAGCTAACCACTACAGGATGGCCTTTCCCACCCCAGATTTGTGACATTTTCTTCTATAGTTTTATTAAAAATATTTGTATGCCTTTACCATTTAATTCTTCTCTTGTATTCTAATAGTGTGTAGGTTTTCCAGAGCTTTTGCATGTTGGGTTCATGCATTTAAAAGAAATTGTCATTGACTTTGTCCAATTCCTCCATTTTGTCTTCTTACCCTGATAATCTATCTTCACGTGATCCATTGTTTTGGTAAGGCTTTTCACTGAAGGTCTTATGTGACCCATTATGTTTTTCATTTCTGTCATTTTGATTTGGATTGTCAATTTTTCTATCCCTTTATTAAATTCTATTTTTATATCTTATATTGACTTCTTTATTTCATGCAGCTGTTTGTGTTCTTGTAGCTAGAGTTTTCCTGCCTTGCCCACAGTCAGGACAAATCTCTGTCACCCGCCAGTCCCACAGCCGCTCAGACCCAACCAAGTAAACACAGAGACTTATATTGCTTACAAACTGTATGGCCGTGGCAGGCTTCTTGTTAACTGTTCTTACATCTTAAAGTAACGCATTTCTACAAATCTATACCTTGCCACGCGGCTCGTGGCTTACCAGCATCTTCACATGCTGCTTGTCCTGGCAGTGGCTGGCCGCGTCTCCTTCTGCCTTCCTGTTCTTTTATTTCTCCTCTGTTAGTCCCGCCTATACTTCCTGCCTAGCCACGACCAATCAGGTTTTATTTATTGAGCAATCAGAGCAACTTGACATACAGACCATCCCCCAGTACAGCCAAGTGCAGACCATCTCAGACACCTGCACTCAGGCCCATGGTCCTAATCATCCTCTATGCAAACCTGCTGGGCAACGCCACAAAGAACCCAAGAAGGGCTCCCACAGGACATACATTAACATCCCACAGCATGTTCTCTTTGAAAATACTCAAGTCTTTGAGTTGTTTTACCATATTCATAAACATTCTTTGAAATTCTGCATCTGGAATTTCATTTAAGTCATTTTAATCAGAGGTCATTAATATGGGTGTAGGCAGAAGTTTCTCTCCACCTGCCTGTTCCCAAGTATCCAGCAGCCACTTCCCATATAATTGGGCTCAGAGGCTTAATATTACTTAGAAATGTTTGGCTGGTAGCTCAGGCTTATTACTAACTAGATCTTATACTTAAATTAACCCATAATTCTTATCTATGTTTAGGCATGTGGCTTGGTACCTTTTCTTAGTGTGACATGCTCATCTTGCTTCCTCTGCATCTGGCTGGTGACCCCTGACTCTGCTCTTCCACTTTCCAGAATTCTCCTTATCTGGTCATCCCACCTATACTTCCTGCTTGCTTCTGGCCAATCAGCATTTTATTAAACCAATTCGATTGACAAATCTTTACAGTGTACAAGAGCATGTCCCACAACATATGGGATTGATAATTTTTGGAAGAAACAACGTTGTCTTGGTTCTTTATGTTACTTGTGTTTTGCTGTGGGATCTGCACTTCTGGGATTAGATTTTTAGTTAAGGTTTACTGTTGTTTTTGTTCTTTTAATTCAGGGTTTTCTGCCATTGAATGAGTTTGTAGTGTTCAGGAGAGACTAGGCTGTAGTATAATTGTGATTTTGTTTTTTTCTGGTAGACTGGTTTTCTAGGCACTGGGCTCTATCTCTGCTTTGCCTCTGTGAGTTGAGTACCCTCTGCAGTAACAGCCAATATTCTCTTGGTTAACCAGTTCCAATAATCAAGTAGCATGTTTCTAAAATTTTAAAGTATTGTTGGGTCTGGGATCTCTCAATAATGGGGACAGGCCACCAAAATCTATTAAACCAGAAGCAAACTTCATTCCAGAAAAATAAAAAAAAAAATTATAAAACACTGCGGAGCACAAAAGCTTATCAGCTAACTGAGCCCACAGCCAATGTTGGAATTCTTAGGCTGTGGCAATGTAGGTGGGTACTGGCCCCTTTTTATAGTATCAAGCACAGGGTACATGCTTGGAGTCATGTAGAAATATCAGGCATGGGATGCATGCTAGAAGTCTTGCTTGGTTTTTTGTTTGTTTGTTTGGTTTTTGTTGTTTGTTTTTTTTATTTTTTTGAGACAGGGTTTCTCTGTGTAGCTTTGGAGCTTTTCCTGGAACTCACTCTGTAGTCCAGGCTGGCCTTGATCTCACTGCCTGCCTCTGCCTAATGAGTGCTGGGATTAAAGGCATGAGCCACCACTGCCCAGCTGCTAGAAGTCATGTAGAAACAACTATTAAAAGTTAACATTGAGGGGCTGGAGAGATGGCTCAGCGCTTAAGAGCATTGAACTCACTCTGTAGTCCAGGCTGGCCTTGATCTCACTGCCTGCCTCTGCTTAACGAGTGCTGGGATTAAAGGCATGAGCCACCATTGCCCAGCTGCTAGAAGTCATGTAGAAACAACTATTAAAAGTTAACATTGAGGGGCTGGAGAGATGGCTCAGCGGTTAAGAGCATTGACTACTCTTCCAGAGGTCCTGAGTTCAATTCCCAGCACCTACATGGTGGCTCACAGCCATCTATAATGAGATCTGGTGCCCTCTTCTGGCATGCAATGATACATGGAGGCAGAATGTTGTATACATAATAAATAAATAAATCTTAAAAAAAAAAGTTAACTTTGGTTTCATTTGTGAGTGGTAGGGGGTTATTGAAGAATAGCTAACCCAGGGCTGCAAAGGGCAATCTTTAGTAAAAGTAAATTAACATTTGGTTTGTTGACAGAGCTGTCCATCTTAAAACACAGAGGGGCCCAGTTAAAGGTTAATCTTTTTTTTTTTTTTTGTTAGCCAAGCTGATGGCTGTCAGTTGCCATTCCTTAAGTTTATAATTTTATATTTCTATATTCCTTGACCCTTAAGTATCAGTTAGGGATAAAGGGACCCCAGTGGTATTGTGTATACTGACAATATGAGTAGAGTGGAAAAGAAAGACGTAAGCAATCCAGCTAGACTGGTGATAAGTATTGACATATGTAGCAATTGGAACAATTGATTCAAAGTTTTAAAAAAATGGGTTGGGTATATGGGAGTTTTAGTTAACTAGGTAAGCCTCTTGGCTTTTAGAGATACAACATGAGGAGGGATAGATGCTGAAAAGAGAAAGGAAAAAAAATGAATAATGAGAGTAAAATAGTAATAAGCATGTACAAAGCCCTATTGTACTGTCCTTTTTTAAAATCTTTTTGAAACTGGGTCTTTTTATATGGCCCAAGGGTGTCCTGGAACTTGTTATTTAGATGAGGCTGGCCTTGAACTTAGATCCACCTGTTCTGCCTCCTTACTGAATGCTGGGATTAAAGGTTTTGCACCACCATGCCAGGCTCCCTACTGTGCTTATAAAGATAAGAAATAGTTGTAGGGAAGGTATGGGGATATAAATGCTTTGTCTCCCTGGCCTGTGTCTGGGCTGTACTCTTGACTTTTAGGGTCCTGTTCTCTTGTGGACTCCCCCTCCCCTTGCATGTGTATGGAGTTTTCTGTTAAGTAGGCTGTGGCTAGCCTAGGCAGTCTCCACCTTCCTGCCCCAGAGCTGGAGCAGCTGGTAACTGTGCAGTACCTATGGCACTGTTTATAGCTTATGTTTACCTCTGATAGCTTAGCCTTTTCCAACTGGGGCACTGATGGTGACCCTGGCAGCAGTTTCTGAAATCTCTACTAACACTGCTTTGGTGTCTTTCCTTTTGGAGTCCTTTAGTCAAGTTTGCCTGTAATAAAATGTTGCTGTGGCGGCAACAGCTGCTTGGTTTCAGTTGTAGCATCAAGTTCAGTCTGATGATAGAGGAAGTTCATGGTCTAATGGTTGAAGATGTTTGTTGACTCTTGATCAGATCAGTTCAGAGACTGGAGAAGTAGATGATGGAGTAATAAAATATTTCTGTTCTGTTTCTGATGGCAGTAATCAGGCACTGGTTCTGACATGGCTTCTAAGGTGCCATCTTACCTACAAGTCCTGTGGCCTAAGGTGCCATCTTACCTACAAGTCCTTTTTTGCTTTCTTTTTAAAACATTTCTTACACAAATTTAAAATTGTAAAGCTTTTTTATACCCTAATAATAGTTGTTTTCACCTTTTTAAAATTTTTAAATGAATTTATTTTATATATACGTATACAATAATGAAATACCTGATAGTTAAATTCCTAATAGTTATTTTGTGTCTTTCTCCAGACCTCTGATTTTTTTCAGATTTATTTTTTTTAACTTTCTTTGTATTTATTCTTTGTGTCTTTCACATCATACATCTTGATCCCACACATTTCTCCATCCTTTCATATCCACGTGTGCCCTTATAGTCCCCTCCCCATAAATAAAATTTAAGAGAGAAAAAAAGAGGAAAGAATAATCTTGTCATGTTGTCATAGATGGAAGCTGTTGTGTGGCACAGTGAGTCACTAGTTAACCCTTTTGTCCATATATCTTTACTTGCAAGTATTCATTGCAAAGAATCACTGGTCTAGTTCAAGGCCTCTGGTTTCTATTACACTACTGATTCTGGGTCCTCACTGGGACTTCTCTTGTATGTCCTATTGTTGCCCTGTGTTGTGGAGATCCTGTAGCTTTGGACCTGCAGCTTTAGGGTCAGGGCATCTCTTCCCCACCCACACTACCATATGGCAGATGAGGAGCGGAATCGACTCTGCCGTGCTGCCCAGGTGAGATTCAGGGCCCACTTTCCGGGTGCTGAAGCTGGTAGGGGGCAGGGTCAGCTCTCTCACTCACCACACGTGGCAGGGGCAAAGGGGGAAGGCATCTTTCCCTGCCCTCACTACCACACGGCAGATGGGGGGAGGTGTCCAGCTATCCCACTCTGACAGCCTCAGAGCCAGCTCACCTGGGCCTCTGCCAACAGGGTGTGAGAGCAGGCCCTGCACCCAACTATGTGACCCAGGCAAGGAGCAGGGCCCACTTTCCTGAGTACCTACAGCTTGTAAGGGGGAGTAGGCAGCAAGGGGCAAGGAGTAAGGGGGGACATTTCTTCCTAGCCTACCCACCACATGACAGACGGATAGTTGGAGACAGCTCTCCCATGTTCACAACTTCGGGGCTGGCTCCCCCACACCTCTGCCAACAGGGTCAGCTCTACTGTGCTGCCCAGGTGAGGTGCAGGGCCTGCTCTCCCTAGTCCTGCAGCTGGGGAGTGGCAGGGGCAGCTCTCCTGCTCTTATGACCTCAAGGTTCTCTACCTGCCTCAGGCATGGGGGCGGGGAGGTTGGGGAATCTCTTCCCCGCCCATGCCACCCTATGGTGAAGCCAAATGTGTCACGCTCACATTCTCTTGGGTGGCTTACCTGTGCCCTGGTCAACAGGGTCAGCTCCTTTATGCTACCCAGGCAAGGTGCAAGGCCCACTTTCCCAAATGTTGCAGCTGGTAAAGGGGAAGGTCAGCTCCCTCACCAGCTGGAGGGAGCAGTAAGCGGGGGCATCTTACCCTCACTCCCACCACCATTCTGCAGACGAGATTAAACAGTACCAGCTGTGCCCTTCTCACACCTTCAGGGCTGGCTCACCAGCACCCTTGTCTACAGGGTCAACTCTGCTGTGCTGCCCAGGCAAGGCATAGGGCCTGTTCTTCTGAGTACTGTAGCTGGTGAGGGGTTGGCATCAGCATTTTTATATGTTCTTTTCTGTGATTTTCTATCATTGCATGTGTCTTGTGTGTGTATGTGTGTGTCTGAGAGACCGAGACAGAGATTGAGATTAAAGACTGGATCCAGGACATAATGCTAAGCAAGCTTTCTATCAATGAACTATACCTGCAGCTTCTTTTATTTTGAGACAGGGTTTTGCCCAGGTTGCCCTTGAATTGGGATCTATCTGCATCAGCTGCCCAAGTACCTAAGGTTACTGATACTGGTATCCATTTCTGACTATAATGTTAATTTTTGTTTAGATAATATATATATGAAGAATAGATTGTAATCAAGAAATCTTACACTAAAATCTTTCATAAAAGAGGCAATAATGATCTGGTTTTATGATAATTTCAGAAAGATGCATTTAGTTACTTATTTCTGCAACTTTTATGCTATTTACACTTTGCAGTATGAATGAAGAAGGATTTTTTCTTTCTTTTTTTGTTATTGTTTTGTCTGTGTGTCTGTATGTGTGTGCTTGTGTAAATGCAGGTGTGCATATGCCAGAATCAAGCATGTGGAGGTCAAAATAACTTTTGGGGTTCAGTTCTTGCCTCCCTCTTGGACAGAGTCTCATTTTTTTGGCTGTTGCTAACTGGAATGTGAGCTTTCAGGCAAGTCTCCTCTCTGCCTCTTATCACAATGAAGGTGCTGAGATTATAGTTATCTGCTAGCACATCTGCCTCTTATCTCAATGAAGGTACTGAGATTATAGTTATCTGCTAGCACATCTGCCTCTTATCACAATGAAGGTGCTGAGATTATAGTTATCTGCTAGCACATCTGCCTCTTATCTCAATGAAGGTACTGAGATTATAGTTACCTGCTAGCACATCTGCCTCTTATCTCAATAAAGGTACTGAGATTATAGTTATCTGCTAGCACATCTGCCTCTTATCTCAATAAAGGTACTGAGATTATAGTTATCTGCTAGCACATCTGAACTCTTATCTCAATGAAGGTACTGAGATTATAGTTATCTGCTAGCACATCTGAACTCTTGTCATCTAGGACTAGCAAAGTTGGTAGGTCAAACAGTCAGTCTGTCTCCCCGCTCCACCCCTCTCCCCCGTGTGTGTCTGTGTGTGTGTTTGTATGTGTGAGACACACACACATAAAGGGAAGTTTTTTCTTGACTCTGTTTTCTTATAAAGACTTCACATTTTTATATGGAACTAACCTTGGAAGGTCTGCATGTTGTCGTCCTCCCCTGCCCTGGACAGGAGTTTCTCTGTGTAGCCTTGGCTGTCCTGGAACTCACTCTGTAGACCAGGCTGGCCTTGAACTCACAGAGATCCACCTGCCCCTGCCTCCCAAGTGCTGGGATCAAAGGCATGGGCTACCATCCAGCTACCTTGGAAGGTTTTTAATAACACAATTTCATTGTGATATATTGGCCTAAAGTACTGTGTTACATAGTTTCCATCTCTTTAGCAATGTCCTACTTACTAGGATCTCATTGTGAACAGTTCAGTGTTAATAACTATAATAGGACCTTTTAAGGTTAAAATGTTCAAATTCAACACTTAAAATTTAGACTTTGAAAATGAAATTACAGACAGCATGCATATAATTAAAATTTCAAGATAATGCAAAGTCATGTGCTAACACCATTGAATACATTCTGTAATGCTGCTTTGTATTTTTTTAAGTTTCTCTCTCCAAGAAAGGAAAAAGCTGCTTTAACTTGGTATATTTGGTATACTATCTCATCTGTCTGTGTTAATGAAAAATATTCCTGATGTCAACAGGCAATTCACCTCATAGATTTTCTGAAAAGTTCTACCTGGTTGTTATAGAGTGCACTCAAGACAACCGTTCACTGTTACGTATGTGGGATTTACACTTAAGGTCCATTCCTGTCTCACTGGGTAAGTCTGCTTTGTTTTGTTGTTGTTTTTGTTTTTACATTCAAGTAGACCTACATTTTAACAAAATATACATATACAATTTGAAACTTTAGAGTTTTTTTCTTTTACTTTACTACATAGTTCATAAAATCCTACATACATTTAATTGAAAAATGGTTTTGTAAAACCGTGTTTATTCTTGTAAATACTATTGTTAAGATTATATATTAATTCTATAAAATAATGAGTTTATTAGCTTTTTATAGATGTTCATAGTTCCTTGATCATATCTTCCCTTTCCCCTCTTCCTCTTTCTCCTCCTATTATCCTTTCTTAAACCAGTGTCTCCTTTTCCATTGTTTAGAATTAGTTTTTGAAACCATTCTTATATACTGGTGATAATTATAGTAGTTAGAATACCAAAAGTAAAATGACTTTTACTTTCTTTCTGTGTAGAGTATCTACAGTTTTATATTTCAGCTATGTATTAAAAAGTAGTAATTACAATACCTACTCATAGAGAGTTCCCTCCCAGTTTTTGGTTCTGGTTTTTTGTTTTACAGATGAAAGAGCAGACACAAAACTATCAGAAGCTGTTTGGCTACCAGAAGAGCATTATTCCTCTTCTCCAGAGAAAATTCTGTCTCCGTTTTCACAGAGATTCCAGGCTTGCAGGGCCAATCTCCAGAGCACCAGCAGGCTGTCCCTGTTCTCTGAAATGGTGTACAGCAAGGAGATGGATCTACCGGAAGGAGTGGAGATAATCAGTGTTAAGCCTTCAGCAGGTCTGTAAGATCTACCAAAAGAGACTGAGCCACCTTTGTAAGGCATGAGTGTTTACCATGCCCTTTCTAAAAGTAAATACTATAACTCACTCTGAAATACACACAAAGCAGAAATGGAAATAATTACATTGAAGGTTTAAATTTCTTACTATGTTTTCAAGTTATGTGACATTTGCCTAGAGTTTTGTTTCCCTCAACTCCAAATCCTTCAAGTTGAAAAAATTAACTATTACATTAGACAAACAAAGAGCAAGTTTGTAGAATGTAGACAGTAATAACTTTTACCTTATTTGCCAACTGTTTTAGTATTTATAGTAGTTTTCTGGAGCCATGTGCTAAGGCAGACAGTCCAAGGTTCCTGTGTTATATTATCACCCTTCTTCCAAGGCAGTGGTTTTAAGAGTACAATTTCCAGCCCAGGAGAAGAGTATACTGTACACTTGTAGAAGTGAAGTTACTGATTCATGCACAGTGGCTTATTGCCCAGTGATCTGATGTATAAGCCTTCCAGGTATTTCACACACATGTATCAAGAATACAAGGCAATATACAAAGCCTCTTTATTTTTGGACTTTTTTAAAAACAGGAGTTTCCTTAACTGATGTCAACATCCCCTACTCAAACAGTCCTCTTATTCAGCCCCCAAGTACAGGGAGTATAATCATTCCAGACTCTACTCTCAAATTCCTATTTTTTAAATCATCAAATTCTCATGAAAGTGTGACTTGATTACAAAGTCTAGGTTAGAGGCCAACAAGTGTGGTGGAAACTAGTACTCCAGTGATTCCTGTGCTTATAGATATAGAACCAGTGTGCTAAGGTTCTAAGAATACCAACACAACATCCATGGTTTTAGTCATTCTTTCATTTTCATACTCAGAATGTGCCTTTTTTCATTGCTATTTCTCATTCTTTTGACTGACTGATTAAAATACAAATACTGTTATCAGGTACTTAATCTTTTGTGAAAGATGAAAGTTTTAAGAGTTGGGGTTATTAACAATACTTTGACTAATTTTTACATTCTTCTTCCATATATGAAACAGTGTAAGGAGAGTTGAAACTGGAAAAAGAATGATTTTAGTATTGATAGAATTCTGTTACTAGCCTCAACAAGTAGGTCTTTATTGTTGAAGTCCAGTTAAAGTAAAATAGAGAAATCAAAGATACTTATCAGGACAACTCTTTGGCCCAATTTAGAAGTCATGTGGAAAAACAGGATTTGTTTTATTTTATAAAAATGGTAACAAAGTCAGATTTGGTGGCTCATTCACATAATCTCTGCATTTGGAAGGCAAAAGCAGAATTGCTGCAAGTTCAATGCCAGCCTGGTCTACATAGCAAATTTCAGGCCCCCAGGTTATATCATGAGAGCCTATTAAAAGTAAAAAGGTGTTTGGGGGCCATGTAGTCAAAACTTTTTTTCTAGTGTGAATTTTATTTATTTATCTATTTATTCAGTTATCTTGGAAAGGATTAAAAATGGTTTTATTCCACACAAAGAAATTGATGGCCCTAATGTAATGTTAACATTTGTTTACGGCTTTAAAGTAACATGACAGTTAAGATGAAATGAACTTTAAATTGTGGTAGAGGCTTGTGGATGGTTCAGTGGGTAAAGGTGTTTGCTGGTAGGCCTGACAATCAGAGTTAATCTGAGTTAGATTCCCAAGACCCACATCCGGCATCTTTCCTCAGTTACTTTCTGTCTTTTTTAAGATATCTGTGGGGTATGTGCGTGTGAATGCAGGTGTCTATAAAGACCAACCTAATCCTCTAAAACTAGAGTTTCAAATGGTTGTAAGTTCCTTGATCTGGGTGCTGAGAATCAAACTGCAAGAGTGGTATGAACTCTAACTGCTGAGCTATCTCTCTAGCCTTCCACCTTTACTTTTTGAGGTCTCTGACTAATCCTGAAGCTCATTGATTTAGCTAGACTGTCCAGCCAGTGAGTTTTAGGGATCTACCTCTTAACTGCCGACTTCTACCCATAAAGCTACAGAGCTCCTATTCCCAGCTTTTTTCTTTTTATCCCCATTCTTGATAATTCGAGTCATATACAATGAAATATGATCATACATAACCCCTATTTTCCTCCTTCAACTCCATCTATATCCACTCTAACATGCCCCCTTCCCATTACATGTCCTTTTTAAAAAAAAAAAAATTTTAAATAACCCCCTTAGTCCAATTATTGTTGCCCATATGTGCATACATATGGGGCATTGGAATCCTATCAAGGGCTACATCCTCAAGAAAGAATGATTCTCTGTCCTTCAGAAACTTAACAAATGCTCATAGCTGCTCAGTAAGGAGTAATACCTGGATGCCATCTACCCATCTATGCCAGAGTTTTGGCTGGTTTGATTCTGTGCAGTAACCACAGCTGCTTGAGTTCATGAGTGTGGTAGCCATGTCATGTCTAGAAGGTAGTATTTTATACAACTCCCCACCCCCAGCTGACTCTTAGATTCTGTCTGTCTTCTCTTCAGTGATATTCCATGAACTGGGAAGAGGGGAGTTGGTATTTCATTTAGGGCTGAGTACTTAGTCTCTCATCAGCACTTGGACCAATTGTGCATCCTTCCATTGACTGCTATCCACTGCAAAAAGAGGCTTCTCTCATCAAGTTGTAGAGCAGCCTAGATTATAGGTATAAACATAAAGATTTAGATGATAATTTGATAGCAAGACCATTAAGTAAAATAATAATCGCAGATACTACTCATGGTCTTTTGACTAGATTATAGTACAGGGCATGAAATTTCCTCTTGTAGAGCAGGCTTCAGATCCAATCAGTAAGCATTTAGTTATCCTCTAACAGTAATGCCACTGTTGCACAAACTAGCATGTTTTGTTTGATAGGTTGTATTGTGATATGTATGGTTCAGAGCTGGGTGTGACCATTCATGTCTTTTCTTGCCCAGCCTCTTGCATAGCATCTTCACACTATGGAAGCTCACTGCCAAGGAAGAAGCTTCCTGGACAGTTTGAATTTGATTTCTCTATATCCTGCAGCCAGTGTGTACAGTGTCTTCAGCAGTAGAGTGACATCATTTAGTTGTGGTGGGTAATCAAGGGCAACAGCAATGTCTCGTATTGTTTTATAGATCTCTAGGACCCCTCTGACCAATAACTCATAGGGAGGTATGCCATGGGCAGGCCCGGCACTGTCCACATATGTAGGATAATTCTATTTAAACTCTTTTCAATTGCTTTTTTTTACAGTTAACTTCCTAGTTGATATGTTTCATGCCCAGCTTTTTACCTGGGTTCTCAATACCCCACCTCAGATCCTTGTACTTATGCATCAGGCACTGAATTGACTGAGCTATCTCCCCAGCCCAGTTACCTATATTTTATGAATAAATTTGGTGGTATGTAGTCATCCCTGTTTGGAGTTGGATATATATTTTACTCAACAGTAACACAGTTGAGTAGTTGTAATAGAGATCCTACATCTGCCTGAAGTAGTTATCAATATTCCCTTAAATTTGACAACCTGTTTTAGGAAAATAATGGTATATATTGTTAGTTTAAGTCTGATAAAGTATTAATTTCACTTAGGAATAGATTAGTGTTATTAAATATGCTTCAATTGTATAAGACTTTGGGGGTATAAACATAAATATTTAGAAGACAATTAAATGCTGTGTCAGTTTATCTAAATAATAAAATCCAGTTCTCCACTAGGGACTGTGATCCCCACCACCATGGGTTTTTGATGTAGTCTGCAGTACTAGTAAGAGAAGAGTCTACTCTCAATGACTAGTGGTCAGTGCAGATACATGGCTGCACAGAATACTAATGGAAGATGTTTATTGTCTCCCTCTACAGCTCAGGGAAAATTGTAGGAAAAGGGGTGATAAGACTATAAAAACCAGCAGATAGAAAGAAAGGCCGCAAAATACCATTTTCTGGACAAGACAAATTCATAGCAGCTGCAGGTGCCTGCAAGGGGTTTGTGTATGAATGAGCCTGTCATCAGTCAAGCATGGATGGAGGAGGGACTCAGAGATCCCAGCCTCTCACTGCTGAACAATTTGTTACTGATAGATGCAGAAGAGGGGGTATTGTTGCCTTTACCAGGCTGCAGTGAGTAGTTCTAATCCACTGGTGACAAGAATAACCTTGTTTAAGCTAGATAGGTCACAAAACAAAATTGAAAATCATGAACCTAGGAAAGACATTAGTGGGGTTGGGTGAGTGGGTGGTAGTGATGGGAGGGAGAAGTAGAAGGTGAGGAGGGAGAGAGGGAGGAAATCAGAATATTTTATAGTATAAGCATGAAATTTTCAAATAATGAAATTAATAAAAAAAAACTGTTAAGTGACCATAAGCTTGGGAAGTCATACTTGTATTGAAAATATGAAGAAAATGGACCTAGAGACTCTTGACAGATTTTTTAAAATATATTAATATTTTTAAAATTGAGATACGTGGTTATAAAACTGGCAAATGATGGGTACAGAATCAGGATAATAACTTAAGTTTTAATAATCCTTTATAGTACAATTGTTCAGTTAAGTTAGAACCTATATAATGTGGATTGTCAGGTGCCAGGGTCCAGCCTCAACTTGGGTTCAGGTCCTGAGACGGGGAAGGGGCATTGATGCAAGGAAAACTTCTGACCACCAAGTGGGTTGCACTCAAGTGGCTTTGAAAGCTCAGGCATCTTTATTTATACTTAAACGGAGTTTTTTCTTGCCAGGGTTACATTAACACCTTTATTATTGGTTTCTGTTTTTGACTTTCAGAAATACATCACAACTTAAGGAATACATCATGATTATTATGAAAGCCCCCATTGTTCCCCTATATGCTTCCCTGATGCACCTTCCCACCCCTTGCATAACCTTATTCTAGACATCAAATTTAGCATTTTGCAGCTTAACTAAATATCAAGCCAGACACATCCTGCTCTGCAGCACTTATGTCAGCTGGCAGCTACTTGTGGTTACAAAGTAAAAAAGTAATAAACCTAGGCGCAGTGCTTTAAGGACAACAATATTCAAACCCAGAGAATTCTTTCATGTCTGCAAGATATATTTCTCTACAGTTCCCTTTTCTACAAGAGGATCCCATGTCTCAATCGCTCTGTGAAAGACAGACTTTGACAAAGCACTTTTTTCCCATCTCACTATACCATACTTCTCCACCAATATTAGCTCCTATGTATGGTAAAGATGGATCTATCCATCCCACATTTTGCATTTTTTACTCTGGGATCCTACCAGATCCTACCAATGAATCTATGCTTGGTGTCCGGGGAACTTAACAGTTGGTACTATGTATATTCCTGATACTTTCTCTCTAGTCTGTGTATGCATGCCTTACTCTCCTTTCAGAACTGTGAGACATACTTAATGTTCCAAGTATTATTTTCTTACATGTACCAAACTATCACTATTGAGTCAGAAAACTTCCCAGGGTTAGGAGTTATAGTTAGTAATTCCAGATAAGAGATTTAAGAAGCATAGCCCCCTATTGAATCTTAGGGAAAAATATTCTAGAAAGAGCAAATTTTCCAGGGAAAATTACAGCTATTACATGTGTGACTGACAAAGTAAAACTAAAAACCACCCAAAGAATCACCAATATATTGATAGAGAAAAGAGCCTGCAAGCTGCACAAATTTTGCAAATTCCTTTGCTGTCCTGTGGACCACTGGTTCTTGCCAAGTAGTGCCCGTTTATACAGGTACCTTGCCCTGAGGAGACCAATTGGGCAGGTAGCCTTATCCTCATCCAAGACTAGGCTGCACAGCTCCAACAGGGTGGCAGGGTGGGCTTTAACCTATAACATGCAGGGATTGAAATAAATTTTCTGAATTCTTTTTTAGTTCTAGGTTTTGGTGATATTTTTGTAGTATTTCTCTCTCTCTCTCTCTCTCTCTCTCTCTCTCTCTCTCTTTCTCTTTGTGTGTGTGTGTGTGTGTGTGTTTGGGTGTCTGCATGAACACATATATGGAACTCAGGTGTGTGTGTTTGTGTGTGTGTGTGTGTTTGGGTGTCTGCATGAACACATATATGGAACTCAGGTGTGTGTGTGTGTGTGTGTGTGTGTGTGTGTGTGTCTGCATGAACACATATATGGAACTCAGGACAACTTGAGTTAGTCTATTCTTTTCTTCCCTGTGTGCATTCGGGAATTAAACTCACTCAGGTTGTCAAGCTTGGCAGCAAGCACTTTTACTCACCAAGTCATCTAACCAGCCTTGTAGTATAAAGCTTATTGGTGTCATTAAGAGCCTGATCATGAGTCTTAAACTAAATTCAGACTCTCATGTTCTTTCTTTTTTTTGTTTTTTTGGTTTTTTGGTTGTTTTGAGACCACACACACACACACACATTTTGGTGCCTGTCTTGGATCTCGCTCTGTAGACCAGGCTGGCCTCAAACTCACAGAGATCCACCTGCCTCTGCCTCCCGAGTGCTGGGATTAAAGGCGTGCGCCACCAGCGCCCAGCAACTCTCATGTTCTTAACAGTAGTTTTCAGCAAAACAGCTAAAACTTTGAATACATAGAAAATATAAATAATTATCAAAAATTTTTAATGGCTCATTTTCTTTCTAGGACACCTGAGTTCATCTTCCATATATCCTGCATGCAGTGCCCCTTATTTATTGGCAACTTCGTGCTCAGATGATAAAGTAAGATTTTGGCGATGCAGAGTAACAGATGGAGAATCAGCTTCATCAAAGAATGGAAAAACAGATCTTGTGTATATCTGGGAAGAATGGCCATTACTCATTGAAGATGGACTTCAGAGCAATAGTAGTATAACTGTACCTGGTAGGCCTGTAGAAGTGAGCTGTGCACATACTAATCGTTTAGCAGTAGCCTATAAGCAGCCTGCATCTAATAGTAAATCTCAGGAGTTTGTGATGCACGTAAGTATTTTTGAATGTGAGTCGACAGGAGGTTCATGTTGGGTCCTTGAACAAACAATTCATTTAGATGAGTTAAATACAGTGTTGGATTCTGGCATTAGTATTGATAGCAATTTAGTGGCCTATAATAAGCAAGAGGCATATTTATGCAGTAAAGAAAGTATTACATCAAACACAAAACATTTGGTTCACTTAGATTGGATGTCTAGAGAAGATGGTTCTCATATCTTGACTGTTGGAATTGGCTCAAAACTTTTTATGTATGGACCCCTGGCTGGCAAGGTGCAAGAACAAACTGGTAAGGAGAACCAGACATTTCCTCTCTGGGAGAGCACTAAAATTGTACCTCTTTCTAAATTTGTACTATTACGAAGTGTGGACTTGGTTTCTTCTGTAGAAGGTGCCCCACCTTTTCCTGTTTCTTTATCATGGGTCCGGGATGGCATCCTTGTGGTAGGAATGGATTGTGAAATGCATGTGTATTCCCAGTGGCAGCCATCTTATAAACAAGAACTTGTTACAACAGATTCATACAATGGAAGCACTCCATCTATACTAAGTTTAATAAAACAAAGTAACTCATCAAGTTCTGGGCTACATCCTCCAAAGAAAACTCTTACTCGATCTATGACTAGTCTTGCACAGAAAATCTGTGGAAAGAAAACTACGTTTGACCCTTCAGTGGATATGGAAGATTCTGGTCTTTTTGAAGCAGCTCATGTACTTTCCCCAACTTTACCTCAGTACCATCCCTTGCAACTTTTAGAACTCATGGATCTTGGCAAAGTCCGGAGAGCCAAGGCTATCTTGTCACATCTTGTAAAATGCATTGCTGGGGAAGTTGTGGCTCTAAATGAAACTGAATCCAATCATGAGCGCCGCCTTCGGTCTCTCACCATCAGTGCTAGTGGAAGCACCACCAGAGACCCTCAGGCGTTCAACAAAACTGAAAACACAGATTACACAGAGATCGATTCTGTCCCTCCACTTCCTTTATATGCCTTACTTGCAGCGGATGATGACAGCTATTGCTCATCTTTGGAGAAATTGAGTAATGAAAGTTCCGTAAGGAAAAAAAACAAGTTATCAAAAGAAAGTTATGATGAGCTTTTCCAAACTTCAGTTCTGATGTCTGATAGTCACATGCTAGAGACAGATGAAGAAGATACAAAGCCCAGAGTTATTGACCTTTCACAATACAGTCCAACTTACTTTGGTCCTGAGCATGCACAAGTTCTTTCTGGCCATCTACTGCATTCTAGTTTACCAGGGCTCACCCGGATGGAACAGATGTCGTTGATGGCCTTAGCAGATACAATTGCAACTACAAGCACTGATATTGGAGAAAGCAGGGACAGAAGTCAAGGTAAGAGTAAACTCTACATGATGGGAAGAAATATTTTTATAGAAAATGATCTTATGTAATTTTTAATAAAAGTGGTATTATGAGGGCCGTTTAAAAACTATTGCAAAAAATTCATGTTTCAGGAATTCATAGCAGTCATCATTAAAAATTGTCTGCTCAGTACAAAAGATCCAACTGAACCCCTATGAGTTTAGCAGAAGTACAGATTTTAAGTAGCTGAAATGAAGTGTTTTTGTTTTTTCCTTATGTGGGAATAATCTACTGAAGAATATTACAGTATGATTCATGATTTTTGAAAAATTAGTGTTATTGTGTACTCCTGCCTAGAATAACAAATACAAAGACAACAGATTTTGATCTTTTCATTACCCAGAGAGCATTTTTTTAAGCATCTAGGCTTTGAGCACATAGAAATGGAAATTTTCCATCATATCTCAAGCAGAGTCTAAAAATTAGCAAGTCCATTATTTTAAACCAGATATATTGCTTAGTAGGATTCACCATTTAACTAAACTTGGCAAGAAAATAAGGATTAAATTTGACACAAAAAGTTTTAAATTAAAAAAATTAGTTTATACTTTTGAGGGTATTACTAGTAGATGTTAATTTTATGTAAATATGTTTATTTTAATATGTTTAATAGGAGTATGTTACTGTTATTTTTAATCATATAAAGGAAAAATCAGGACTTAATTACCATACTGTTTATAAAACCATTTCCTTCAGTGTTACAACTGGTTCTTGGGATGTGGATATGATTTGAATCCATTATAGTAAGCATTATTATTAACATACCATAGAAAGTATTAAATGATTCAGATCAAAGGAGGTCAGATTATAAAAAAAGAATGTTCATAGACTTTAAGTCAGTTCATTCTCATCTTCAGTTATTTAGCTCTGCTGTTTTCCCTGTAATATAAAAATTGTTTACAAAAATATTAGAAAGTATTTTGGAGTAATAAACTTTTTTCCAGTTTAAGAATGTTTTGTTCTTATATATGGTATTGTGACATATGATGATTGTAAAAAATTTTAGTATTTATACTTATAAAATAGTTTTTAGTATTTCATTTACTTACTTTTTTTTTTAACACAAAAATCAACACTTTTTCCTGGTTATAGGTGGAGAAACTCTAGATGAATGTGGATTAAAGTTTCTTTTGGCTGTTCGACTCCATACCTTTCTTACAACTTCCCTTCCAGCCTATCGAGCTCAACTCCTTCACCAAGGTAACTTTGATATCTATTGCATGGAGATTCCAGGAAAGGAAAAGAGATACTTGGTAGGACAAAAGGAGGGTAGTAAAGGATAAGATTTATCCATCCACCAAACTGGTAAAATTAATGTGTATTCCCAACTATAATTAACATGAGAATATTACAGATATTATATTCTGATACATATGTGATTACAAGTAACAAATCTCGGTGATGTTAACTTCAACTCAAATATACATTGTCTGAGTACTCAGGAATTTGAAGTTAGTGCAGGGTGCCAGCATTACTGGCTATGATGTTCTAAGCAGTGGGACTTGGGCCATGCAGGTAAAGCATTTACCCAGTGATATATCTCTCACTTTCTCCTCTGTTCCTTTGTCTCCCTCTGCTTGTTTTCACCCCTTATTTTGCATTTTAATTTAGGTGAGTTTATCCACCTTAGTTAATATTATCAAGATAATCCTTTCCACAGGCATGTCTAGAGATCTATCTCAGGTAATTCTAGATTCTGTCAAGTTAATCATTAGTCAACACAATCAGTCATTCAAATACTTAATTTTTTATAGTGAAAACATTTGAAATTTACTCTTTATGAGTATAAAATACACAGCTGTCTTTTTAAAGAAGCCAGTAACCATTGCTGTGCATTAGATCTCATAAACATTCTTCCTTGGTCAGTGTCTCCCCACTGTCCTACCCCCAGGTGTTGGTAGCCACCATTCTGTCCTTTGCTTGTATAAGATGCATTGTAGATTCTGCATGTAAGTAGAATGATGAAGTATTTGTCTTTTTCTGCCTTTCACTTAGCATAATGTTCTCCTGGTTCATTCATGTTGTTACAAGTAATAATTTTTTTTAAGATACTAGGGTTCCACTCCATTATGAAAATATACATTTTATTTATTTATCCATTAATAGACATTTTAGTTGCATTTTAACAGAGCTATTATGAATAATATTGCAGGGAACAATGGATGCATTTAACTCTCCAACATAACTCATTTCAAATCCTTTTAGTCTGTATTTAGAAGTAGAAATGCTGAACCATATGGCAATTTTATTTTTAGTTTTATGAAGTAATACTGTATAGTTTTCCGTAATGCCTATGACAACTCATATCATATGGTGATCATACTGGTATCATATGGTATTTCCCTTTTCTCCAAATCCTTGGAAAGAAGGATTTTAATCTTTTGGTATAGTATCTTTCTTCCAGATAATGGGCCATGTCACATTGTGATTTTAATTTACACTTTAGTGGAGGTTTTGAAGTAATAAACATGTTCCTGCATGTTGACTGGTAATTCATCTTTCTTTCTTACTTTTTGTTTGTTTGTCTTTCAAGACAGAGTTTTCCTGTGTGACTGCCCTGGCTATCCTGGAACTCAGTTTGCAGACCAGGCTGGCCTTGAACTCACAGAGATCTACCTGCCTCTGCTTCCTGAGTACTGGGATTAAAAGCGTGCACCACTGACTGGCTGTGCTTTGATTTCTTCTCTTTCCTCTATTCCTATTATTCTTAGATTTGGTCTTTTCATAGTGTCTCATATTTCCTTAATGGTTTTTTGACAAGACTTTTTTCTTCTTGATTTAACTTTTCTTTGACCGAGGTAGCCATTCTTGTATTGTGTCTTCAGTGCTTGATATTTTATGTTCCACCTGTTGTATTCTGTAGGTGAGATTTGCCTCTGGGATTCCTGTTTGAATTCCTAAATTTTTCATTTCCAGATTTCCCTGAGTTTGGGTTTTCTTTATTGATCCTTTTTTCACTTTAGGTCTTGAAGTGTTTTCTTCATTTCCTCCCATTGTTTGTTTGTGTTTTCATAGATTTCTTGCAGGGTTTTAGTCATTTCCTCCAGAAGGACCTTTCTCATAGTCAGAAGGCTGTTTTAAGTCTTTGTCTTGTGCTTCAGTGATGTTGATGTTCTCAGTCCCCACTGTGCTAGAGTTGCTCTGTGCTTGTGGAGACAGATTTCCCTGCCTGTTAGTTTTTACACTCGAGTCTAACCTCCTCTGCTTGGGGTAGTTGAAATTCTAGGTGTTGATATCTGGTCTTGTCTTTGGTACATGTTTTGTACCTATCACTCTGCGGAGTATGTTGTGGCCCCATATTGCCTGATAAGGAATTCTGGGATTCTGCTAGGTGTAGCCACTGGGGGTTCAAGGTAAAATTTGTTCCTAGGTATTGGGAGCTGTCAGTTAGAAATGGGAATGAGTTGGGAGGAGCCTAAGGGAGTCCACAGGAGAAAGAAAGCATGGTGTTCTACCAGGATCTGCTTATTCCTCTAGAAATGGGAGCAGAGAGTGAGGAGAGGCCACAACAGGTAGTCTGTTACAGAGATCAGCAGGAGATGGGGGGTTGGATTTGGAAGGGAGAAGGTTGAGTGAAGATCTGAAGCTTGCCTGCCTGCTTCCCTGGCTTACTCGCTTCTCTGCAAAGTTGATTGGAGGGTTTCCAAGGGAATGCGTGCTAAAGTTAGGAGGCTAGCATAACAGGATGAGTGGGGAAGATCTGAGGAGAACATCTTTCTGATATGCTAGAGATGTGGGCAGCAGATGACCTGCTACAGAGACGGGGTGAGACTGGGGGATTGGATTTGGAGTAGAGGAGGGAGAGAGAGGGAGGGTCCACAGTTAGGCTACCGTTTATCTGGCAGGAGTGGCCTGTGGGTTCCCAGGGAATGCCTGCTGGATTTGAGGACTTGGATAAAGTGGTGAGTGGGGAAGAAAGGTTGGAGGGAAGTTGTGTATTCCACTGGAGATGGGGGAGAGGTAGAGGAGGCCACAGTGGGTAGTCTGCGACAGGTCTGGGGTGAGACTAGGGGATTCGTTTTTGAGGAGAGCAGAAAGAGGTGAAGAGCTGCAATTAGCCTACCTGCTTCTATGGCTGGAGTGTTCATTCATTTATTTTTAAATCAAGTTTCTTTTTCTTCTTGCTGTTAAGTTTCTTCTGTATTTTATATTTTCGACTTTTTTTTTCTTTTTTCTTTTTGAAACAGTCTCAATATATATCCCTGAGCTAGCCTTGGGCTCACTATGTAGACCAGGATGACTTCGGACTCACAGAGATTCACTTGCCTTTGACTGTAGAGTGCTGGAATTAAATTAGTGTGCCACCACACCCTGCCTTGATCGGAATTTCCTATTACATGTAGAGAAAAGTACTTGCATCGTAAGTGCTTTCTCTTAGGCTATAGGCTGTTTCTGTTCTTGGTGCCTTTCATTGTTTGCTACCAGCAGCATTTGAGGTTCCTGTGCCATTTGTCTGTTGTTGTTGTCTGTACTGAAATCTTTGTTGAAGCCATGGAGCTTTCTCCTATTTTCTTCAAGTAGTTTTACAGTGTCAGGTCCTACATTTTATTTTTACTTAATTCTTCTTCAATGATTGTTTTTCTTACCTGTCTTATTTTTATTCTGAAGAACATCTCAAAATTTTTTTTTTAGAGCTGATTTTTCCCTCCTTTTCCTGATTTTCTCTCCTTTAAAGTCTTTAAGGATAATGAGCTGAACATATTCTAGATGATTTTCCTTTCAACACTAAATATTTCATTTTGTTCTCTTGATAGTATTATTTTTAAGGAGAAATAAATGTTTCACTTGCTTTTTTTGTGAGTAAGGCTATTCAGTGTGTGTGTGTGAGTCTGTAATTTGACTGTATATGCACAGGTCTGTTTATTGGTTGTGGTAGTTACATGCAGAATTACAGGTTGTTTTGATCTGCTTTGTGTTCTCTGAGCATCCTTGATTTTGATTAATTTCCTGGATGGTCCCAGCACTATTGATTGAAAAATTTATTTTCCCTTTTTTCTCTATTCTCCTACTGGTAGCTCAACTGTACTTAAAAACAAACTCACAGTTCTTGATACTCTATTCTGATTATTTCCTTATAGTTGACTGTTTTGAGCCTATTAATGACCTCGTTTTTAATTAACATTTTGATTTCTGCTATTTCCTTTAGATATTTATTGGCTTTTGTATCTGCTTATACTTTTTTTGAATGTTGTTTTTCTAACAAATATAAGTCATGTGAGTAGAATAATACAGTAATTATTAATGTGACTCAGTTGTTTTGCTTAGTATAATGTCTTCAAATTTTATCTGTGTTACATATTCGAGAATTTCCTATTCCATTGTGTGTGAAATCGTATTTTTAAAACTCATGCTTCTGCAGATGGTTATTTAGGTTGTTTCCCATCTTGGCTGTTGTGAACACTACTGCAGTGAGAATAGAATGCTAATATCTCTTCAAGTAAAAGAAATTATTCCTTAGCATAGGTTAAAAATGTGAAGCCATATATGTTAAAGTCATGTCTTGTAAACAATCATTTATTTTGCTCATTAAATAAAATGTAGTATGAAAAGACAGAATAGAAGCTGAACATTATTACATGTATTGATCATTAGATTGCTGACACAGATGTTAAATATTAGTATCAAAATATCCTGTCAGTATGATGAAACAGCATAATAACTAAGCTTATGGGTCAGATTGTGTTCTATATTACTTAATTGGATTATTTCTTTCAATTCTTAAGACTATGTGATATAACTACGCACCCTTCCTTCCTTCCTTCCTTTCTTCCTTCCTTCCTTCCTTCCTCCCTCCCTCCCTCCCTCCCTCCCTCCCTCCCTCCCTCCCTCCTTCCCTTTCTCTCTCTCTCTTTCTCTCTCTCTCTCTCTCTCTCTCTCTCTCTCTCTCTCTCTCTCTCTCTCTCTCTCTCTCTCTCTCTCTCTCTCTCTCTGCCCCCCACCTCTTTCATTTGTTGTTGTTGTTATTTTCCATGGCAGGGTTTCTCTATGTAGCCTTGACTGCCTGGAACTCGCTCTATAGACCAGGCTGGCCTCGAACTCAGAGATCCTCCTACCTCAGCGTCCCAAGTGCTGAGGATTAAAGGCATGAGCCACTATTCCCTGGTTTTTTTGTTTGTTTGTTTGTTTTTTAAATGATTTATTTATTTTTATTTTATGTGCATTGGTGTTTTGCCTGCATGTATGTGTGAGCATGTCAAATTTCTTGGAGTTGGAATTACGGACAGTTGTAAGCTGCCACATGTATGCTGAGACTTGAATCTGAGTTCTCTAGAAGGGCAGCCAGTGCTCTTAACCACTGAGCCATCTCTCCAACCCTTTATTCACATTTTCTTAATAAAAACCTGAGTCACTTAAAAATGTAATAACTTTCCCAAGGTTATATATTTTATTTTGTAGTATAACTGAAATATAATGTATGTGTTCTAATTTTGGAGTCTTTTTTTTTTTTTTAGATTTATTTATTTATTATGTATACAGTGTTCTGCTTGCATATATGCTTGCAGGCCAGAAGAGGGCGCCAGATATCATTAAAGATGCTTGTAAGCCACCATGTGGGTGCTGGGAATTGAACTCAGGACCTCTGGAAGAGCAGCCAGTGCTCTTAACCTCTGAGCCATCTCTCCAGCCCTAATTTTGGAGTCCTTGATGTGCTATGCTTGATGTACTGAATTATACTTTTTATTTGATTCCATGAAGTTCTTTAATTCTATGGAGTTAGAATATCTAAAACAGATGTTTGAGAGAAAAGAGAAACAGTACTAGAGGAAAGCACACCCCTATGTAACAGTGCTCCCAATTGCTTATATTCTCAAGAAGTCTATGGGTAACAGTCAGGACAAAAATACTGCAGCACAGTGACATTTCCTATAAGTGTTTGTATGTTTTCAAAGAAATAGGTATTAATTGTATTCATTGGAGTGGTATCATTGTTTGGAGATTCAAGAATAAAAAAATAAGTCTTATTTCTAGCAACAGTAAAAATCATGTGTGGTTATGAGCCTGGAAAAAGCTTTGAAAGGGGACAGGACTTCTCATTAATGTATGTAGCAATTTGCAAAGGTGGTAAGGCAGATATTTTTCAAGAGCAAAAGGCCTGTCCTAAGAGATCAAGACTATGCCCCAGAGCATCTGATTTCAGTTCAGACTTGTCACCATCATGGTTTTAAGTAGCCTCAGAGAGGATAAACCTAGAAGTGTTTTCTTAAATCATACACACAGGATGGGTACTTAGTGACAGTTCCTTAAAATCCTTTAAACTTTCACTTATGCTATTTCCAAGATTTTACTCTTTCATTTGTTACAGTAGAAGGACTCCGCAAAGTTAAAGAATATATCATTTTACTGGATTGTCTTAAATGATATACACAATTCATTGACATATTAACTGATGTTATTTGGAGTTAATTTATGTAAATAATTAAAAATCTAAAACCATTTATATGTTTATTGCACAAATATACACATTTCTGATGATCGCTGTATAATATTTGCATTGTTGATAAGTGTCATTTTTGACATTTCTTCAGGCCTCTCTACTGGTCATTTTGCTTGGGCATTTCACTCGGTAGCAGAAGAAGAACTGTTGAATATGTTGCCAGCCATGCAGAAAGATGATCCGACTTGGTCGGAACTGAGAGCAATGGGTGTGGGGTGGTGGGTTCGCAATTCTCGCATCTTGCGCAAATGCATAGAAAAGGTAAGTATTTTTATTTGGGTAAAAACAATAGTATATTTTGGATATTTCTTTAATGGCATCCTGTCTCTTCTGATAGTAGTTATTTTGTTTTAGAAACAGCATCATAATTTGTGCGTATTGTGTTAGGTGTGAATGTAGGGTCTTTTGAATGCTAAGTAAGCATTATACCAGTGAGCAGAGTCCCTAGCCCAGCCTTCTTTTGACTTTTTATATTTAGTGATCTCAGTACATTGTTTATGCTAGCCTTGAATATGCATTTCTTCTGTCTCATACTCTTGAGCTGTTGTGATTCTAGCCTCCTGCCATGAGGCCTATCTGTCCTCAATCACTAGTTAACACATTTATTTACTGGTATACTTCTGAATTTCTGAAGTATTTGTTGAGAAAAAATACAATAGTTTAGGAGGGCTTCTGTAGCCCTGTCACCTTTTCTGTGTATACTCTGCTACTATAAGTGGTTCTCTTACCATTTGTGATATGTGCATGTACTTATTTATGCATGTATGCTTATTTATATGCTTATGCTTATTTAAATTTTAACATAGAAATAGCATGTACTAATCTTTTATATAAGAGAAATTATTTGTTCACTCTCAAGCTACTTCTGTAAAAGATTGATGACTTTTTTCTAATCGTAGGTAGCCAAAGCAGCCTTTCATAGAAATAATGATCCTTTAGATGCTGCAATTTTTTACCTTGCAATGAAAAAAAAAGCTGTGATTTGGGGATTATATAGGTAAGTAAAAACTGCTTCAGAGCTAAAAGTCACTTTCATTCAGAGTGAATGCACAAAGTAAAACAAGGTTTTTATTGAATATGTTCTTAGTTGCTTTTCATGTGAAAGGAGATACTTGATAGGGAAAAAGATTACATGTGTTCCATGTGAGAAGAAACCAGATGGTGTCACTTCAGTTTGTTTAGCATTCATCCTTCTAAAAACAAGTTTGTTTGTTTGTTTGTTTGTTTTCTTATTTGCTTATTCTAAGAACATCTCTCTCATCACCAAGAAGCAGGGAGGGAGGAAGTGGAGTAGAAAACAAACTTGTCCAGATGAATTTGCATCAGTGTTGGGGAGGAGGAGAGGACAGTGGAGTCTGGGATGAGCATCTGTCCTCTGGTGTTTGAGGACAGGAGCCACAGGGTCCCTGAAACTGCTCCTTTTCTAGGTGCTGTCGTCTCTGTGCTCTCACTTGTCAACAGCACCTGCTCTCTATGATTACCATGTGGTGGAGGTTCTGTTTCAGAATGGCAGCCTCTACAGAAAATTTTGATATTAAATATATGAATTTTCTAAGAATCTAAGGTTTTTCAGGATTGTTTTCTATCAGATTCCATTGATTTTTTTTTTGATTACCAAAGTCATTTTTAAATGGGTAGAATAAAATTACTGATGTTGTTTTAATTTTATACTAGTGTGAATGTTAATATGTAAATTATCTTAATGTAAATATGTATTAGTAAAATTATTCTGCATGGATTTAAAGGTGATGTGTTTTTCTTAGTGCTGCTAATGAATGCATTTCACTTTGCAGTTTGTAAGAGGATTTTTAAATAACTTGTGAGATTTACGTATATAAGTAAATGCTTACTTAATCTTATTTTATTGGTAAAGATGCAGGTTCATAGTGATTTATGAACTGGCACATGTTTTGTTTTCATTGTTATAACTTCTCTTGTAACTGGATATTGCTTTGTAGTGTGGACTGCCTTCGAATTATCCATCTTACTCCTTGAAAGTCCCAACTTTGAAGTCCTAAGTGTAAAAGGCTGATTCCTAAGTAGTAGTTTAAAATTTTCATAAATTTCATTCCCTTATAGATCTCAAAAAGACACCAAAATGACACAGTTTTTTGGACACAATTTTGAGGAAGAGAGATGGCGTAAAGCAGCTTTGAAAAATGCCTTTTCTTTATTAGGCAAGCAAAGGTTTGAACATTCTGCAGCTTTTTTTCTTTTAGGTGGTTGCCTCAGAGATGCAATCGAGGTAAATAATTAAACTTTCTTTTTTAATTAGCGTTATCATTTCTTTAAGCAATTCATCTAAATCTTAATTTTTAAATTTTAATTTAACTAGTAGAAATAATACAAGGCTAAGTACCTGAAGTAACTGATAATATTTCACAATATCTTTTACACTTTTACTATTTAGCTGGAGTGATATTTTACAGAACTGATAAAACAAGTTTCATAAAATGAGTAATTCATATGACTCTGCACACTTTAAGTATATCTGGCTATTATTTTACTTAAGGGACTTGAGAAAAATATCTTTTTTATTTTAAAATTCTAGTCTGCTCAGATGAATTGAGAAGAGTTGAGATTTAAGAGTAAAAATTATAAGTTTATACTGGGTAGAGTTATTCATTTCCTCAGGTCAGATTATTTTGTAAATACATGCTTAGTAATAACAGATAGATTTGCAGATGTTATAAATGTTAATATACTAAAGTAGGCAATGTGCATGCCATTATTGCATTTATTGCTTATAAAATTTAGAGATTAATAAATCCTTATACATTTATGGTAAATGGGTTGAGTTTCTCTTAAAAGCTGACTTTATTTATAAACAATATTTTTTAAGGTATGTCTTGAGAAACTGAATGACATTCAGTTGGCTCTTGTAATAGCAAGACTCTTTGAGTCTGAATTTGATAAGTCTACAACATACAAATCTATTTTACGCAAAAAAGTTTTGGGAATTGGTTCTCCAGTCAGTGAACTCAGTTCATCGAACATAAATGCACATCATGATCCCTTTCTTCGGAGTATGGCACATTGGATTTTAGAAGATTATAGTGCTGCCCTGGAAACGTTAATAAAGCAACCAGTTACAGAGGATGAAGGTAAGTTGGAGCTTCCTAGATTCTAATAAAAGTGTTGTTAGTGTTTTCTCAGAGTGTACTCCACTGTCTGGTCTAATGTAATAATAAATATTAAATTTTTTGGTCTTTGTGACTAAGTGAGGTTTTATTATTTCAGAAAGATAAACCATTTACAGCAGAGAACTTTAGATTTCCTGTTGTTGTGAAATGAATGTACTGTTCATAAATATTACCAAGAGTAGATTTTAAATACTTTGGAGAAACGGTAGTAATGTAAAGCCAATTTTTAATATTAGGTTGAGTTATTACACTTCTTTTTTTTTTTTTTTTTTTTTTTTTGGTTTTTCGAGACAGGGTTTCTCTTGTGTAGCTTTGCGCCTTTTCCTGGAACTCACTTGGTAGTCCAGGCTGGCCTCGAACTCACAGAGATCCGCCTGCCTCTGCCTCCCGAGTGCTGGGATCAAAGGCGTGCGCCACCACCGCCCGGCGAGTTATTACACTTCTTAATCAGTTTTAACAAGGAAAATATATTCAGTGTAAGGAAAGCTGACTTAAGGGATGTGACAGGAGAACCTTAAACTAACCAAATCCTGACTGTTGTTTTCTTGGGATCAGTAGCATATAAATTATTTTAAACGTACCCTTTAAAACTATACTTCTGGTTCTTTCTACATTTGTGTGTGTGTGTGTAAAACTTTTTTTTTTTCTTAAAACAAGGTTTTTCTGTGTAACAGCTATGGCTGTCCTGGATCAAGCTCTGTAGACCAGGCTGGCCTTGAATTCACAGATCCGCCTGCCTCTGCCTATGGAGTGCTGGGATTAAAGGTGTCGGCCACCATACCTGGCTGTGCAACATTCTTATAGCCTACTATAAAGTGAAATTCTTTCTGTGAGTCATATACAAATGGTGGGATTTTCTTTTCCAGGATTTTTCAGAGGTAGGATTGAACTGGTTTACCACTAAATGTGGTAGCTGGTTTAATAGTGTATCATTTGGAACAGTAAGTAAAGTAGCTTCTAATTTATAACTTTTTATGTAGCACTATTTAATCAGGAAGTAAGTCTCTTTTTAAACTCAGAAGAAAGCCTTGAGACTCAGGTATTCAAGTCTCGTAGCCATCTGAGGTAAAGATTTTCAAACTGGCTTCTTCATAATGAAGGGAAAATATCATTTTTTTAAATATACCTGCCTTGTTTAAAAAAATGTGTGTGTGTGTGTGTGTGTGTGTGTGAGAGAGAGAGAGAGAGAGAGAGAGAGAGAGAGAGAGAGAGAGAGAGAGAGAGATACTAATGCAAGACCACATTCCTAGAACGATTTATTTTTGGTTGTGAGCCTAGCCTTTAACGGCTGAGCCATCTCTCTAGCCCCCTAGAACGATTTAAATCAGGGTTCTTCTGAAAGACAAATGATATGATACTACTGGCTTAATTGATAGTACCAGTATGATAGGACTACAGGCAGAGAGAAATATATGAATATGGGATAATTTTAGTTTGACTACACAGGACTAAATTTTATATGGAGTGTCAAAGACTAAGAAATTAATGGTAACTCCTGGATTTTTAGCTTGACTAATAGTGAATGATATGATGGAGTGTTGATTAGATAGAGAAACCTTCTCTAATTAGATAACCTTTGGGCAAAGGACTTGTTGAAATAAGCAAGTCAATCTAAAGAGATGGGTGGATAAAGGGTGATATGCACCACGGGCACATTAAATAAGAAACCACCAGGGCAAAAATGTTTGTATTTAAGTATAATGAAATGGGGAATTTAGGAAAGAGGAGATAGAGATGTGAAAATTAACAGCATATAAATGGTGTTTAAGATCATGGGACTTTTAGGAGTTTAACTCAGGGGGTGTGGATAGAGCACAGCATTTATGGTCAGGGAAGACAAGGACTAGCCAAGCTGACTGAAGAGGTGTATCCAGGAAATCAAGAGAAAAGAGCTAAAAATTCTATAGGAAGGCATTGTTTTAGTTTAAAATACAATTGTAAAATGTGCTCTTGTCTGTTCAGTGATATGGATTAGTGTGGTCTATTATAATTTGTCCAAAGACCTGCTCATGTTTTTTCAAAGAGAAAAGAGACTTTTATACAGTCATAAATTCTCAGTTCAGATTTTTCTTGAGCTTCTTTTGACTTATAAAGTGAATTTATTTTCAGATCAAGTCATGATGTCAGCCTGTAATCCTATAGTTTTTAATTTCTACAATTATCTAAGAACCCATCCACTTTTGCTAAGACGTCATTTTGGATCATCTGATACATTTTCAACGCATATGGCTTTAACAGGAAAAAGTGGACTGGCTGGAACAATTAATCTAAGCGAAAGAAGATTATTTTTTAGTACTGCTAGTGCGCACCTAAAATCTGGTTGCCCCATGTTGGCTTTGGAAGTATTGTCAAAGATGCCCAAAGTTGTCAAGAAAACAAAAAACTTTTATAGAGCATCTACTAGTTTTTTTACTAGTAAAGATTCTTCTCCATTACAATCGGATGCAAGAGAAGATAAGTCTTCTGCTGTTGACTGGTCACAGTCACTGATAAATGGTTTTGAATCTTCTTCAGAAGGTTCTTCAGAGAAACAGTCAAACTCCACCTTATCTTTTGATTGGAGCCAACCAAGTATGGTATTTCAGGATGACTCTTTGGAGTTGAAATGGGATAGCGAGAATGATGAAGAAAATGAAGATCCCCCTATTTCAATGAAAGAAATAAAACCTTTGCCAAGAAAAACAGACAAAAAATTAGATGAATTAAGTAGTTACACAGACTCTTTAAGCACACTAGATGAAAGTGATATTTTAAATCCATCAGAAGATATAATTGCTGTTCAACTAAAATTTAGAGCATGTTTAAAGATTCTTACAGTGGAACTCCGTACTTTATCTACTGGCTATGAAATAGATGGTGGGAAATTGCGTTACCAACTCTACCACTGGCTTGAAAAAGAGGTTGTGGCTCTTCAGAGGACTTGTGACTTTTGCTCAGATGCAGAACAGCTGCAGACCACATTTAGTCAAAGTGCAGGGAAATCTGAGTTAAGTGAGGAGACTGATGATTTGCCCCACCAAACAAAAGTGAATCAACGGAGAGAAAGTTTCCAGGAAAAAAGACAGTGGCTTTTGAAGTATCAGTCACTCTTGAGAATGTTTCTTAGTTACTGCGTACTTCATGGCTCTCATGGTGGGGGTCTTGCATCTGTGAGAATGGAATTAATTTTACTTTTACAAGAATCTCAGCAGGTATGTAACATTTTTGTTTTGTTTCAAGGCAAGGTGTGATCATGTAACTCTAGCTAGTCTATAACTCCCTATGTAGACCAGACTGACCTTGACCTCACAGAGATCCTTCTGCCTCTGTCTGTACCTCCCAAATGCTGGGATTAAAGGCATGAACTGTCACACTGGCAGGTATATAACTTTAATAAGTCAAACATAGAACATGTGCAAGAAAGGAAAGGAGAGGAAGTAATATAATTATGTTAATTTTAAAATTTTAAAAGCTTTTTTTAATTTGGTTTTTTTCAAGACAGGGTTTCTCTGTGTAGTTTTAGAGCCTGTACTAGGACTCGCTCTGTAGACCAGGCTGGCCTCGAACTCACAGAAATCCGCCTCCCATGCACCACTACCACCTGGCTTAAAAGCTTTATTTAAAGAAAAAGATACTACAGGTCTAAAGTAGCTTTTGGTGTTGTGTTTTTGGTTTTAAATATTAATACATTTGCTTTAAGGAATGAACCTTTGTGTCTAGTCATAGTAGGAATTGGAGCAACTGTGTACGTTACAGTTGCAGATCAGATCTTGTCAGATGTTATGACTTCCTTAATTTGTATGAACACATCTTATGAATGCCGTCTGAGGGAATGAGCTTCACCTTATCGAGGAGGGTTAAGGGTAGTACGTTTTAGATACAGCTGTGGAAACATTTACCACCTCAGGTCATAACAACTTAAGGTGTATATACTCTGAAGGCTTTTCATTTTCAATTTTGAAGCTTTTTGAAAGATCCCCTGAATTATTTAATTCCTTAGGAGTAGATTATAACTACATAGTTGTTTAACTTGTTTTTCCTCTTTATTTTTAAGGAAACGGCAGAACCAGTATTTTCTAACCCGCTGTCAGAACAAACTTCAGTGCCTCTTCTCTTTGCTTGTACAGCCAGTGCCAAAACAGTAGTTGCCAATCCACTATTGCACCTTAGTAATCTCACACATGATATTCTACATGCCATAATAAATTTTGATTCACCACCTCATCCTGATAGCCAAAGCAGTAAAGTAAGTATGCTGCATTTCAACCTTTTTTTTGTTACCAGTGTATGTTATTTAGATAAAATTATGGATTTTATTATAACATTTTTACACATGTAGAAAATGTTCAATTGCATTTTCCACATACACTCTCTGTTAGACCACTCCTCTTCTTATGTACTCATTCCTTCTCTCCCTAGTTTCTCTTTCCCCAAGTAGGCCTCCTCCTACCTTCAAGTACTTCTTTTCTGAATCTGGTTTATTTTGCCTCCTACAAGTATTTTCAGTTTCATTTTAAGCTTTTCATTTACTTACACAGAATGATAAAATGAAGATATAAATATTAATCCTTTCTAACAAAAATTAAAACACCAGACTAGACATAGTATTCATTGTGCTAACAATTGCCATTTAAGGACCCTGGCTATGGACCAGACTTACTGTGTTACTTACATCTTATAGCATACTTGAGTTCTTTTGTGTCAGTTGTTTACTCTTCATTTGCTTCATTAAGATTAAAGCAGTGGGGCTGGAGAGATGACTTAGTTGTTAAAGGCACTTACTACTGAAAACCTGCGCTGGATGCTTTGTGTCCACATGGTGGAAGACGAGAACAGATGACTGCAGCAAGTTGTTCGTGACCTCATCAAGACACACAATAAATAAGCATAAGTAAACAGTAAAAAATATGTATATATCTGTAGCCACATTATTCCATAACCTTTTTTATTGCATTAAAAGTTGTGTGTATGTGTGTGGGTGCACAGATGCCACTGCACACATGGAGGTCAGGAGACATTGGCAGGAGTCAGTCAGTTCTCTCCTTCTACCATGTGAGTTCTGGAGCTCTAACTCATGTTGTCAGTTTTGGTGACAGGTGCAAAACCCATGGAGCCATCTTGCTGGCCCTTCTTAAGTTTATAAAGGGTAGGGTGCTTTCAGTGGGTGGAATACTATATTTTCTTAAAGGATAGAAGCTTAATATTTTTGGTATTAAAGCACTAACAGGTAACTGAATTATTCCCATGTCAATACTAAGCTACACATTTTAAAAATAATGTGAAGTATCTTGTTACCTCTCCTCTCAAGGCTAATAGAATCATCTGCTAAAAGTTTGAATTCCTAAATTCATTCCAGATTCATTGACTCCACTGTGAGAGTGACTCAGGAATAAGTTTGTTACTAAGAGACTTGGAATTTCTTTAAAATGTACTAATCATATTACAGATAATTTAATTGATCCCACCATCTTCTTATCCATCTAACTGTGCTTTATCTCCTGTTGAAACTATATTTGATCTTTCCTCTCTTGAGATCCCTTTAATGACTGAGTTTAATTGGCAGTTTTGGTATATCCCTCAGGATTTTTTTCTGACACCATCTTAAGATTCCTGCTACCTCCCAGGCTATGATACATTACCAGTTTGGTTTTCTGTTCTCCTGATAGTTGACTCTCCTTCCACAATTTTACCCTTTTCTATATGCTTAATTCTTACAATTTGGGAGGGGGGTGTAGCCCCACTTCTTTTGCTATATTACTCTATAGTATAAATCCCTAAAGTATATACTATATAATTTGAAAACTAATTCCTGAAAAGTGCTCATTTTCAACAAACTGCATTCTTTAATTCTGCTTCTTTATTTTATTACACTTCTATATTCATTGATTTTATATATTTGTGTATGTGTGTATGTGTATATGCACACTTGAATGCTACAACTCACATGTGGACTTAGAGGACGACTCTTGGGTATCACTTCTCTTCTGTGTGAGCCCCAGAGAGTAAACTCAGGCTTGTTGGCAAATCCTTTACCTGCTGAGCTATCTTGCTGGCCTATTAGCATTAATCACAGGAATCAATTCACTTCATTTATTCTTCATCTCCTGGTGGGGAACTAAATTCTAAGTGATAGAGCCTCGTTTATTTTCTTGTGATTGATAGATTTGACTTTATGTGTCTCACCTCCAGCAGGTAAGCCAAATAGTAAAACTCGTTTCTTCAGAGAAATAGAACTGATAGGATGTATGAAGAGTGTGATGGAATAGGAAAGGAGGAAGAGGTAAAGAAATTGTTTGTAAGTAATTGGCATAGTTACTATTCATTGCTCTGAATAAATACCTCAACCAAGGCAGCTTATAAAAGAAAAACATTATATTGAGGGCTTGCGTACAGTTTCAGAATATTAGTCCATGGTCATTATGGCAGGAAATGTGATGGCAGGCAGGCATGGTGCTGGAGCTGTAGCCGAGAGCTTATATCCTGATCCATAAGGAGGAGGCAGAGAAAGAGACAGGGCTTGGCATCGGCCTTTGAAACCTCAAAGCCCACCCCAGTGACAGACTTCCTTCAACAAGACCATATCTCCTAATCTTTGTTGAACAGTCCACGAACTGGGAACCAAACATCCAAATATATTAGCCTATGGGAGCCATTCTCATTTAAACTACCACAGCGACTGTGATGGCTGAGTTGCTCAAGGATTTACCATGGTAAACTGGTGAATAGAAGAAAGGGCCTTATAGTTCCAGTCCAGGTTCAAAGCTTAGGAAGTAAGTTCTATTCTAAAAGCTTGATAGCCAAGAAGAGCTCATGTTTCGGTTAGACCCTGAAGATGGGGGTGGGATGATGACAAAAGGTAAGGTTGCTCCTTACCACCTCTTCCTGTTAGGGCTCCCAGATGATTGGCGAAGGAGAGATCAGTCTGTTTCATCAGACTACTTAGTTCAGATATTTTTGCTTGAAGAAATACCATCAGAGGCTGGACGGTGGTGGCGCACGCCTTTAATCCCAGCACTAGGGAGGCAGAGGCAGGCGGATCTCTGTGAGTTCGAGGCCAGCCTGGTCTACAAAGCGAATTCCAGGAAAGGCGCAAAGCTACACAGAGACACCCTGTCTCGAAAAACTGAAAAGAAAAGAAAAGAAAAGAAAAGAAAAGAAATACCATCAGAGAATCACTCAGTAATGTTTACCCAAGTGTTTGTATACCTCATAGCCCAGTAACACTTTGTTTCTGTTTGTTACACAAAAGTTTCAGGAGTTTAAGAGCAGCAAGAGTAGAATTTGCCTTTGGAGTTGTAAGCTCAGGGCTCACATTTCTTCTCTTCTGTTCATTGGTCAAATAAGTCAAAAGACCAATGAATAGAGAAGTAGATGTCAACCCTATATGGAGAGATATTACCACTTATTGTTATCATACTTGCATTCTAGCAATTTCGGTAGATGATATTAACCACAGATCTTACTGACAATTGAAGCCCAAAAAGCAATTAGACTTTTATCTATCAATACCCATTGTTATCTACATGAAAGACTTATACTTCATAATCAGATAATCTTTTATATTCTAACCTGCTCTTCTGCCTTAATCTTCTTCATCCAGGCTTCTATTATTATAGCTCCTGTTATGTCAGATTAGAATCCTTTCTTCCTTAAAACCATTATTTGCTTTCACTGCCTTTCTTTTTTTTTTCTCTAAAGTTTCATTCTCAGATGACTATAATACATGCTGGCATTTTTTTTGGTGACCTGTCCATAAGTGAACTGTCACTTATTACTATTACTTATTCATATTTTATTTAAGAAAAGGCGGACACTTAGTACATGATTCATATTGTTCTGAGTAGTTCATACTTCTCACCTTTGCTCTGGAGAAATTCATAATAGTTGTGTGGTTTGTAATTTCTGCCAGAGAACTCTGTCTTTTCTTTAACATTTCTATAGAATGACTTCTGTGGGTAGAAACTGTTCCTAAGGGGACAAAAAGAAGAACATAGTCCACAGAGGCAAAAGACTTATTTCCTTTCTGGCAAAATTATACCGAAAAAATTCTACTTAAAATAATTGTGTGTTTTTTGTTTTTTGTTTTTTTTTCCAGGTATATGTAATGCATACTTTAGCAGCCTCACTTTCTGCTTGTATTTATCAGTGCCTTTGTGGTAGTCATAACTACAGGTAAATACCTTCTTGTGAAATTTAAGACCACTTTCAGTAAACAGTGAGGTTTCCTATCTATACATTATTAATTCAAAACTATATATAACACTTCTTTCAGTAAATGCAAAAAGCACATGATTGAGATATTGAATATTTTTCTTCGTCTTTGAAATTTCAGCTTATACTTTTATACAAAGGAAACTGAAGCTAACCCTTGTTATTGTAACTTAACTGCCTAAAATTGATCACTGCCATCATGCTAAATATTGTGATAGATACTGAGAAATTAAAAATCAGTCAAATACTCTTTCCTTAGGATTGTTCTCATTAAAACAGATGAATAGATGATACATAATAAATATCATACGTAAGTGATAAATTCTATAATTTGATGTATAACAAAAAGTCTGAGGCACATAGGCAAAGGAATTACTGATAACAGGATTGAGAAATTTTTCAGATTTCCTATTTAGGAATTTCCTCTTCATGTTCTGTATTCAGAATAATTGTTAAAAGCCTAAACATTGACATTCTGGTGTGTAGTCTACCTTTAGTTTTTTTGAAATACTCTGACATTCTTTCTTTTCTTTTTTTTTTTTTTTTTGGTTTTTCGAGACAGGGTTTCTCTATGTAGCTTTGCGCCTTTCCTGGAGCTCACTCGGTAGCCCAGGCTGGCCTCGAACTCACAGAGATCCGCCTGCCTCTGCCTCCCGAGTGCTGGGATTAAAGGCGTGCGCCACCAACGCCCGGCTTCTTTTTTTTTTTACAAGTTTTATTTATTATGCATACATTGTTCTGTCTGCATGTACACCTGCAGGCCAGAAGAGGACACCAGATCTCATTATAAATGGTTGTGAGCCACCATGTGGTTGCTAGGAATTGAACTCAGGACCTCTGGAAGAGCAGCCAGTGCTCTTAACCTCTGAGCCATCTCCCTAGCCCCTGACATTATTTCTTTAACTATTATCTGTCTTCTGTTACTTTTGAGACAATACTAGAACTTGTACATCCATTTTTTTTCTTTTTTAATTGTAAATAGATTATTTCTCATATAGTGTATCCTGATTCCAGCTTGCCCACCTTCTTTTCAGTTCCACCCCATCACACCTCCCACCCAGAAAAACTTCCTTTCTGTCTCATTAGAAAAGAACAGGGTTCTAAAAGATAACAACAAAATGTAACAAAATAAAATTTAAGAAATTCTTTTTTCATTTTAAGACTGCAAATTGGTTTTTAAATTTATACACATTGATAATACATATTTATGCATTACAGTATGTGATACTTTTGATACAACAATGCATACACTAGTGATCAAAACTGGGTATTGAGGTATTTATTATTCTTTGTGATAAGATTCAAAATTCTGTCATAGGTATTTTGAAACAGCACAGTATTAACGGTAGCCACTGTGCTGTGCTATAGAATACTGGAAATGATCCCTTCTGTCTAACTGAAGTTCTGTTCTTGTTACACAGCCTCTCTGTTTTACCCTCCTTTCTAGTTTCTGGTAACTACCATCATGAGATAACTTTTATAATATTTATACATTTTAGAGAAAAATGGCATTTTCCCCCTGTACCTAGCTTATTTCATTTAATATGATGTCCTCAGGATTCATCCATTTTACCACAAATGAAGGATTAATGATTATATCTTTAATTTTCAGTTCAAGTTGATTAAAAGCAAGGCCACGGGTAGCTCTTGCCTGGGGTATTTTGTCAACCCCAGGTCAGTCAGTGATGGGAGTGGGGGGTTAACAGGGTTGGGAACTCTGTGTTGTTTTGTTTTATTTAGGTCCTGTCCCTACTTCCAGGTAGTAGTACTTCCTGGGAGTCCTTTTGTACCTGTGAAGGCTAGAGCAGCCTTTTCTGTCTAATCCTTTTTGTTCCCTTAGTTGATAAATCAGTATTTTAGAACAATTGGACATGAGATGCCTAATCCCAACTGATATATATAATACAACTAATATATAATATAACTAATGGGATGCCTAATCCCAACTGATATATATATAATAACATAAGCCCTACCTAAGGCTCAGGGAAAATCATGCAAGATGAGGCTGAAAGATTTAAGAGATTCCTGCTGCAAGACAATGACTTCTAGATATGAGAAGGAAACAAAAGCCATGAAATCTCAGTAGTGTTGTTGTCTAAACAGCATAGAGAGGGGAAATTTCTTATGGCCCCACCTCTAGATTAAGAGCTAAAAAGCAGTCAATGGCTGCTGAGATAGGGAGAATGAGTTTTCTCCAGGTACAAACTTCTGATGGGTTATTTAGTCCCAGTTGATCAGCCCTAAGCACATGAACATAAAAACATTTCTAAATGGACTCAGTAGGTTGTATGTGTAGACACACACACACACACACACACACACACACACACATTTGCACATAACAATAGTAAGTCATGAGTTTGAGAAAGTAGGAGGGACACAGGATGAGTTGAGTGAGAAAGGGCTAGAAAAAATGTAAACAAGACTCATGAATGAAGTTCTCAAACAAGTTTAATAAAAAGAGTGTAATTGTGGAGAACCTTAAGAGTTAGAGACTATTACACAAGGTCTACTTGTTTCCTTATCTTCGTAAGAAGATAGATAGCTACCCAATTTTGTAGTGAATGACTCCATATCTGATTGTGTCATAGCTTTTCCTTCCTATTTGGTACGATATTTTCTCAATTATCTAGTGGCTGGGAGTTTTCAACTGGTTTCTGACTTTTTTTCAGAGGGAATCAATCCATTGATAGATGTATATGGTACATCCCTGGGTGGAGGGAAAAATCAGGAGATTCCTAGCCCACTATGTATGTAATGTCCCTCTCAATCTCTTTTAATCATTTCTTCCATTTTTATGCTTTCTCTTTGTGTTTTGACTTTAGAAAAGTTATTTAAGTATAACATTCTTTTTAACTGTTTCAGTAAGTTTGCTTTTGTGAGTGGAGATGTTGTAGATAGTTTATTATCTCTTAC
This sequence comes from Peromyscus maniculatus bairdii, assembly GCF_049852395.1. Lineage (NCBI taxonomy): Eukaryota > Metazoa > Chordata > Mammalia > Rodentia > Cricetidae > Peromyscus > Peromyscus maniculatus. The sequence goes on from NC_134870.1 coordinate 41,040,512, forward strand.
ATGGTATCAACTCTCATCGGTATTGGTTTTTGGTTATCATTTCATCTTATCTCTTAAGAATTGTTCTTGAACAGCACCACTTACCACTCTGGTTGTATATTACCAAGGTAGCTTCAATTTTTATTTTCTTTGATCATGAGTTCATTTATGTAATTGAGTATTGCTTTGGTTTCATCAACATGTTTTTATCTTATCATAAATATTTCTACAGGCTGAGTGAATTTTTGTTGCTATTCTGCCATCTTAAATTTGGAAAATAAAGCCCAATAATCTATTTACAAATATCAAAATGTTAGGATCAGTGAGATTCACCAAGTATAACATCTTTAAGGCACTGTCTTTCTAAGTGTAAATATTATATTCGTTTACTGTATATATACTATAGGAACATCTGCAGTACTACTTTCTAGCATTTTTATAAGTTCTTTTTGCTGCTGGGTATCAAAATGTTAAAATAGTTATGCTACCCTGTTATTTGTTTACTTAATCTTTTATTAAATTACTGTAAGTTCTTTAATATGTAATAATGCTTATCTCATTTGCCTTCATAGTGTGGTATGTATAATTTTATCAAGAGCAATATGATAAAATTATTTGTGTCCATTTCCCTCATTATATTAAAAGATTTATAGGGACAGAAATTACTTTGTATTACATGCTTAGTACCTGGTTCAGTGCCAGATAGAGGATGGGCTAGCCATTAACTATGAAATTGAGCCTAGACTCACTTCATTTTCAATCAAATAGCTTTGTTTTAAAGTTATATATTTAAGCTTGCTTCTTATGGCCCAAAATAATGTGGTGGTTTTTTTTTTTTAATGTATTCTTCATCTTTCACTAAATAAATATACTAGATACTTGTCAAATTTGTTTAGCTTAGAATATGTATATTTTCACTTTAGAGAATACTGTATTGATACAATATAGCACCGGAGAACGTATTATTTAGACATAAAAACAGTATAATTTATAAACAAAAATTTCTATTTAAGATACCTTAGAAATTGTATCTAAGAATGGGAATAATACATATGGAGTTCATCTTAGGTTTAAATATTGTTTCCTTTTTAGTTCATTTCAAACAAATCAGTTTACTGGAATGGTGTATCAGACAGTACTGCTTGCCCATCGACATTCTTTGAGAACAGGAAGTTTAGATGAATCAGTAACCCCCAACACATCACCAGCTCAATGGCCAGGTATAAGTAATTTACATATATGAATTATTTTTTTAGCCTTATTGGAAGTGATAAATGGTAAAAAGCAGATTTGGCTTAGTTTTACTATTTGGTGATCATTGTTAAATATTGCTAGATTTGACACCATTACAAATTCAATGCAAATTCTTCAGTTACATTTTAATCACAAAACGCTCTTGTTACACAAGACATTATTAAATAAACAATACTTCCTTGATCACTATATTAAAGTAGCTCATTTTGTTAAATTATTTCTTAAACAATTTAAAATATTTTATCAAAATATTTATGCCATTAACATTGTAACTGAGATTTGACATAAGTTTAATTTTCACTTTATCTAAATTGAACAAATATTTCAGCAAATGCTCTTAAACCATAATTACCTACTGGTTATGAATCCAGGGAAGGGGATGATTTAATGCTGATTGAGTAAATTTTTTCAAAAACTCAAAAAGTAGAAAACTGTGTTTAATTTTTAGCTTTAAAAGATGTTGTTGTTGCTAATGGCAGCTGTTTGTTTGTTTGTTTGTTTGTCCTAGGAATAAACTGTCTAATTCAACTTTTGAATTCGTCTGGTGAAGAAGCCCAATCAGGACTTACAGTCTTGCTTTGTGAAATTCTCACAGCAGTGTATCTTAGTCTGTTCATTCATGGGCTGGCAACACATTCTAGTAATGAGCTGTTTCGGATCGTAGCCCACCCCCTAAATGAAAACATGTGGTCTGCAGTGTTTGGGGGAGGAGCACACACACACTCGAAAGCTGCCTCAGGTAAGGTTTACTGTCTCCTTCTCCTCCTCCTCCTCCTCCTCCTCCTCCTCCTCCTCCTCCTCCCCTCTCCCTTTTTCTCTTCTCTTCTCTCTCTCTCTCTCTTTTAAAGCTTTATTCAGATGGATAACTTTGTTAAGTGTAATTATGTTTTAATTTTGTGTCAGAAAACTCGTTGTACAAGACTATCAACAAAAAAATAATGTGGTTTTAAAAAAAAAAGAAGTATTAAAGCTTCTGGTGCAGTTTTCAATCTTTTAAGATACTCCTGCACTGATGAGACTGTTTAATGTACTTGAATTGTCTCTTAGTATTAAAATCTTCATTTCTTTTGAAATACAGTCACTTTGGTTTTTGTTCTATTCCAAATACAGATTTTTCTCTTCTTTCTTTGGCAGGAAGGCACTTTGCTATGCCTAGCCCCCACCAGGTAGTGGTATTCTCCATGGAATGTGTGGGCTTTTCCAAAGCTCTTTCAGCCATCAGTTCTCATAGCCCTCCTACTCTTGCAGGCAAGATATTAGCTTTAGAAATAGGCTTTTACAATTTAGCTTGCTTTGTGTTGGTTTTGAAGGGTTGCATAGTGTGGGATAGTTTGTTTTGTTTGGCATTTAAGAAAAATTGACAAATTTCTTTTACTCAAGCCATATTTTTGATTTAAAACAATGATTAGCATTTTATAAAACTATGCTATTCCATTCTAGTTTCAAATACTTGGTTTTGAATATTTTCTGTCCCTTAAATTTTAACATTTCTAAATGTACAAAACCAAAAGAAAAATATTGCTGGTCCTCATCATAGGAAATCACAGTATGGCTTGAAATGACTGAGAAAGCATTTCCCATAAGGCTGCTTTATGATCTGCATATTATGAATGGCTATTAGAATATTTGGATTTCTAAGTGTTTTTAATACCGTGAAAAGTAAATAGTTTAATTGTATCTTTTCATTTCTGATGTTAAAACTACATGTATTTAAATAAATTTAAAACAACCCACTTTTTCAACTTGAAAATAATTTTTGTGATTTTTTTTTTTAAACTTTTTGTGATTTATTAACACACATGATAGAATTGGGTTTTCACTTTTGTGAATTATCTGGAGTAGAGTTAGGGCTTAATTTATAATGGAAAACCTGTTAACTATACTAACATGTAAATATACATGTAAATTTAAATCTTCAAATAAAAATTTGGAAACAATTTTAAATGTTTTTTAAAAGGAACTCCTATGAATACATTTGTACGTGAAGCCCAGAAAGATTATCTCTGAATTTCAATCTGCTTCCTCCCCACTGCCGTTAAGTACCTTAGACCCATGCCTGTATATATTTGTAGGTTTAGATATTTATGATTTGGAAGGTCAGATGGTTGGCAAAGGACTTGACAGGAAGATACAATTTGATTTGAATCCATTATTTTTTCTAAAAGCATTGTAGGGCTGGAGAGATGGCTTAGCAGTTAAGTGCACTTGTTTTTGTGGAAGACCCAGGTTGAGTATCAACACCCATGTGGCAGTTTACAACTGTGTAACTCCAGTTCCAGGGAGATCAACATTCTCTTCTGATCCTTACAAGGCACCAGGCACACACATGATACACAGACATGCATGCAAACAAAAAAACATATATGTAAGTGAAACATATGTAAAATAAATATTTTAAAAAGTTTTTAAAACATTATTGTTAAAGTCTATACATAACCTGATAAGTAAATATTTTTAGTTTTTAAATATTCTTTTGTAATGGAAGAAAAAGAAGTCATTATCTTGTTAAAATATTCAATCATTAGCAGTATTGACACACTTTACACTAAGCTATGATCCCATATGATTGTACAACCAAAGTCTTGGTAGCTTAGCTTCTACTTTATCTTCACATTGAAACTGTTCATTCATCTGTCACTCTTAATTTTTAATTCATGCTCTTTCCCCTCTTCAACACATGGAAGAGGGAGGATACGCTCTTAAAACAGATGGGGATTATTTGATGCTTACGGTAAAGCAATGAGTTCATAATTTTGAGCAGATATGAACCAGCTTTGTTGGTCCAGAGACCTTTTGGTATCTCACAACCACTCAGTTTTCCCTTATAACACAAAAGTAGCAATAGACATTAAATCAGGATGGCTGTACTTCAGTAAAATGTTGGGTATAAAAATAAGTCTTAAACTAGACATGATGGTGCACATCTTTCAATCCCAGTGCTTTGGAGACATGGGGAAATCTCTGTGAGTTCAAGGCCTTTCTGTTCTAGGACAGCTAGAGCTACATAGTGAGAGCTTGTCTTAAAAGAAAAAAAAACTCATAGTTGACAGCCTCTGAGATAGAAAGTTTGCTTTTGTTATATTTTATCCTATTTGCTACCTCTGTTAAAAAGTTGCGGCTTTTAAGTACTGAAGTTTACATTTCAAGTCTGGAAAGGACTTGTGAAATGACAAATGGTATCAGAGTGATAATTTGTAGTTCAGAAGCTGAAACAGTTTTGGCTTTTCTACTAAAAGGTCCAGTGCTGATTGGCTGCTCCACAGACTTGATACCATCACCTGGTATTGATCTACCCACCACACTTGTCTCACCAATCCTTTTGCTCTGAATTAAAATTATTTTCTTCTACGTTTTTCCTTAAAATTACAGATTTTAAATGCAAATTTACTTTACATATCAGATTTACTTGTTTATTAAAATATTAAGCATTTTAATTTTCACAGTGATTTTTAAAGTTACTTCACATGGTATAATTTCCATCAATTAATAATAACTATGAAATTCAGCTTGACTGTCTCTTTCATATATCTTGAGTTCAAGAAAAAATTGTCAAACCTAACATACACTTTAGATTCATAGGTCATGGAGTTAATGATTAAATTAATAATTGGTAAATTAATTTTGGCTCCATTTTTTTAAAACATTATTTAAGACTTAATTATTTAAATTAAATTTAAAATTATTATTTAACTATTTAAGGGATAACTTTTGCTAAGCAATGTTAACATGTGGTTTAAGATGAAAAGTATATTATTAGCTTCAAGTCTTTCTTTTTATTTGATGCTGAAAATTGAGCCCAGAACCATGTGGGTGTTAAGCAAACTTCTACCACTGAGCCAAATCACTAGCCCGAGTTCCACGTATTTATGCTGAGCACAGATAAATATGAAGAGCTTTACTCAAAGATCAGGTTGATTCTTATTTAAACACTAAGATTTACTGCTTGTAGGCAAAAACATCATTGTATAGTTGTAAGGATCTTAATAAATGATAATCTTAACCATTTTCTCTGATAATTTTTGGTTATTTGATTACTTTTTATTATCAGTATGTTTATCCATTTGGATTGGGGACAAGTTAGCCAAATAAAATATTGAAACATAGTTATCTTGTGGTAAGGTTAGATATAAATACATCCACCTTATACTTACCTGTCTTTGAGAACTCAGAAACCATTCTGAATGTAGTCATGGAAGTCATACCAAGTGCACTTCCAGGAACTGTGAATGATGTGATTTAGAGGAACTATCGATTACATGATTTATCAGTTGATGAAGAGAAAGGCTTTGGGTTCCAAAACTATTCTAGTTTGGAAGGGAACAGGGAAGAAAAGAAAGAGAAGTCAAGAGAGGAGGAGTGAGAGACTGAAGGGGGAAGGGACGCAGTGGATAGCTGAGTGTTGGCAATCAGAAACACCAGGCCTGGGAAGCAGACACTCTGAAGAGCCAGGAGCAACAGGATAAAACACCAGAATGACGGCTGGTAATGTGAAATGAAATTCTGAAGGCTTAAAGCACACCAATACAGCACAGCAATCTGAGGAATTTTAGGTGTAAATCCACAGTGCTTTGTGTTTGGATTGCTGCAAAAGAACAATCACAGTGTCCCAAGAGCTTAATGGCATTAAATAGTATTCAGTGTACATTGTTGACCAAGGGGATTGTCTTCATTTCTTTTCCTGTTGCTATGATATAATACTCTGACAAGCAACTTAAGGAAATTTTTTTTTAGTTCACAGTTCAAGGTAGAGTCGTCATGGCATCAAGTCAAGGCAGGAGGAACTTGAAGCTACTAGTCATGTCATTTCTACTCTCAGAAGGTGAAGAGCAGTAAATGTTTGCTGCTTCTCAGCTCCTTTTCTCTAATTAGATAATCCAGGACCCCAGCCAGGAAATGGCACTACCTATAATAGCACCTCAGTCAATGCAAGGTAACTGTACAGGCATGCCCAGGGGCCCGTCTCCTGGGTGATCCCTGATGATGTTGAGTTGACAGCATTAACCATCACAGAGATAAAATAGTGTATTTCAGAAAGTCGATGTGAATTCAGTCAGCATTAAAGTATGTATACTTTAAGTTGTTAAATTTAGCCAAATGAAAATTGAGAAGACTAGAATATTTTGTTTCCCTAACATCAGTATCAAAGTACTGTGTATTGAAAATGAAATACTTATTTGGAACCCCTAAGTATGTGTTCTCTAAAAAGTGTTTTCAAATTTAGTGCTAGGAAAGGCATTTGAAATTTGCTAATTGTGTTTCTTACTCTGATATAAATTCTCATTTTAAGTGTTTTGAAATAATGGTCTCATGAACTAAACTAGAGGGTTTTTTCCCTGCATATCTCATATACTTTTTTCTAATTGTTTTACTGACTGTTATAGTTTGGTTTTTGCTGTTGTTGTTGCTGTGCTAATACATTCTGACCAAAAGAAACGGGGCAAAAAGGGTGTATTTTGGCATACACTGCAGATCCATCATTCAGAGAGGTTCGAGGCAGCAACCTGGAGGCAGGAGCCATGAAGGAACTGTTCTTCCTGGATGCTCCCTGGCTCCTGCTCAGCTAGCTTTCTTATGTAGCCCCCTGTGGCCATCTGGATAGGAATGATAGCCTTGGATTCTTAACCAAAAAGTTCATAATATAAATAGCTTACTAACTTAAGCATTAATGAAAATTCCCTTTGTGAATTCTGCATCACATGAAAATTTTGTTATTTATAATTGTAGTAATTAATGTATGCTCATGATATTTTTAGTTTATGGTAATTAATTGTTAAAGTTGAAAATTAGCAAGAGCAATTTTTAAAAGTTATTCTTTTTCTGCAAACAGTTAGAAATCCATACTTTTGCTTCTTGCATTATAATTTTTATAATTTTGCATCTTGTGAGAAAATTTACCATAAAACTTGTTGAATTTTGTCTTCTCTTAATAAGTTTAATGAAAATTTTATCTCCTAATTGTAGAATGAAATATAAAATGAGTATTTTTACTTGTGGTAAGCATGTGATATCTTTTTTTAATGAAATTGCTAATGATAGATATTTTGAAGACATTTAAAATTATGTCTGGTCTTTGATTATGCTAAATATAGATCAGAAAATCAGAATCATTTGTATATATAGAATTTGTATGAAAGATCAGTGTTTTATAGTGACTATTACATGCTATTACAATCTTCCCTTTAGCAGAAGGATGTTTTTGACCGAAAGCAGCAAGTACGTTTAAGATGAATGTCAGTGACTAAACACAGTTGAGCACATCAAACACTCATCACTGGTGACTGATTGTTAAGAGCTTCTAAAGGACGGCCAAACATGAAACAACTCACTTTAGAGGGAAATGAATTCATGTTTGTTAGCCTCAGGTTTTTAGTGAGGGCCATGTCATACATTATATTTAAGTAGCACTTATTTTTGTGAGAATATAAAAAGCCTTCCAGGATGGCTTGAAAGAAATGTTAAATGTATATTTTTGTACAGATAATTATTCTCTTATTTCACTATTAAGGCTGTTCCTTTTGATGTATATATAAACGTAGAAGCCATAAGAAAAAGTAATATATCATCTGTTTGACCTAGATACTCTCATTCAGTGGGTAATGATGTTTCATAAGGTTATTAAAACTAAGCATATTGTCTTTCTATAGACTTTTTTTCCCTGACGTTTTTGGCTATTCTAAGTCCTGCAATAAAATAGACTGAGTATATTTCCAAACTGTGGCATTTGCAATAATTTAGAGTTACTATTCCAGTACAGTGATCCTAGATCTTTTGATTATAAACACTTTGCAGAACATGCATGAGTCACCAGCATTAGACCTGTGTACCCATGTGTGTATAGCACTAAAGCTTGTTTTCTTCCTCCTCCAGCCACTTTCCCTCGCCCTCTCCTCTCCCTTTTCCTCTCTTCCTACCCCTGTCTCAGCACCTGCCCCTTATTTGCTTCCTCTTTGCCCTGCTTTTTCCTTCTCTCCAGCTCTTCCCTTTATCATACCAAAGAAGTCTAAATTGCAGCTTTGATATTTTCTTGCTATCTTCCAGTGAATCATTTTTTACATCAACTATCTTGGAATATGCTTTAGTATAGAATTTGGAGAAAATTTACTACTTCCTATTCAAATATTTATAAATTTACTTATGTTTTAAGACAGGGTCTCACTGTACAGTTCTGGCTGGCCTGGAACTCATTTTGTAGATCATGCTGACCTTAAACTCAAAAGATCTGCCTGCCTCTGCCTCCGAAGATCTGGAACTAAAGCTATGTGTCGCCAAGTCCAGCTTGTAAATTTATTTTTGTGAATACCTGCAGAACAGGTACAAAGTAGTATATGAGGTAATGATTCTAGGAGGACTCTGAGAGTCAAGCATTGTTATATCTGTATAGTATCATTTCAGTTTTTGAAAATTATTAATCTTATTCACTTAAGAAAAAAAACTTTAATTCATTGCTTCTTTAGTATTTTCCTTTTGGACTCTTTGAAGTATATTTGTAGGTTTGTATCTAAAGTACCCTTTGTGGTATGCATGTCTCTAAGAGACTAACAACAGCCTGAATTGTCTTGCTAAAACCAGAAATGGATTTGGGATTTATTTTTTATTAAACTTAAATGTCCTTTATCTTTTCCTTATCTGTATTTCCTTCAGCATAAACTATTTTAAGTCATCAGTTAAACAGTTTACCCTTTTCCTTTGAGTTTTGGGACTAATTCATAATTTTGGGGGAAATTCATAATTCCCCATTATGAATTTTGTGTACTCTTTGGCATTTGTAGGAACCCCAAAGATAAGTGGGAGGAAATGAAATAGTTCTGCCGATTGTGTTAAGATCTTAAAGAAGTAGTGTTTAAATCTGCTTACAAAATACTAGTTTTGTCATATCTGCTTTAAAACAGTAAGCTGGTCTGGAGAGGTGGCCCAGTCAGTGACATGCTTGCTGTGCAAGAGTAAGGACTGAGTTCAGTCTACAGAACCCACATTGAAGACCAGGCATATTGGCACTCCCTGTTATCTTAGCACTGGGGAAGGGGAGGTGAAGACAGGTGGATCCTGGGGGCTTACAGGCCAGTCAGCTAAACTACTTGGTGATTCCAGGCTGGTGCCAGATATTGATTCACATAACAAGGTAGGTGGCATTACTAAGAAATGACACTTGAGGCTGTACTCTGGCTTCCACGTGTATGTGCAAATATGTACCTGTATCCCATGCACACCCACCACACAAGTACATACATATACACAAAAAAAGGAAAATGGTAAAATAAATGTTAAACAAGCTTCTTAGCTTCTGATGTAGTATTTTTATTATTGTACAGGTTACCTAAGGCCATTTTCATGCATGTATATTATGTACTTGGAGCATATTCAGTCCCACTCATACATATCCTTCCCCTTCTCACTTCTGCCCTTTGGTTTGTTTATTTTCATTACAGTAATAACTTCATGGCAGCAAATCCAGTAATATAGGAAAACTTACAGAAAGGAGTGTTGCCTTTTTTATTCCTCTAGTTTCCCATTCCCGGCCTTAGCTGTAACCTCATACACATTCCTTCATTTCTGTTTGATTTCTTTTGTGAATGACTTACATTTCTAAATATCAGTAGTACAGAATGTGCTGAGGGTAAGATCAGAATTTTCAAGGAAAGGAAGGGATATTTGTCTGTGAAATCTATTTTTGACATGAAAACCTATTAGTAAGTCAAAGCAAATAAGAATTAAGTTTTTGAAATTTATAATGTTTCTTGATTCTATCAGGCCTTTCCCCCATGCATGCCTCTTTTTTTCTTTTCTTATAAATTAAATTTATTCATTTATTTTACATCTCAACTGCAGCTTTCCCTCTTCCTCTCTTCCCATTCCCCACTGCTCCTCTCCTCCATTTCTGTTCAGAAAGGGCAGGCCTCCCAAGGGTATCAACAAAGCATGGCATATCCAGTTGAGGACTGAGCTCCTTGCCTTACATTAAGGCTGGGCAAGGCAACCCAGTTTGAAGAATAGGTTCCCAAGAGCCAGCCAAAGCATTAGGGACAGCTCCTCCTTCCGTTGTTAGTAGTTCCACAGGTAGACCAAGCAAGTAAACCAAGCTACACAACTGTCATTCATATGTAGAGGGCCTATGTTGGTCCCATGTGGGCTCCCTGGCTGTTGGTTCAGACTCTGTGAGTTCCTGTGAGCCTAGGTTAGTTGTTTCTGTGGGTTCCCTTGTGATGTCCTTGACTCCCCTGACTTGTACAGTCCTTCCTCCATGTCTTCAGCATGATATCCCAACCTCGGCAGCAGTGGGTCTCTGCATCTGCTTCCATCAGTTACTGGATAAATCATGCCTTTGTTTCTTTCTTTTTTTTTTTTTTTAAATTTATTTACTTTCTTTATTTTATGTGCATTGGTGTTTTGCCCGCAGGTCAGGTCTTTGAGGTACAGACAGTTGTTAGCTGCCATGTGGGTGCTGGGATTTGAACCCGAGTCCTTCGGGAGGGCAGTCAGTGCCCGTAACCACAGAGCCATCTTTCCTGCCCCGCCTTTGTTTCTTATTAGCCACATTTTATCCTTTTCGTTTCTCTTAAATAATTCATAAGGTCTACATTCAGTTTCTCGTCCATTTAATTTTAGAGTGTGTGTTATATGTACAATGTATATATTGGAAATTTGTTGATCATCAGATGTTAATAAAAGCAAAAGTTTATGTAGATTTAAATATGTAAATGTAATCATTTAATAGATGAAGTAACAGTGGAACCACTATTATATAATATCTTAGAATATGAAATTGCCATTCATTTTTCCTTTCCAAAATCACATAATTACTATTTTAAACTTAGATTATTGTTGCTTGATATATTGCATGTGCATGTTGTATTTTAAAGTTGAATAATTCCAAATGATAAATCGAAATTGTAACTAAAACACAAATATTTACATCACTTTGGAAGGTAAGTAAATTTAATTTGGAACCATTGGAGACAAATAATGTTGTGTCTTAATGTGAATTGTTTGCATAATAGGTCATGGTTATGTCTACAGGATCCTTGCTTGTCTACAACTGATAATGTATCTTATGACTTAGTATTGATAAAACATTTTATAGCATGTAGATATGAAGCTCAGTGATGCAATAATTGCATGGCATGTACAAGGACCTGGCTTTAAATACTGGTACCAAAAATATTTTTTAAATCAAGCTCCCATATAATTTTTGCTTTTCAGATACTACTGTTTTAGTTTTCTAGGGTAAATACTGAAAGAATACTAATTTTAGAGTTTTTAGAAAGTAAAGACTGAGTTTTCACTTTTGTGTAATTCCAATGACTAGGAAGTCCATCTCTAAACTGTTTTTCAAAATGTAATGCAACTTAATTAGGGAAGTCAAAATATTAAAAATAATTTCTAATAAAAATGTATTTTGTATAGTGAGACCAGTTTGTTACTGAACAATATGAAGTGTGGCATTTTTAATTTATATTGACATTGTGTCATCTATTATTTTGAAGTGTTTATTGGGGTAGCTGACTGGTAAAATCTATATTTAATATCCATAAACCACTGGGTTGAATTATCAGCAAGCCTCTTCCTCTTAAAAAAACACAAAGTAGAAGGATATAGGAAATTTCTATCATAATCCCAACTAAATTATAGAGTGATTTGTTTTTTGTAGGCAGGTGCTACATCTATTATATATTACATACAACATATAAATTAGCATTCAGATAATTATGGACAAGTTAAGATAAAAACAGAAGTTATTACACAGAGCATCTTTCCTCCTTACTTCTCCTACCTGCTTTTCCAATTGCTCTGTACTTTCATAATAATATTTTAGTTTATGTGTGTTGTTTGAAATTATCTGTAACTTTTTTGTAAAGATGGCAATTGGACATAGTACTTTAATAATAATCTATTTTCTTCTTTGTTTCTTTACTAGTTGAAGGAGAAAAGCAAAACAAACATTTTAGTCCACCAAAAGCATCTTGCAGAGAATCTGCCCCCATAACCTCTTCCTCAGTAAATCAGGAGTCACTGACAGTCAAGGAGAAATTCATCCCACCTGAGCTAAGTATCTGGGACTACTTCATAGCCAAGGTAATAAAACATTGATACACAGAACAATATTCATGTAGTCAAATGGGAACAAGTGGTTGTAAAATAAGTGATTAACTTCTAAATATTTCCTACTCTGTTTTGAAATTTTTAACTTGGGTCAGGATATTCTACAATATAAAAAAGAAACTGAACTATATTGATTATACATTTAAGAAGTTTTTAAGGCAATATATATATATATATATATACATACATACATATTAGGACTCTCCATTTCAAACTGAAATTATTAAGTAAGATAAAAATAGGAGTTAGTCAACATCTTAATGTTATGTACTTAATAGTAGCCAAGAGTCATGACCCAGAAGTCAAGGTGTTCTGGTCATCTCTTATCCATACTCAGTTTCTTTTTCTTTTTCTTTTCAAACTTAGAACCTTGTGTAAGCCTTGTACCACTGGGCCAAGTTCATAGTCCCGCATTTATTTTTAATACTGTAGGCCACCCTGAGTTGTTTTGACTGGTGTAAATTTCATTTACTAGTATTCAGTTAAATAACATTATTCTCTAAAACTGAATTTGCTACACTATATTACTTATTAGTAATTGCATAAAATGTAAACTTTCCTACTAACTTTCCACATATCACTGTTTGAAAACAGATATATGCTATGATAAGTGAACAGTCACATCATTCCTTTCAAAGTTCATCAGTGATTATTCAGTTAGTGCCTTGTAGTTGGAAGTTTAACTGTGTGCTGGCTGGCCGGCATGTGGTCGAGACAAATCTCTCCCACTCGTGTCCCCCAAGTAAGCACACAGAGGCTTATATTAATTATAACTGCATGGCCATGGTTCAAGCTTTTAGCTAGCTAGCTCGATATCTTAAATTAGCCCATAACTATTAATCTATGTATTGCCACATGTTCCATGGCTTTACCTGCATCCCATTACATGTTGCTCCTTGGGCAGCTTGCTGGTGTCCCTCCCTTCCTTCTTCCTGTCTCTACCTTTTGTTTTGACAGAAAAGGGGAAGTGATGGGGGAATGTCTTTCTGTACACTGTGAATATATGTTTCTCTGATTGGTTGATAAATAAAGCTGTTTGGCCAATGGCAAGGCAGCTTAGAGGCAGGTGGGAAATTCAAAGGGAGAGACAGGAGGAAGGCGGAGACACCAGCCAGGCAGCCGCCCATGGAGCAACATGTAATGGGACGCAGGTAAAGCCACAGAACATGTGGTGATACATAGATTAATAGTTATGGGCTAATTTAATATATAGAGCCAGCTAGCTAAAAACATAAGCCTCGTATGTGTTTATTTGGGGGACTCGAGTGGGAGAGATTTGTCCTGACTTTTGACAGGCCGCGACACAGGAAAACTTCCAGTTACAGTGTTTTTTTCTTTTTTTTTTTTTTTAATGAATGAAAGAATACTCTTGTTATTCAGGGCTGTGAAAGCCCAAGAACCAGAATTTGGATTCCCTGAATCCATTTAAAAGCCAGGCATATAGTGATGCACATCCGTAACTGGATAACCCAGGACAGCTGGTCCCAGGACCTTGTTGGCCAGCAAGTCTAGCAAAATCATGAGCTCTAGATTCAGTGAGAATCCCATCTCAAAATCTAAGGTGGAAAGCAATAAGCAAGACACCAAAGAGTGACCTTGCCGTCACACATGCATACGCACATAGATAGACACACAAAATGGTTTGTTAAAGCCACAAGTAAACAGTTTGATGAGAAGCCTTTAACTTCATGCTTAATTTTTCAGTTGTGGATCCCAGTGGGGGAGTGAGGTTATACATTTTACTTGTAGCATATACTAATGCTTAGACTGCATTAGTATACCTTAGCACATTTTTCTCAGCTGCTTTATCATTTGTTTTGACAATTACTTTTAAAAGTCACATAACCTTTCTATTTGTCTTCCTAGTTATTAACTTTTTTTTTTTTTTTTTTTTTTTAGAATTTCTGCTCAAATGATCAGTTTTTCAGTCCTGCACTATTCCACAGAGCAAGAACTGTCTATTTCTTGTGCCAGTTTATGCTGTCAAATGCCTGTAATCCTAGCACTTGAGAGGCTGAAGCCGAAAGACCACAGGCAAAGACTAGCCTGGGCTGCATACTGTGACCTATCAGGGAGATAGGGGAGAATTGTGTAGCTATTAGATATATCTCAAGTAGACTTTTCAGGGACATTCTTAAGAAATTTTTTGTTGAATGGGTGAATAGATAAAATTATATCAAAGATACAGTGTGGTAAATAATATTTTACTTATAATGAAACATCCACAAATAGGATGAATATATGTTTAGATGCATCACCTCAGACATTTGGATGATAAGGTATATAATTTTTGTTTCAGCCTTTTCTGCCTCCTTCCCAAAGTAGAGCAGAGTATGATTCTGAGGAGAGTCTAGAAAGTGATGATGATGACGACAACGATGACGATGATGATGATGATACTTTACCTTCTGATCTCCCTCTCCAGGAACATTCTAATTCAAATTCATTCAGGTATAGAATATTGTGTTTTAAGCTTCTTTTTTTAAAAAAAAAAAATCATGTTGGCCTATATAAGTAATAAAAGTAACATGAAATTAATAATTTACTGAATTATTACACACTTTATCTAGTTGGAATTGTTAAATTCCTTTCTTCTGCAATACATTTTCAATTAACGCTTGATTATCCCTTGGTAAACCATTATAATTTGTAACATGTCACACAAATCCTTTCGTATTATGCTTTGATTTTGGCCCATGAGATAAATCTAGGACTTCAAACAAGAACATCAAATGCTGTTTAATAGACCTCTAGTTCTATAAGATATCTTTAAAAAGCTTTTGTGATTATAAAAACAAAAGTTAAGTGTTCTCTATACTCAACACCAGTTTGAATGGTTCACTGGCTTTATATTCATGAGTGGTCTTATTCATATGTTGTTTACATTGGAGCAGCAATATATTTATTAAGACATGGCATGTTAATGATGGCTTAATAAAAGTTTGAAAAGAAACAAATAGATTTCTGGATAGTAACTCTATTGAAAAATTAAGTGATTTTGCTTACTGGTGAAGGTTTTTTTCTGTTGAATTTAGTTTACTTTTGAATATATAAATATATGTATGACTCAGAAGTTGTATTGTGTAATCCAACAAAAAGCAACGCAGTTAAAAACTGGCCAGAACTGGAGATGTAGGTTAATTGTGGCATTTGTCTTGCATGTGTGAAACCCTGGGTTCAGTCCTCAGTTTTGGAAAAAACAAAGGGTCAGGGAAAGTGGTCAAAGAACTTGAGCAGTTGTTTCTGGAAAGAAGACATAGAAATGACTGATAAACACTGGAGAAATACTCTGAGTCTTTGGGAAAGGGTAAGAAAATCACGGTGGGATGCTGTCTCACTCCCATTAAGGTGGCTGCTACAAAAATAATAAGATGACAGTATTGGCCAAGATGAAGAGAAATCAGAACCTTTGTGTTCGTTTGGTTGGACTATAAAATGGTACATACACTTTGGAAAATGATAAAGTAGTTTTTTTAAAACTTAAAAATATAACTATTGTATAATATGGTAATTCTACTGTGGATATATACTGAAAGGATTGAATGTAGGAACTTAGATATGTGTTCATACATCCAGGTGACAGCAGCATAATGGCCAGTGGGTAGGAGACATCCAAGTGTCTTATAGAGTGACTGAATAAGAACAATGTGTTACGTGCATAATCAGAAACTTACTCTATTTTACAAACGAAAGGGATTATGATTCATGATACAACATGGATGCATCTTGAGGATATTATACAAAGAGAAATAATTCAGTCACAAAAAAATAGTGTGTGTTCTGCTTTATGAAGTGCATTAAATAGTCACATTGATAGACACTAGAATAGAGAAAAGTGTATAGTTTTTTTAGCAGTTTTGTTCCATGAAAAGTTGTAGAGAATGATGGTTCCAAAACAGTGTGAGTGTGCTGTTGTTGAGAATGCTAAAATGTTCAACTCCATGTTGTGCACATTTTGCACAGTTAATGATTTAAAGCCAGTACCATAGACATTAATATGACATATTTAAAATCAGTGAAAAGCAGAAATAGTTTTAAGTTAAACTATATACAAATGTAAAGTCAGAAGCCTCATATTTCTCATTTCTGCTCCATTTTCCCTGGTACTTGTAAAGATAGCCTTTTTGTTTTGTTTTGTTTTGTTTTTCGAGACAGGATTTCTCTGTGTAGTTTGTTGACTGTCTTGGAGTTCTCTCTATAAACCAGGCTGGCCTTGCACTCACAGAGATCCACCTGTCTCTACCTCCTGAGTGCTGGGATTAAAGGCATGCGCCACCACGTCTCAGCAAAGATAGCTATTTTTAATTAGTTTCTGTGTCCTTCTGATTACAGAAATAAGTACATCTCTATTATTTCCCCTGCTTTCTTACCTAAATGACAACACACATATATACATATGATGCCCCTACGCTTGCTTTTTAATTACAATTGCATACTGTAGTTTTAGCAATATTAATTCATTTTGACAGTTACTGTAAAATTCCATCCTTCAAAACTATTATTATTTAGCCACTGCTCTCCTGACAGGCATTTAGGTTATTTTAACTGTTGTTTTAGATAATGCTGATGTGAATAACTACTTATATGTATATATTATTTTTGTTTTACAGATGTATATCTTTGGGGTAATTTGTTGTAGGGAAATTGTTGTGTTAACGGGTGGCATCATTTCTAGATCCCTGTGTAAATGTTTTAACAGAGAAACTTTTATTTTTAGTTGGTCATTGATGCGATTGGCTATGGTCCAGTTGGTGCTCAGCAATTTGAAGACTTTCTATCCCTTTGCAGGTCATGATCTTGCAGGTAATAAACATCTTAATATGAATCAATGCCGATTGTTATTCTACGCGTAAATAAAGAAAAAATTTAATGAGTTCCTATAGTAAAAGATACATTTCTTTCAAGTATAAATTGTTTTTAAATTTTTGTATCATACTGTTACCTGCTGAGGAAATGTTTGAGAAATCAAAAGCCCTGAACCTGATATTATTATATTGAGACTATCTCTGTACCTGGGACTTAATACTAGACCTATAAACCTTCAAATACAGTGATGAGTTCCACAGTAGGAGAGGGCTGTCTATGAAATAAAGGAGTGTGTTCTTACAGCAAGACACTTGAGCTGTAAACAATGTTTATTCATACACTCAAGGAAACACTAAAATACCAACTTAAACACAAATTTTGTGACTGTTGGAATAATAGAGGGAGGAAAAGTTTATATTCATTGTATTATGATAAATCAGTAATTTTCAGAAATCAAAATCAAGACTTACTAGATGTGGGTAGATAGACAAAAAGAGTGAAAATTTGAAGGTAGGATTGCTGTATAAGACTGAAGACGTTCTGATAAAGTAGTGCTTTATTCATTGAATATTGAGTATTATTGAATTTTTTAATAGCAGTGCTTTATTCATTGAATATTGAGTATTATTGAATTTTTTAAACTTTGCTTATTTTCATTTTCTAAACAAAAATATCAAATGACTTTCAGGCCTGTTACAAAGATTAAAGCAATTAATTTTTTTCCATAAACATTTTTATAATCTTCAAGCATATTTTTCATGTGAAATTAAATTTCAAAGGAATGTTGAAATAGTTGTAAAGATTTATGTCATTTTTATCTTCAAAATGCCAGATTCAGTGCCCCCATATCCCTACTAAATTGTATTAATATCCTCTGCTTTTTCACAAACATCTTACTATCAATTGTGTTTTCCCTTTTTAGAACTACCGGTTAGTTCACCTCTTTGTCATGCAGTTCTCAAAACTCTTCAGTGTTGGGAGCAAGTTCTTCTCCGACGACTTGAAGTCCATGGTGGACCGCCTCAAAACTATATTTCCAGTCACACTTCTGAAGAGACTGTGTCTGCAGGGCCCGCGATACTCCGTCACAAAGCTTTACTAGAACCTACAAACACTCCTTTCAAGTAGGCTTTACCATGGATATTGGTGGTGGGGGTAGCTGGTTTTTGTTTGTTTGTTTACAAGTTTTGTAGAATCGGGTTATTTTGGAATAGCATTTAGAGAAAGAAATACTTACGGTCCATGCTTAACATTTGGCTCTAGGAGCATGTCTGCCTTACACCGAAGACAGAGGTGTGTTCCTGGTTTTCAAAGGTTACCAAGCATTTCTGTTGAAGGTCCTGATAGTGACTCTTCTAGGCACTCAGGATGCATTGTCATGACTAGATAACTCTGACGTTATCTAGAATATGTGAATGAAAGCACCCACGGAGAATATGGAACTAAGGAGGCTTGACTACGGGCCAGTAAACGTGACAGACTAGCTAGATATGGCTTGAGGAGTAGATACGGCTTGAGGAGAGTACTTTTATTAACTCCTACTCTGCAAAAGAAAAATAGCTATTCAGCAACTGTTTGACCTCTAGTTAAGTTTATACAATACTTGCTTTATCTAGAAAGTCTTGCCCCAACTAAGTATTAAGTAAATGGTGTGTTTAGTTCTTTCATGTCATCACTTACGCTCTTATAGAAGCTCTTAAGCCACTTTAGCTAAAAACCACAAGATTATGTCCACAGCAAACACATTAAGAAATTTTGCCTCTAGTTATCTTCTAGGAAACAACTTTTTTTTTTTTTTGCTATGTCCCATGTCCGTGGTTTAAGGGTCAGGAGATTATGGCCAGCCCCTCTGACTAAATCCACTCCTATTCCTGCTTTTGTCAGTTTTATTAGCTCAGCCATAAATAATCATTTGCAGATGAGGATAAGACTTTAATGGTTGAATAATTATCTCTATGCAGAATCTAAAATGCTGTGAAACCTATCCTATCATCACTTAAAAAGTGTTAAATTTTAGTCCACTGTGTGATATGTGCTTTAATCTCACCACTAGGGAAGCAGAGACAGAAATCGGTGGGTTTTTGTGAGTTTGAGGTCAGCCTGATCTATAGTTAGTTCCACTCCAACCATAATTATATGATGAGACCCTGTCTCAAACACACAAAACAAAACCAAAAACCAGAAAAAAGTTTCAGATTTTGGAGCACTCAAATAAAGGTTGTTCAACTTACCTACTTTCCTACTACAATGACTTAGTCACAGAAACCATATTGTCCACTAATCCTAAACTATTAGTTAATGATCCTTTATTTAAAAAAACAAAACAAAACAAAAAAACTCTTTAGTTGCTCTCCTAGAATATGGGGTGAAATCCTAGCTAAATTTTTTTAAATAAACACTGGTATATGCTAAGGAAATGTCAAGTTAATCAGAAATCTCAGGTAAATAATTAAGTGTATTGTACCTATAGATCCAGAAATCATCTGGCACTGTCTGTGAAGAGGCTTTGGCAGTACTTGGTGAAACAGGAAGAAATTCAAGAAACTTTTATCAGAAATATATTCACAAAGAAACGATGTCTAAATGAGGTTTGTAGATTTTAAAACTCTTTGCTATTTTATTACTAAAGTTTCATATTATACTGCAGTCATTAAAATAATTGAAGTTTGCAAGGGTTTTTTTTTTTTGAAAATTCATTTGATAGCATAAACATTTAATTGATGTTTAGAAAGATTTGTTAAAAGGAAAGAGACAATATTTTCACATATCAATTTAAGTAACGTTCTTTGAACTTTTTTTCCTAAAGTAGATATTGAGTTAAGATTCTGATTTTTGCATATTGTGTTTTGCATTGTAATGACCAGTTTCTTAAGAGACATTTCCTATGATTTTCACATGATAGTTAAGAGAAGTCTACCTTAGAATTAGTTGAAACTGGGTTTACCTCCTGGAAACATTCTGAATATGCATATTTTCTTCTAGGAATTATATATAAATAAAGGAAACTTTACAAATCCAAACTAGTTTATAATTAAACTGTAATAGCTTGATTATACCTTGATAGCATTACAATGGGTTTTTTGTTTGTGTTTATTGGTTTGTTTATTTGAGGAGAGGGATCATTAGTCCACGGCTACTAAAATATATATTTGATAACGTGAAGATCTTGCCATCTGAATATAAATGAACATCTCTTTTCCTTTTTTCATTGAAAATGCTTTGCAACTAAAAATTATAAGGTGAACCTAAACAGTAGACATAGTTATAAATAGCCAGTTTTTCTTCTAGAGTCATTAACAGAGTCTATAAATGAAAGAACATGGTCATTAGTCTGAAAACAAACTTTGTACTGGTTTTGAAGTGGGAGGAATGAAAATAGCTATATGGTTGGAAAATTAAGAAAATAGAAGGGCTTCACAATAGACAAAGAAAAAACAAGATACCATCAAATGTCAAATAAAAGGAAATTTTCATACATAATTGTCTTTCAATTAAAGTACTAAAGTGTTTAAATTTTTTTACTTTTGGAAATTATAATGTACTTACATCATGTCCCCCTCCCTTAGTACCAAATTATAAATAAACAACTGGGTGTGTTATTTACTATCTGCTGTGTTCATACCACAAAAAAAATATACACTTTTGCTAATTAAGAATTTAAAGGTGAATTTTTTAATAGTATATTGAAATCTAAGCAGACATAAATGTCATTTCCCTATTAACATAACTAAAATATGATTATATGTTTACTATGTGAGTTATCACTAAAACAGTTCAAGAAAATGGATATAGTTAACAGTGACTGTGTTAGACAAGAATATATGACTAATTAAACTGTGTTTAGTAGAAAGGTATATTTTATCTTAATGTCTTTTCCTAAAATAAATTATAATTTATAGCTTTCTTATGTAATAAGGATACTGCTACATTGTCCTAGATTTTAACAGCTCATTCTGCTTGCTCCTTTTCCTGTAGTATGCCTTTTAACATGCATGAAGATTTGATGTCTCGGTGATTTAGCATAAGAAATAGAGTGGTGTTAACCATGCCATATCATACAAGAATAACAGTTAATGCATAAACTTAACACATTTTTATTTTAACTATCTTATTTTATTGATGTGGAGTTACAATTGGTTTAATGTTTGTCTAATACAATATTGACATTTAGAATTTTTTATTTTTTTTTTTATTTTTGAGACAGGGTTTCTCTGTGTAGCTTTGGAGCCTGTCCTGGATCTCACTCTGTTGATCAGTCTGGCCTCAAACTCACAGAGACCCACCTGCTTCTGCCTCCCAAGTGCTGGGATTAAAGGTGTGCACCACCACCGCCCAGCCTTTTATTACAGTTTTAAATCAAAAGAATGAGCATAAGTATTAACTAACAGTTTTCGTAGCATCAGTAAGTTTTTTTCTAAATTTTTTAATCTGCAGAACAACTATTTAACTCCTTTACATTTTTTTTTTATAGTAAACTTAAACACTGGCACAATCATTGAAAGTTATGAGAACTCTGTTGTGGTGGAATTTTTTGTTTGTTTTTTTATAAAGGAAAATGAATTTATTTACACTTTTGCTAAATGGAGGACACAGGTGGCTAATGTCCACCCCATGCTGCCTGTGTCCATTTTCTAATTTATAGGAAGCCATAATATAAAAGCTAGCATGAAGTGTAAATTTAGACAGGTTAGCTAGACCTTTTCTGGGGGGTGAAGGGGTGGGGTGGAAGGATGGGAAAAGAGATCAAGTTCAGGGGCCCCATCCCAGGTTGCCTCTATTGTCTCCATTTTCTCATTCTCTGCTACAGACACAGATTGTTATTCTGGTCTAAAGAGAAAATGAGGTCTTAAAAGATCCCCCTTTTTCAAAGAAAAAGGTTTTGGGTTTTGTGGGATGCAGGATCCCTACTCACTTTCCATTCTGGACCTAGCAGTAAGAATTTGTAATTGCCTTGTAGTTTTACTACTGACCATGACACTCTTAATGAGATTTTAATAGAAGATTATTTTAAAAAATAGCTTGGATAGAGTTAAAGTCTTAAATTTATAGAGTTGGGAGAAAATTATTTACTAGGAATTGAATAGCCTGTTTTGGGTATTTATAAAAATGCCTCTTGTATATTATTTTTAATACAATGATCAAAAGCCATTGTGAATTTAGTTACTCAGAAAATTGATAGATGGCCTGCTGAGTATTTTGATGCTGCCATTGTTTATTCCTTTATGTGATTGGAAATGAAAATTTACCATTTCTTTATCTGACGTTATCATGTATCTCAGAACTTTTCTTTTCCATTGTAACACAGTTATCATTTTTTTCAAACTAAAATTTCTTCCAAAATTGTTGTATTTGTTTGGAAATTAATTACCCATGATTGTAGGTAAACTATCAGCCATTCTCAACAAAAGTTGGATTTAACAGTAAACATCTTTGCACTTTATTGGTTGATTTAATGTTCTGAGAACTTAAAAGTGCTGACTCAACTTTTCTCTTTGAATAAGGCTGTATGCCTCCATGCAGGTTATTCACTATTCATGGCAACATCAGTAGGAGAGAATTTGAAAGATAGAAATTGGAATTTTCTACTCAGGAGATTTTCTGGAGGAATTCTGTGACATGAAAGCAAGCAGTGGTGTTTAAAACAATAGTTTGACTTTGATTTTTAGTTGGCACCAGAAGCTCTAAATTTACACATAGAAGGTGCCTTAGATTAAAAAAAAGAAATTTCTTTTAATGTCAGCATTATAAAACAAGTGATTAGCCGGGCGGTGGTGGCGCACGCCTTTAATCCCAGCACTCGGGAGGCAGAGGCAGGCGGATCTCTGTGAGTTCGAGGCCAGCCTGGTCTACCAAGTGAGTTCCAGGAAAGGCGCAAAGCTACACAAAGAAACCCTGTCTCGAAAAAAAAAAAAAAAAAAAAAAAACAAAAAACAAGTGATTAAAAGTAATTATTCATGCAATAGAATAAAATTTATAGTGGTTGATAAGGAATTTTGAGCCTTCAACATTTCCTGCTCCCTAACCATGCACTCTCCAACACATTCTTTTTAAAATATATGAAATTTACGAAGATGTCATTTCCATATTCTTTTAGTAATTCGATTACAAATATAAGTTTAAAAAATACTTCAGTGTTGCGCATGTTACATCTCATCTTTATTCTTTGACATGTGATTATTCTTTCTTAATGAAGTCATTAGAGGACAACAATGAAACCATCAAAAATTCTATGATGGAGGAGCCAAACATCAATAAGGTACATAATGTCATTCAACTGAAATTAAAAACTGCATTCTTAACCAGAACAAAAAGAAAATTGCATTTTAGTTTTCAACTGGACTTGGTTTCCAATAGAATGAAACTTATCCCCTCAACTTACTGTTTCATCATAACAACTTAAATGTTATAATCATAAAAATTGATCATCTTTTAATAATTAAAAGAATGCAGTTTTTAAAGGAGTTGAATGTTTCCTGTTTTGGCTACAGATTTTTCTGAGTAAATACCTCTGAATTTTTTAGGGAATGTAATTACATCAAGAAGTATAAAGCATTGTTCCGTGTTTGCAAGTATCACCTTTGAAAGTCAAACTTATCTCTTATTTGAAAATTATATCAATTACTATTATATAGTATTTATTTTACTCTGAAGAATAGCATATAACATATGTCCTTGTGCATAGTAAATACCTAAATTCTTTAGAATTAAACCTGAGCAGATAAGAATTTGTACAAACATAAATAACTCCTAGATTTTCTGTGGCTACAACATTCAGCTATGACTTTTATGTGGATATTTAACTCATTTATCCTAGTCTGTATGTCTTAAGAAATTTTAAGACAATCTCACATCAGTAATTTTAGGGGAAAATTTTTCTCAAAATATTTTTGTAAGGATAATAATTCTTAATGTTTCCCAAAGGAATCGGGAATTGACTAATCCTTTGCAATTAATAAAAAACTGACTTGATATCAAGTCTATATTATACCTAAAACTGGTAAAATAAATATTTGCATGGTTTAAATTTTCTAATGATTTTTGTTTTGAGAGAATACAATTCAAATTTTTTTTGTTAGGTAACAATTTTCTTTCCTTGTATAGTTATACTAAATAATGTCTCTCTATCATTGGGCATTCTTTTTCAAATATGTTTCTTTGATACTTTAGGTAAAATATTTGTTTTCTTCACATATGTCTAAAGACTTGTCCATGTTGCCTGAAAATCTAGTCATTATTTGGTTACCATCATAGCTATTTCAGCAGCCAGATACTGCTACACATTAGAAAATGTCTATACGGAAGCAATGCAAATGGCCAAAAATATTAGAGGAATTCTTTATCTTACTTTGCAAAAGAATACAAATTAAAGCTACTTTGAGAATCCATCTCACCCCAGTTAGAACGGCCATCCTGAAGAATATAAAGCATAACAAATACTGGCAAGGAGAGGGCCAGAGAGAGCCCTACACACTGCAGCCGTGGGAGTAGAGACCGGTGCAGCCACTATGGAAATCAGAATGGAAGGGCCTCAGAAAACAAAAAAGAACATTCCCCTAGTCCCAGACATCCCACTTCTGCGTACTCCTCAAAGTACTCTTAAGTCAACACACCACAGAGATACTAGCACATCCCTCTTTGTTGCTGTACTATTCACAATAGTTAGCCTAGGTGTGTCTGTCAGGAGATGATTGTTAATGAGGTACATGTACAAAACAAAAGTTTACCTATCAGTGAAGAAAAAGTGAAATCATGACACTTGAAGAAAATGGATGAAACTAGAAATCATTATTTTAAGCAAAGTAAGCCAGACTCAGATAAATGTCATGTTTCTTTATATGAAACTGTAAGTAAATGTGTGTGTGTGTGTGTGTGTGTGTGTGTGTGTGTTGCATAGGACATGAAACCAGAAAGGGGATTATGAAATAGAGGTAAACATCTTAAACAAGAAGGAATAGAGGAAAAAGAGGGTATTTATGTGATTGAAAAACCCCTATTCACCCCAAGAGGGTACCGTGATAGACAAGGAACATCTCCATTCAAGTCTAGCTTAGTGAAATTGTGAGTTTATTGGGGTTGTTTGCATGAGTAACTCAAAAGCAGCTACATCACTGAAAAGTGCACCTCACATGGGTGACTCTCAACACCTGCATCCCTGGAGCTCCCTACCCTATTTAAAATCATGCCCACAAACAGCCTTCTTTGGCCTAGCAGTTCTTTACTGCTTTTAAAACCTTCAAGGAGGGACCTTGTGAACCTTCTTGTAACTCTTTAGTTTCTTGAGACTTGTAAATTTCATTAGTTTCCCTATCCTTCTAAGTTTTGTTGGTTTCTTAAAAGTCTCAAGAGTCTCATCCTTTTGTCTAGGATGGAATGCTTCAGTTTGAGGAGATAACTATATGACAAAAGGGAGTGTCCGTGACGTGCAGAGAGGAAGGAAACCAACAAAGGAGGGACAGAAGGGAAAGAGGAGGGTAGTAGGAAAGGAGATGAATAGAACAAAGTATAATACCACACATGTGAAAATATGCTAAGGAATCTTTATATGGTGCCTTTAAAAACTAAAAAAAAAAAATATTTTGTGAACTTAAATAACCACATATTTAAAGTATCTAGCTTGCTCAGTTTAACCATAACCACCTTCAAGATGGTTATACACATCAACTCTCACATTTTAATCTTGCCTTTTTCCATCCTTCTCATCTCTTTCCTTTTCTTCCCCAAGTAGCTAAAATGTGTTGATTAATTTTCATCTTCAGAAATTATATGTAGGTGAAGTCATGTTATTTTGTTATTTTATTTTATTTTTGCTGTTGTATTTAAGACAGAACCTCATTCTGAAGTCAAGACCAGCCAGGTGCTCACTGTGTAGCCCCTGCTGACCTCATACATCCTGCCTTAGCCTCTCAGGTGCTGGAGACTGCAGACATATGCCACCATGCCTGGCTTGGTTTCTTTATTTTTTGACCTGTGTTCTTTTACTTAGCATAATTATTTTGAGATTCTTCCATGTTCTGTGTTTTCATAATTCATTCTTATTCTTGATACTCATTATATTGTGTGGCTGTATCATAATATGTTTATCTTTTTACCTAATTTGTACTGATTGCATTTTGAAGCAGTTTCAAGTAAGGCTGCTGTGAAAATTGGGTCTTTGCATATAGGCATTTCTTACTCTGTAAATGCCTAGGAGTAGATAGCTGAACTACATAGTAGGCATAGATTTTTGCAGCACTAGAGATTGATGCAAGGCCATAGCCTTGGTATGTTTTAACTTTTTAAGAAATTGTCTTTTCCTGGGTGAGTATACCATTTTACATTCTTACCAGCGGTGATTAAGATTGCAGTTACCTTTCATTTTTACATATGACATCAGAGGCTTTTAAATTTTAGCAATCATGATAGTTTATTGTGATTTTAATTTCTATTAAGAGCCTGTTCACATTATACTTTCTTGAAATTGCCATTTCTCCATTTTCATACTGCAGATATCATGACCAAAGTATCTAATTTAAGAAACAAATATCACTCCTTTTAATGTCCCTATGATTCCCTCTCTATTCACTAGATGTCAGAACCATATGTAGTTAGATATTGTCTTTAGCTCATTTGACTTAGGTTGCCCTGGTCATAATTGGCTTTACAGTTGCCAGTTTCTATCTTCTGTCTTCTTCCATTTAAACTTTCCAGTATCCTTTGATGCTGTTGACCTCTGGCAGTTTCCTAACATTGTTGCTTAACTTAATTTCTATAACACCAAAGTTTCTTGTGTTAGCCATTGTGCTGAGAACTTTTAATCTGGCCTCACTTTAGTAATGAATTGGAACTAGTATGATTTGAAATACACCAGCACACAGATAATACTTAAACCATAAGATCAGCCAGAAAGGAAAGCTGAGCTGAGTTCTTAGCATCTGCATACTCATTTTATTGTGTGGCTGTATCATAATCTGTTTATATTTTAACGTAGTGATTTCAGCTGATTGCATTTTGGAGAAATACATTGAATTCATTTATCAGTCTTGAAAACTAGAATCAGCTTTTCTTAAGTCATGCTAAAAGAATACAGCCCATTAGCACAATTTATCCCATTCTAGCCACTTAATACTTGCTCTCCTAACCCACTCTTCCTCAGTTCTCACTTCAGGCATAATCACTTCTTACTTGGTTTTCTGATAGCCATCCTCACATCCTTTATGTTTTTGCTCCTAACAGAATTTCCAGAATCCTTTGATGGCCTCTAAACATTCGTGTGACAACTGAATTTTTACTGTAGCCTTTAAGGCCTTTTCACAAGCTGAGCCTGCCTGTTCTGCAGATCTTAAATCCTACTTGTATAGTCATTCTCACATAGAATGTGCTGAAAGCTGTCGAGACGCTAAGCTCAATTTCTTTGCTCACTCCTATGAGATTTGACATGGTGTTCAGAACCTTGGTATTTAAAATACCACCCCTGTTGAATCTCAAGCAGGCAATCTTGACACCATGCTGTTGAGAAACATTGTTTTGGATGAGAGGACAAGAATGTATTCCCATATTGAAAGAACTTTTTTGAAATTCATTTGTGTCCACTCTCTTTCCATGGTAAAGTTGAGGAAAGCTCTCCACATGAAACTAGCATGTTCCTCTGTCTATTACCAGCAGACGTTTTGTTCTGTGAAAATGTCAGGTCTCTTCTAATGCCTTCAGATTCTTTAGATTCAGTAGTGGTTTCTTGGTGTACTTTGTTAATAACCCACAACCACCAGAGTAACCTCTTGATGTACTTT
The DNA here is from genome assembly GCF_049852395.1 of Peromyscus maniculatus bairdii. NCBI lineage: Eukaryota > Metazoa > Chordata > Mammalia > Rodentia > Cricetidae > Peromyscus > Peromyscus maniculatus. Next base: position 41,068,414 of record NC_134870.1, read on the forward strand.
AGATACCAGACAGATAAATGGATAAATCGAGTTTTCATTTAAAAAAATACAGAAATTGCCGGGCGGTGGTGGCGCACGCCTTTAATCCCAGCACTTGGGAGGCAGAGGCAGGCGGATCTCTGTGAGTTCGAGGCCAGCCTGGACTACCAAGTGAGCTCCAGGAAAGGCGCAAAGCTACACAGAGAAACCCTGTCTCGAAAAACCAAAAAAAAAAAATACAGAAATGGGCCAGAACTAATACTTGCCTTAGAATTAGACCTTCAACCCAGAATGTTTGATTATCAAACACTGAAATTCTTTTATGTTTGTAAGCAAGTTTTATTTTAGATAGACTATATTTGACATTTATATATCCAGGGACTATAAATATATATTATAAATATATAAAGTTTGTTTGCATCAGGGTATATAGGCTTGGTTATTGCATAAGTCTCTGCACCTTACAATTAAAATCATTCTAGAGGCCATTTTTAAAATAAATTGATTTTTTTCTTTAATCAATGAGCAGGCATTGGTGAAATTTTTATCTAAATTTTGTAGAAAATAAGTTTGTTGTATGCTAATTTTAAGATAATGATTTCTGCATTTCATAATGAGGTTTTAAACATTTCTTAGTAACCTATTTTAGAAGATTAAAGGTAAGAATTATAAAATAAATGAAGTAAAATTTTAAGCAATGTTTCTTTTAATTGCCTGAGCTTTCCAGCTTACTAATTTTGGTAAATGTTGATGTTATAAGTATTCTCTTCTGAATTCAAAGGTGTTATACATATGTACGTACCTTTTCTAGGGTAAACAGAATGTCATATATTTGTCCTTCCTATAAACTCACTTGAATCAATTCAGCTACTAAAGTGAGTTACTGACTTGAGTGAGTTACCATCCCTTCCAGGACTCCAGTTTCTCCTTATTAAATGGACGGTTATTTAGATCAGAAGTCAGTAAACTTCAATGGGGTGGTGAGATCCCAACTGTTGTTAGTCTAAGAACTAAGACTGGCCTTTGGACTTTTTAGTAGGTGGTTTAGAAGGGGAAGCAAAATACCAAAAATATCCAAAAGTGAATCTTTGTGGTCCATAAACCTGAACTCATTGCCACTTGACCTTCCTAGTAATAGTTATAGGAATTATTAAATAATTACATTACTTAGAAACTTAGAACAACTTTATTTCAGTTATTAAAATGTCAGCTAGGTGGTAAATGGTGGTGCCCTCCTTTAATCCCAGGAGAAGATCTGAGTTCAAGGCTAGCCTGGTCTACAGCTTGAGTTCTAGGATAGCCAGGGTGACCCAGAGAAACCTTGTCTTGAAAAAAAACAACAAAAATGATTACAATGTTTCGATACTTTAAAGTTAGTTCAGTGTTGCCTTAGGAGATAAACAGCTCAAGAAGTTATATGTTTTATCAACTGTCTTTTTATATATGAAAACTAGCTTGAACAATTCCCCTCGTCAAATTCTTTTCTGGAATAATTAACATATACCATAGTGCTTTGGGATTGATGTATTTTTAAACTTTATTAAAATTAATTTGCATATGTTCATTTGTTTTATCAATAAAATAGCAATTTTAACATTATACTTTCTTCTATTTAGATAGAGGCAGATTTGGGATATCCTGGAGGTAAAGCAAGAATTATTCATAAGGAATCTGATATCATTACTGCCTTTGCTGTTAATAAAGTAAGTATGTAGATGTCTTTTCTGTGACTTCTAACTATTCCTTGTTGGAGAATACCATATCAGTTTACTCAGTAAAAGTACTCTGCTTCCAGATTTACTTCCCTTTCCTTAAACTCTCAGTAAGAATTTTCTTTTGTAAAACTATTACATAATTTGCTAATGTAGTTTTGTTATTATATAATTTGGGAGATTATAACTAATAAAATATTTTATTGCTATGCAGAGAACAGTGTCGAATATTTGAATTCCAAGCAGTAACTTTAAAATATATACAAGATAATACATTAGTTAATCCAAAGAGGGTTTCTAAGGTCTTATATGAATTATTGGACATGATTCTATTTGCTAGAATTTAAATTCATGTATTAGAAATCCAATTTGTATGTTTATGTCATAGTCTTTATTCTTCTGCTTAACATCCTCCTTAGAGGTATCTGTAAGCTCCAGCAGAAGAGGTAGTCTTAAGTGTAATAATCCAAGGGTGAAGTTTGTCTGAATCATATCCCACTTGAATGTCCCCAAATTGCCATACAGCATAGTTTCTGGTGTCTTATTGTTTCTTTTTCTTTCAATTTAGAAAGGTAGGATTATGGTTTTTCATATATGACCAAAAGATACTTGAAGATAGTGTGTATGCACCTATTTATTTTTAATTTTACAATATTACCCAGCCGGGCCATTTGTGGAACTTCTTGCCTTCAAGTGAGCCTCCTGCTTTAGCCTCCAGGATGCTATCAATTACTGTTATATAGGTGTAGGTCTTGGGACACGTAGAAATCTTTTTACCAGTAGATCGTTCGTTTTCCTATTTTATACCCATCTTCTCAGTTTTATCTAATTTGTTCTTTAGCCATTCTGTTCTTATAGTTCCCTGTATCCTTCATCTCATCCTCTTCATAAACATCTGTGGACTAGTTATGTTTAGACCAGGCAGAACTGCAGTTAACCCCTTAGGCAGTTCTCAGGTTGCACTCTGAGTTGTGTGTGTGTGTGTGTGTGTGGGTGGGTGTGTGTGGGTGTGTGTGTGTGGGTGTGGGTGTGTATACACGGGTAAATATATACAGTACATACACCAAATGACTGTCCTCACCCTGTAATATCTGCCTTCCCCTTAAAAAAGCATGAGTAACTAGAAATAGTCAGCCACATGCATGAAATCTTTTGTTCGCTTGTATAAATGTTGCATAATTATTTCTCTACATTTGATATTATATTTTTACATTCTTCCAAAATTTGTATCTCACAAATATCTCTTGTTTTCCATTTCATGTTTTTTAAATGGCCTTAAGATTGAGCTTTTTTCCATTTGTTTCATTGGGTGTTGTCTGTATCAAGAATTGTGCATGGTCTGAGACTGTATCTTATATTCAAGCTAACAAGTTAATTTTTTAGCTTATTGGATGCTGTTTGATAACAAAAGAATCCAGTTTCACTGACTAAGGGCAGATAGTTCACGTCTAGCAGCACAAGAACTCACAACAAGATGACTCTTTTCACACTAGTTCTCTGGGCTGCCAGTGACTAGTTTCCTCCTGCCTGCTGCAGAGTGACAAAAGCAGGCCTGTCAGAGCCTGCTGTGCAGAGGGCTGTGTTCCTGGAGAAGACCACTGAGTGCAGAGGCCCCAGCCGCTTGCCTAAGTGGCTGCAGCAGGTGTGAGCTGCTGCACCCAACCACTGGATAGTTTTTTGTTGTACAAATGTTAGGACAGTCAAAGTCATCTGGAAGAGTAGAGAAGCTGTTTGGAAAGAGGAAATGAAGTGTTACATTCATTTTCATTTCTACTTGGATTTTTGTTAGGTGTACTAGAATTCCTAGAACATAAACATGTCTCTTCAATTCAATTTTAAGATTATTTTACTAAAAATTTAGTTATTAAAGTTAAATTTAAGGGGCTGGAGAGATAGCTCAGTGGTTAAGAGTATGGGCTGCTCTTCCAGAGGACCTGGGTTCAATTTCCAGCACCCACATGGCGACTCACAACTGTCTGTAATACCAGTTCTAGAGGATCTCACAGACATACATGTAGGCAAAACACTATAAAAAATTTAAAATTAAAACATTTTCTAGCCGGGCGTTGGTGGCGCACGCCTTTAATCCCAGCACTCGGGAGGCAGAGCCAGGCGGATCTCTGTGAGTTCGAGGCCAGCCTGGGCTACCAAGTGAGCTCCAGGAAAGGCGCAAAGCTACACAGAGAAACCCTGTCTTGAAAAAACCAAAAAAAAAAAAAAACATTTTCTAAAAAGCTAATTTAAAATATTAATTGGTAAAAATGCTTTTGTGTATGTTACTAGAGATTTTCTTCAGAAGTAGCCCATATACTCCTTGGGCTTTTTTTTTTTTTTTTTTTTTTTTTTTTTTTTTTTTTTTTTTTTTTTTTTTTTTTTTTTTTTTTTTTTGTTGGCTCATTTTCTTTTTCTTTTTTTTTTTTTTTCTTTTTATTTTCCTATTTTCCATCACAGGCAATTTATTTTGTTCTATTCATTCACAGTTAATACAGAAAATACTTGGAAACATTTCCATATAATGTTTGACACAGAAATCATCAAATAGAAGTATACAATGTTGACAGGAGGCAGTACATTTATAATTTATAAGCCCAAATGTATTTATAAATTAGAAATGGAAAGATCTACAAATGAAATTATGAAGGTTCACCAAAGTCATTTAATCTGTCAGTTTCTCATTCATTTTTATGTCTTAATAATATTCTATTGTATGAATAAGCCACATTTTATTTCTCTCCAGTATTTGATAGCTATTTGAGTTGTTTTAACTTTTTTACTATTAGCAACACACTGCTGTAAACCTTCATGTACATGTTTCATAGGTGCACATGTCAGTAGTTTGAGGGTATATTCCTAAGGGTAGAATTGTTGAGTAACAGAGTAACAATGTTTTGCATTTTGACCAACCACCAAACTGTTTTGCCAAAGTGGCACACCATTTTACAATCTCACCAAATCCGTGTTTTTAAGGCTCTGATTTTTGTACAAAAGCATTCAATCATTCTGTCAGACCAAACCAGGAAAAGTAAGCTATAGTTCAGAGCTGTTCTATTCCATTTACTATGCAAGGCCATTCTTGGCATTTGCAACTCTCAGCCCTTTTGAGTATTCTTGCAGTGTTCACCTTTTCCTCCACCACTTTTTTTTTCTTCTTTTTTTTCTGGTTTATTTCTATCTATTACAAATGTATAAAAAATCCTCCATCAACGCTGCTGATAGCAGCAGAACCTTGAGAAATATACCTTTGGTTTGCCTCAGAAAAGGAACACATATTGCACTGTAAAGTTTATAAAATTGGCACAAAACATTGTGATAATGTTACAATACAGTTTTAAGAGTTCAGTGACTAATGGGGAGCCGATGGGATACATGCAGAACTGTGAAAGCGATCTCACTTAGCCAGCTGTACACGTAGACTGTAAATCTACATTCAGATCATTTCTGAACTAAGACTATCATCTCAGTTTAATGTAAAAGTTAACATGATTTATTTTTCAGGCAAATAGAAATTGCATAGCAATTGCCTCCAGCCATGATGTACAAGAACTGGATGTTTCTGGAATTTTGGCCACACAGATCTATACATGGGTGGATGATGATGCAGAAACAGAAACCAAAGGGTATTCTTACGCTTTGTTTTTAATTCAGTTCTAGAGTATGAGTGACTGTATCAACTGAACTGTAACTCTGAAAAGCCTCCTTAAGAGACTTAAGTGCTCTCTTGATGCAGCAGGCAGCACTTGGTCTCAAAAGCAGTGCTCGTAATCATAGGCAGAGTACATGCTGCTGTGTCTAGGGGTAGCTAGGTAAGGGACGACAGTGGCTTCTGAAAGGGAATTAGAGATAAGAAAGAGTAAAGAAAATGGGAAATTTTCAGATATGAAAGTTGTTAGTTAAAGCTGAAGAAAATCAACTTCAAAAGGAATATAAAGTGTTTAAACTTTGACTTGTAAAAAAGAAATGAAGAGCTAGGTGGTGGTGGTGCCTGCCTTTAATCCCAGCACTAAGGAACCAGAAGCAGGCAGATCTCTGTGAGTTCAAAGCCAGCCTGGTCTACAGAGTGAGTTCCAGGACAGGCTCCAGAAAAACCAAAAAAAAAAAGAAGAAGAAGAAGAAGAAAAAAAAAAAAATGAAGACCTGATGCTCTGTTTTCACTCTATTTGGTGTTGCTTTGTAGATCAGAAGACTTCCTGGTGATCCATGCTCGTGATGATTTAACAGCTGTCCAAGGCTCAACTCCATATACCCACAGCAACCCTGGCACTCCCATCAATATGCCGTGGCTTGGAAGTACACAGACGGGTAGAGGAGCATCTGTGGTGTGTAGACTTAAAGATACTTAGGCTTACGCTTAGTTAGCTTTCCTACATTTTTACCTTTGGGTTAATATATAAAAAGTGATTAACTTAATTTTTAGTTTCTTATATGCTAGAACTGTATGTTTTAATAATTAAGAATAATGTTTTCATTTGAAAGCATTACTTTTTTTTTTTTTTTAAATATGCTTTGGCCCAGCGTGGTGGCACACACCTTCTAATCCCAGCACTTTGAGACAGATAGGTCTCTTTTTTTTTTTTTTTTTTTTTTTTGGTTTTTCAAGACAGTGTTTCTCTGTGTAGCTTTGCGCCTTTCTTGGAATTCACTTGGTAGTCCAGGCTGGCCTTGAACTCACAGAGATCTGCCTGGCTCTGCCTCCCGAGTGCTGGGATTAAAGGTGTGCGCCACCACTGCCCGGCTTTAGACAGGTCTCTTGAGGCAAGCCTGGGCTACATAGCAGGTTCTTGGACAGCCAGGACGACATTGAGAGACCCTATCAAAATTAAATAAAATAGACTTTGTTTAAAGATGAAAGAACTGCATTTTCATTAATGATTATTTGAAGCTGTGGGTCGTATGTAAACCATGCACTATGAAGCTAATATAGTAAGAATGAGGTGAAGTTGTTCTTTTTTCTTTTTCCAGTGCTGAAGTTTAAAAGCAGGGCCTTGTGTTTGTCAGTCAAGCACTATTCTTGAGTTCTAGCCCCAGCCCTACATTTCTTCCTGTGTTAAAAAAAAAAAAAAAAAAAATTACAATGTTTTGCAGCACACTAAAATTACATAAAGTTAGATTTTTATATCTGTTGGTAAAGTTTTGTAGTAACAGCTGTGGCTAATTTTTCATTTTTTGTGGGTCCTGCTTCTACTCTGCAGTATCAGAATTTGCTGTCTGAAAAAGACACCATGTTGTGCTCATAAAACCCAAGATGTTTATCCAGCTCTTGTAAAAAGCTATGCTTAACCCTGTTCTAGATAATATCCTTTAGTAGATATCAATTAAACACTATCCATTTTGAGTATGACATTTTGTAATGCTGGGACATAATATATTTTTTTCAAGAAAAAGTGCAAATTTTCAGAATTGAGCAAAATAAGTTTGTAGCGGTACAGTGTGTATTTAAGCACTGATGCTATAAGAAGTTATCTATATTTATTCCTCTATGATTTTCCTTTATCAGGCTATAAAAATTGATGCACAGAAGTAAAGAAACCCCTATATTTCTTTAATTAACTTCTAGTTGCTAGGGATTTTTTTCCTTTGTTTTATTTTGTTTTTAATGCCCTAAGTCCCATTGAACATTCTGTTTCCTTTGCCAGCCTGCCATTTTTTTTTTTAAGCAATTGATATAAGTAATTGTTCAAGTGAAGACTCAGACATCATTAATAAGCCTTTTTTATCTTCCGTAATGTGCAGTTCCTTTATAGGGAATACAGCCTGGTCGTGCTTTGCTTCACTTGTGGTAGCTGTCCCTATTCATCTTGACTCATTGATCAGATAGATGAAGTTTAATTCAAAAGGTCAAGTGATTCAAATCACTTAGTTCAATTTTTCAAGTGCCAGATTTTTTTAAGGGTTAAATTAAATTTGAAATTAGAAATTAGTAATTTTAAAATGAAATGACTAGGTCATTCGAAGATTACAAATCTTCAAATTTGTCAGCCTTAGTAACATTGTATTTTAAAGAGGAACTTAAGAGAAATATAGATAAATAATTGGTTTTATTTTTAGCATGAGCCTTAGATAAAACAGAAGTTTCTCTTTAGCCCCCTTTTTGCTGTAACCTCTTGTTCCCTCTATTCTGTATAAAGCAGTGGATGTTTCTAAAATATCATTCAGATTTTCCCTACTCTCAGATTCTGCATTTCCCAATATATCTTTCCAAAACAAATCCTTAACCTGACCTCTAAAACCTTTGCCTGCCTCTAATCCTAGCTCTCCAGTCTACACTTACTCTTTCTGCTCTGTTTATACTGGGTTTTTGTCCCTCAGATCCATCCATTGCTGCCATATTAAAGACTTTGCCTTGCCTTCTCCTTCAGATACTCCTACCTCTGTGTAAGCATTCTTATCCCAACTCAAGATCTCAGGAGATTTCTCTGTAGTTCTTTCAGAAGACATCTGCCCCATCTACAGTACACCTAGTTTTAATATCTCACCTTATTATCTTTGTAAAACAAATTAGTTGTTGAAATTATCAGTGCATTATTTAGTTGTCCCTTTCCTGTAAACAGAAACTTTTGGAGGATTTGCCTGCCTCATAAGTGGATGTGCTGGACACATGTTAGTGTTCAAAAATTGTTCTTTATACACCAAAGCATTATAATTTAGAAATATGACTTTGGAATTCCCTTTACAGTTGAATGTTCTTTCTGGGCAAATTTTAGGAGTGATTTTTTTAAAAAATTTTATTTCATTCAATACATTTTGATCATATTCTTTCCACTGTCCAGCTTCTTCCACATCATTCTTATTTCCCTACCCCCATTTTCATGCTTTCTCTCGCTCTCGCTCTCTCACTCTCAAAAATAAAAAAGAAGGAAGAAAATCAAAACAAGACAAAAAACCAAAAAAGAATACTAAAACAAAGCAAAAAACACACAAAATACATGGAGTCTGTTTTATGTTGGCCAGCTATACCTGGGCATCAGCCTGCCCTGGAATGTGGTTGATAGATCCAATGACAGTCCAGTGGAGAAAACTAATTTTCCCTTTGCTAGCAGATAGGAATTGCAAATAGCTTCTTGATGAGCAGTAGGACTTTGTGTCAAGTTTTCTTTCTCCATGCTGTTATCGTGTCTGGTTTGAACTTGTGCAGGTCTTATGCTTGCTGTCAGACACATTTAGAAAACGCTGTTTCCTTGCAATTACCCACTACCTATGGCTCTGAAAACCTTCCTGCCTCCTTTTAATGTGAATCTTGAAGCTTTGAGTTGGGAGAGGTTTGATAAAGATATCCCATTCTTGACTGAATGCTCCAAAGTGTCTGTCTCTATATATTGTACAGTTGTGGGTTTCTGTGTTCCCATCCACTGCAAGAAAAAGCTTCCGAAACTTGTCTTATGAGGGTTGAGCAAGGCCCTGATCTATGGGTATAGTGATATGTCATTAGTAGTCATTTTATTGCTGTGTTCCTTCCACAGAATAGTGGTAGTAAGTTTTTCCCTAAGCACATGAACTATTGAATTTCAAGGTTTTTTGGGTTTTTTTTTTTTTTTTTTTTTCAAAGACAGAGTTTCTCTGTGTAACAGCCCTACTGTCCTGGAACTCACTCTATAGACCAGGCTGGCCTCAAACTCACAAGCTCCACCTGCCTCTGCCTCCCAAGTGCTGGGATTAAAGGCGTGCACCACTGCCACCTGAATTTCAAGGTTTGAATTCTAACCAAAAATTGGTTGGTTACTCCCTTAATATTGCACCAATATATCTTGTAGGCAGGTCACTGTTGTAGGTCACATGGTTTGTAACTGGGTGAGGTTGATGATTACTTTTCTCTTCCAGTATCATGAAAAGTACCTCATAAGTAGTGAGTAGGAGTGGAGCTTCTAGTTGGGCACCAGTTAAGTTTCTCCATGTTCAATGACACAAGTAAGTGTTGTCTTCAACAATAGGGACTTACTGCAGGTTATCAATAGATTTGACAATTGTCCGTGGTATTAAGAGTCTATGGAATACATTTGGCTAACATCTCTATAAGATTCATTTCTTCCACAGGGGCGTTTACTTGGTGACATAAAATGTCTAACTGGGGCATTGTCATCCCTATTATATAGTGGCTCCACTTTCATATATGTGTATATTTTAGGAAGCTTCTATGGTAGTAGGTTAATTGTCCCTTCCCATATTCCCTCCTTTCCCCTTTTCTCTCACCCATCTTGACATTTAATTCTATTCTAGTTTCTCCTTTATCTCTTTATTACACTATATTCTATTTCTTTTTCCTTGGAAAATCTCTTCCTTAGTCCTTATGAGCTACCTAACCTCTGTGGTTATTGTAATTGAAGTGCATATCTAAAGCTTAAAAGCTAACATCCACATATAAGCTAAAGTATGCAACATTTATCTTTTGAGATCTGTTTTATTTCACTCAGGATGATTGTTTCTAGCTTGATTTGCCTTCAGATTTCATAGTATCATTTTTCTTAAACAGCCAAATAATATTTCAATTCTGCAGATATACCACATTTTCAGTGTACATTCATTAGTTGATAGACATTTAATCTTTCCAATTTGTGGTTGTTACGAGTTGAGCAGCAATGAACATAGATGAGCAAATATCTCTGTAGTAGGATGTATATGCCCAAGGGTGTTATAGCCTAGCTCTTGAGATAGATCAATTCACAGCTTACTCAGGAACCTCCACACTGATTTCTATGTTGCTGTACCAGTTTGCACTCCCACCAGCAGTAAATAAGTGTTTCCCTTTCCTTGAATCATTCCAGAGTGTGCTTTCACTTGTTTTATTAATCTTGGTCATTGACTGGGGTAAGATGAAATCTCAAGTAGTTTTAATTTGCATTTCCCTGATGACTAAGGATGTTGAACATTTTTTTTTAAGTATGTGTTTTTCATCTTTTGAGAACTCTCTATATGGTTCTATACCTCATTTTTAAATAGGTTCATTTGTTTTCTTGATTTTTTTATTTTTAATTGAAAATAGATTTTCTTTCATACAAGATATTCTGATTACGTTTTCCCCTCTCCCAGCTCCTCCCCACTTCCCTACAAACTCGAGTCCACACCCTTTCTTTCTTTCTCTCATTAGAAAACAAACAAGCATCTGAATAATAATAGTGATAATAATGAAATAAAAATAAACAACCCGGAATAGCAGAAAATGAACCAACAGGACAAAAAGAGTCAAAGAAAAAAGTACAAGAAACGCAGACACTGAGACACACCTATTTGCACATATAGAAAACCTATAAAAATAAAATCAGAAACCACAATATGTAAGATCTGTGAGGTTTTGTTTGTTTGTTTGTTTTTAATTGCTCTGACAAAGCATTATGAGACAAAAAACCTCCAAAAATACCATTGAGTTCGGTTTGTGTTGACCATCTACTGCTAGGCATGGGCCTGCCCTTAGTCTGCTTTTGTGTATTCAGGGAGACTCCATTGGAGAGAACTGAGTTTTCTTTGCATGTGATTATCAACTGGAGATAGCTTCTGGTTTGTGGATGGAGGCTTGTATCTACTTCCGCTCTCAGCCCTGGGGCACTATCTGGCTTAGACTTGTGCATGCTACCACAGTCTCTGTGATTTCATGTGTATGTCAATCCTGTTGTGTCTACAAAGCCTTGTTTCCTTGCTATCCTTCCTGGCTCTTAACAATCTTTCTGCCCCCTCTTCTGTAGAGTTCCCAGCCGTGAAGAGAGGGGAAAGTGTAATCAGAATATATTATATGAAAGGAACTCTATTATTTAGTGGAGACACCTTCACTTAGAACTGAGTGTTCCAAGATCTCTGACTCTGAGCACACTGTCCAGTTGTGGGTCTCTATTGGTTCCCATCTACTGCAGGAAGAAGCTTCACTGATAATGGCTGAGCAAGGAACTGATCTATGAGTATAGCAGAATGTCATTGGGAGTCATTTTCTTGCTATGCTCCATTGACAGAACAGTAGTATTTCATTTTCCCTATGTCTGTGGCCTATGTAGTCTCAGGATCTTGACCATCATTTAGTCAGGTCACCATTGTAAATAGCAGGGTTTATAGCTGGGTTGGTGTTTACCTTTCTCTTCTGGTAGCATGAAGAGTACTTTCTAGTACACTAGTCAGTAGGGGCTCTATGTAGGCACCAGCTGTCAACTAATCTATGTTCAGTGATTGTGTAGATATTGTCTTCAGCAATAGGGAATTACCATATTGATGGCTTTTTAATTCTGATTCATGATTACCCCCATTCCTCTCTCACGAAAAAGATACTAGTAAAATAAGGTGGTTCTTTTTATATGAATCTTTTCAAATAGCTAATGGTTTCTGTATTTTCTATTACATGCTTTCAGAAAAACTTTTAATCTGTGTTTTATTTTTTCCTGTGATATTTTGGTCACAAACAAAAAGGTAAAAGAATAAGAACCTTTAGACATATATTTAATTAACAACATAGGATTTGGTAGACATGGTGGATATGCCTATAATTATCCCAGCACTCAGGAGGCTGAGGCAGAAGGGTTGCAAGTTACAGGTGAGCCTGGGCTATACAACAAAGTTCTTGTCTTTGGCTGGCGGGATGGCTCCGTGGTTGAGGGCACTGGTTGTTCTTCCAGAGGACCTGAGTTCAATTTTCAGAACCTGCATGGCAGCTCACAACCATCTGTAACTACAGTTCCAGGGGATCCAATACCCTCACACAGACATGAATGCAGACAAAACACCAATGCACATAAAATAAAATAAAATAAAATAAAATCTTTTTTTTTAAAAAGTCTGTCTCACCGGGCGGTATTGGCGCACACCTTTAATCCCAGCACTCGGGAGGCAGAGGCAGGCGGGTCTCTGTGAGTTCGAGGCCAGCCTGGTCTCCAAAGCAAGTTCCAGGAAAGGCGCAAAGCTACACAAAGAAAAACCCTGTCTCGGGAAAAAAAAAGTCTGTCTCTGTCCCAACCCTACCCCCAAATGAAGTAAATGGACTTAGTTGTGAGGTTTAAAGTAATAGTCATATATTCAAGTTTTTATTGTCTGGAGAATTAAAAAAAATTTTTTTCTTAATCTTGTTACTGAATGATCAGTTCTAATACTTGTTAATAGCAACTTCTGTTCTGGAATAGAATGCATCCACGGGACCTTTCCATTCCTGTCACTTACCAGCTCTTATGGCCTACTTTCTTGCTACCCTTACCAGTTCCACACATCTTCACAAACTTTACGCTATTTAAACAATTTAAAATCCAAAAGAACAACTAAAAAGTTTACTGCAAGATTAATGCACAAATGTAAACTAACATGTAACTATAGCTCCCTTTAATTTTACAGTTATTTTACTCTTATTTGACAGGCTAGTTAAATCATTCAAAAGAATGCTTTAAAATGAATCAGTTGTCAAGAAAGGAGAGGAGTAAATTCTTGAGAAGACTGATTCTTAAGTTTCTCTTGTTTTAGCCAAAAGGAGGGGGAGGGGTATTTATTGGAGGTATTGATTAACCGGTAGGTTGAAACTGTGTATGTGGTGTGTGTGTTTCTGTGTGTTGCTGAAGATTTAAATCAGAACCTAACTCATAATTAGCAAGTGCTCTATGACTGAACCATATATCCAACCCTACAACTTAAAATTCTAGTCCTCTTTTTATTGTTACTATAAAATATTTCTTCTTTTACCAGATGACTAAGAAAGCCATTAATAATGTCAGAAGAATGACATCACATCCAACTCTTCCTTACTGTAAGTTGACAATGATGACCAATGATTCTCTTATTTTTACATTTTTTTATATAAATTGTATAAGGAATTCATGGAAAGCTTCTAGTTTCAATCAAAAGATAGTTTTTATCCAATTTAACTTATTTTTCATAGATGGGTTGAGGTTATACTAATTTTATCAGCTTGTCTCTTATCAGGTATGTTAATAGTAGTCGTAAGGGGTTGTTAGTAAAATAGCTTAAAGTAGGAGATACATTTTTTTCAGTTCTTCTTTCTAGAAATCTCGTTTCTTTTGTTGTAGCCAAAACAAAATAAAATAAAATTTTTTAAAAAAAATTAGAAGTATTGATTAACTGGTGGTTGGAATGTATGTTAGTATATAATTATCCTAGGTTTTAAAAAATATTTTTATGTCATTCTCTTAACAATTATGAGTATAATTAAAAATGTATAAAAATTTTAATTGCCTTTTCTCATAGACAATTGTCCAATAAAATAAAATTAACAAAGTTCTGTGTTTTTTTCTGCTGTGTTTTTTTCTGCTTTATTACAATGTGTGCTGTAAGTATCTATTATCTAAATTGCATACTTTGTCAAATAAAAATATTCCGAAGATTTTTTTATATGAAGAGAATAACTTCTCACACTAAATACAAACTGTTATAAAATATTATATTGACTTCCTTGACATTGAGTTCATACAGGTTTAGAGATATCTGGAGCTGAATAAATGGCACTCAGTCGTTAAGAATCTCAGTTATTCTTAGAGCTTGCTTAATTGAATTTGGTTTCCAGCACTCATGTCAGGGGCTCACAGCCTCCTGTGACTCTGGCTTCAAGGGACCTGACGCCCTCTTCTGGCCTCTGTGTGTAGTCACACACATAGCATACACTTGACACATAGACACACATATAAATAAAAATTAAAAACAATTAAAAAAATTTGAAGAAAGAAAAGTAGTCATCAAAGCTTATATAATAAGATGTCAATATGTATTTAGCACAGCATGTAGACGACACATACCTGAGATTTAAGTGCTTGGGAAGCTGAGGCAGGATGATGTTAGGTTTAAGACCATCCAGGGCTACAGGATGGTGCCCTTTCTTTTAAAAAAAAAAAAAAATCATTTTATGTGCAAGGTTTAAATAGTATTACTGGCAAGCAACATATTTGACATTGCTTAAAAATATTCTCACCCTCTATAGTAAGGTCTGTAGCTTTCCTGAAATACTGAAGGGACCTGATGTTCTATCAGCCCTATTGCATGTATTCTACCAGATTAATAGTTGGCAGTGAAAGTTATCAATCCTAGACTCATAAAGACAGCCCCAACTTCTGGGGATGTTAGTGGACTTGCTTTTATAGGTATTTGTAGCTGGAGTTTTCTCTCCGGGTCTCACCAAGCCCCGGCAGTCCGACAGCCCACTTATAAAATAAACACACAGACGCTTATATTATTTACAAACTGTATGGCCGTGGCAGGCTAATTGCTAACTGTTCTTATATCTTAAATTAACCCATTTCTATAAATCCTGCCACATGGCTCGTGGCTTACCGGCATCTTCACATGCTGCTTGTCATGGCGGCGGATGGCAGTGTTTCCCTCACTCAGCCTTCCACTTCCCAGAATTCTCCTCTCTCCTTGTCCCGCCTATACTTCCTGCCTTGCCATTGGCCAATCAGTGTTTTATTTATACAAAAGGATATCCACAACAGATATTCAGTAAGAAAGAAATCATTACTATCTTATGAGATATTTTCTCTATGGAGAGAATTTCTCCTTTTTTTTTTGAGCTGAGAATCGAACCCAGGGCCTTGCGCTTGCTAGGCAAGCACTCTACCACTGAGCTAAATCCCCAACCCAAGAGAGAATTTCTATAACTGACAAGAAAGAGACTGGGAAAATTAAAGCTAATTAAATTAATCATTTGATTCCTTCCCCCCCCCCGATTTCTTCTTTGTCATGAACACATTCTCTAGGAACTAATAGTTCAAGAATAAGTGCACATTATAAAAGCAAATGTAATAAAATAAGATTTCTTAACGTCTTACTTTGAAACTCAGGTAAATCAGTAGATCTTTTCTTCCTTTCTGGTTTTCTGAAAAATCTCACAAACTGCTGCTAGGACTAAAAGCCAGGCCCTCCTCGCTTGGGCTAGCCAGGCACTGTACCACTGTGCCAGTACCCTAAGCCACTACCTTTTGAGTTTTACTAAACCTGTTAGAAATTGAGATAAGCCGAGTGGTGGTGGTGGCGGCGGCGGCGGTGGCGCACGCCTTTAATCCCAGCACTTGGGAGGCAGAGGCAGGCGGATCTTTGTGAGTTCCAGGCCAGCCTGGTCTACAGAGTGAGATCCAGGAAAGGCGCAGAGCTACACAGAGAAACCCTGTCTTGAAAAACAAAACAAAACAAAAAAAAAAAAAAGAAAAGAAATTGAGATGATAGTTTTATAATATCCTAAACGGGAAAACACATTCTGTTGTTCTAAGCAACACTTCTTACCACAATTGTGTGATTTTTCCCACCCATCCACCCACCCTATCCCACTGAAGATAAACTTAGTGTGCTAATTCAGTTCAACTCATGACACTCTCTACCTGCAGTTAGAATCAAGCGCCACAAGTCAAGAGCTCAGTGCCACAAGCTTGTCCTCTGCCTCACTTCCCCTGTACTATAAACAGACTATAAAAGAGGGTTCTCCCAACCCCCTCCTTTGGTTTGACTAATCTGCTAGAATAATTCACAAAATTCAGTGAAACACTTTATTATGTTTGACACTTTATTGTAAAGGTTATTATAAAGTAACGTATATGAAGAGATATATAAGGTGAGGTCAGAAGAGGCGTGAGAACAGCTTTTGTCTCCCTAGAGTTGGGTTCCTTTCTTCCCATGATCTCCAATTATCTTTGGTTCCAGAAGTGATAGGCAGTCCTTATTCATCTTATAAGGCAGCCACATAAGAGAACTATGTAAACTGTATACATGGTACTAGGCCAGTTTTATTTCAAGTTGCTTTTTTGGCCACATAAAATCACCTTAATACTTAGCTGTACAGTTGTATCTGTATGAATTCTCAAGTATGATATTCTAGTCAAAACCTTGGTAATATAACCAGTCTTTCTAATTTAAAAAGTCTACCTTTTCAGTGCTGATAATCAAACCCCACAAGTATTGTATGCATTTCCTTCATAAAGTAAAAAATTAGGTCTTTTCACACTGTCCCAAAGCACTCCCATGTTCTTTTTCTTTTCTTTTTTTTTTCCCTTATACTAAGTGACTCAATTCCTTTACTTTGTCTTCCAGCCCTGACATGGTTTTCTGTATGATCTATTCCATTGGTGAGGTTTCCACAGAGGTTTTGATTAATGAGTTTATCATTTCTATCATCTTTTCAGTTTGGTTCTCTTCATCAGTCCTCTTTATTGAATTCTATTTTCATATCTTGGGTTGGTTCATTTCATTTGACTCTTTCTTTTTGTTCTTTTAGTGTATATACATATCTTTTTGAGTTGTTTGACTATAGTTATAATACTTTTGAATTATTTGGGGTTTTTTCCAGGGCATTTTCATTGGCGGTCATTACTTTAGGATTAGTTATGGGGGGCATTTTGTTATTTTTGTGTGTGTTACTTTCCTTCTTCATTGGGTCTTGTGCACCCGGAGTAGTATGTTAGTTACATCTTCCCTTTAGTTCACATCACCTATCTTCTTCCAGTGGAGGTGTGTCAATGTACAGGAGAGATTTAAGTTATAAAAAAACATTGAGGTCCCCGCTGGCGGTCCGTCACACTCCCGTGTGTGGCGGTCCCCGCCGTGCGTCAGGACCGGGGTCCAGTGCCATTCGTCCTGGGAAACGGGGTGAGGCCGGAAAGGGGGCCGCCCTCTCGCCCGTCACGTTCAACATTCGTGTGGAACCTGGCGCTAAACCATTGGGTCAGTGTTTCGTACGTAGCAGAGCAGCTCCCTCGCCCCGATCTATTGAAAGTCAGCCCTCGACACAAGGCCCTGTCCTGGAAACATAACTCGCAAAGAACAGGCTGGCCTCCAAATCACTCACTCACTCAATCTTGCTGGATCCACCATCCACCTGCCAGTCTGGATTGACTGCAACTGCCCTCCTTCCCCAAGTCACGAATCCCACACCTACAAAAGAAGAAATCTCTTCCCCTCCAACCCATGCCCTCTTCCACGGTATACTTAAATAAATAAATCAATAAATCAATGAATGAATGAAAAGTTAAAAAAAAACCATTGAGACATTTTCCTCTGTGGAGCTTGTATTGAGGGCTTCAGGTTATAGAATCTTCTATTGTATTAGTTAAGAGTCATCATTCAAAGATAAGCATGGCCCTAGGCTATCTTGTCATCTCTGGTCAAGCAGAGGTAGGCATGTAAAATTTGAAGGATATGGAGTTGAGAGACCTATGGAATACAGATGAGTGGGGCCTGCCTGGTTATGCAGGGAAATAAAGTCAGATCTTAGTGAATCTGGGTGGCTGGTAGGATAAGAAGTCGGCCTAGGCAGAGACTGTGGGGACACTTAAGATTCTGAAGGAGCTGGGTAACCTAGCAGCACAGAAGTGAGCTTCCAGAGGAACCACACATGAAGTCAGATAAGCTGGCAGCACAGATGGGTAAAGTCTTGGAGGTACCAGGAGGCCTAGGGGCTGGGGAAGGATCAGATCCTACCTGGAAGCACAGAAGAAAAGGCTTGGATCACATTTGTTTGTATTTACCAAAGATTTTCTGAGTTCCTGTGAGCTTGAAGTAGACTTGTACTAGCTTCTTTCTAAGATTTTAAGAAGCATTTAATTTACTTCTGAGCCTATTTCTTTTTAAGCCAGTTATTTGGAGCTCTTATGAATTAATTTTGGCAATATCACTTAGAAGAAGAAAATGTCACACAAGTAATGCACTTTTTGATTTTAATGTGTGCACACACAGGTGGGAGGAAGGAGGGAGGGATGAACAACACACATACACACAGAGACAGACACATACTGAGAGAGATAGGCAGACATACACAGACACAGAGAGGGAGGAAGTAATAACAGGGAGAAAAGAAATACAGAGTATTATTACTTGCACATCTAGTTTTTCAGTAACTTCTGCTTGTCAGCCAGAAGATGCATTCCACTGTATCAGGCATTGGGGATCCCTTTTTATCCACTGTGTCCTAGAGATAGGTGATTTGTCCCTATTGTAACTACCAGAATTTTAAATTAATCTTTGGTAAGGTTTACTCATTTCTCTTCAAAACAAAACAAAACAAACCCTCCACAGGTTCTTTCTTTGTATTGTTTATGCCTAAAATTAGGTAAAGTTTGAGATAATAGGAGTTCTAGACTTGAATTTAGGAGAACACACAATGTTGTATCTCCCTGAAACTTGATTTACCTGAGACCCCCTGCTGTACTCAGTCTGGTACATCTTATGGACTTAGTCTGGGGAAAATGCTCAAACCAGATGGTAGGACTGAAATCTGAGTGTGATGTTTTTGTGGTAATCTGTAAATGTGCAGCAAGAAGCAGTAACTATAAGG
Organism: Peromyscus maniculatus bairdii; assembly: GCF_049852395.1. Classification (NCBI taxonomy): domain Eukaryota; kingdom Metazoa; phylum Chordata; class Mammalia; order Rodentia; family Cricetidae; genus Peromyscus; species Peromyscus maniculatus. The sequence continues at coordinate 41,087,326 of NC_134870.1, forward strand.
CTATCTCTCCCCTGTGCCTGATTGCTTGTGGCTCTTGAGGGTCTTCAGAAAATAGTGTCCTCTGTGTCCATCCTCTGAAACAGAACCTTCAGAGGCTATTTAAACATTCACCACCAAGTTTATGAAATCAGACCACAGGTGGTTTAAGGCTTTACCAAAATATTAATAAGCTTCTCAGTGCTGTCACCACATAGTTGACAGAACCAGCTGAGAGGAGAGAAACCATTTATTTTGGCTCATGGTTTCAGAGTATTGAGTCCTCTGAACAGAAATCTGGGTAGTGGGAGCCAGCCACGAACCATAGAAATAGGATGTGCTATCACTTTGAGCTGCTTTGCTCTTCTGTTCCATCTGCTTCTCTGGCCTATGAGATGTCACCTCCCATGTTTGTAATACTTCTCTCCTCCCTCAGTTCATCCTCTCTAGAAACATTCTCACAAACACACCCAGAGATGTGCCTCACTGATGTCGTAGGTGAATCTAAACCCAGGCAGTAAAGATTAACCGTCACACTAAGTTAGCAGGAGAAAATAATAAAGGTGTTTGCAGAAGCAAATTTTAAAGAAATTTGATTCATTAAAGTGATGTTACTAATTAGAGCTGAAGCTTTAGTTTTTGTCTTACTGGTTATAGTGAGTTGTGTTTAGGCTTGTTCATACACCAGAGCCATTGTAGCCTAGTGTTTTTAGCACTGTAGATAATATTGGGAAAACTTGAACAGTTTTTAAACAGCTGTCCTTGTTATTTATAACTAAGACTGTGGGAGGAAAAGAAAAGAGTTAACATCCCCTCAACCAGTCTCAAGACATTGTGCTGCTGTCCTCTCACCCCTACCCAGTACTCGGCAACATTCTAAACCAGCCTGAATTCATTTCTATTCCTTACTTGGTAAAGAACTAGTAAAACTCAACCAGTAACATCGTTAGCAGCTTGCTGGGTATTTTATACATATTGATTTTCATTATCCCCATTCTATACTAATTTTAACAGTTATAATAATTTGGGTGCCATTTGTTATATTTTTGAGTGATTTATGTTAATGATCTCATTTATTCTCAAAACTAATGACTTATATATTATTATTCCATATTATAAGTAGTATTATCAGACATTAGCATATATTTGAGATAACAGGTCTATCAGAATTATTTAGAAATGAAATTTTCCCCTTTAGTATGGTATTCAAAACCATTTATAATATGACTTTTTCTTAGAAAATGTATAATTTTGGGCTGGAGAGATGGCTTAGAGGTTAAGAGCACTGACTGATCTTCCAGAGGTCTTGAGTTCAATTCCCAGCAACCACATGGTGGCTCACAACCATCTGTAATGAGATCTGGTGCCCTTTTCGGGCGTGCAGACATATATACAAACAGAACACTGTATACATGATAATAAATAAATAAATTTAAAAAAAAAGAAAATGTATAATTTTAAACATTAATAGGATGACTGATAAAGATTGATTCTTTAATAGTCCCAATATTTATTATAATAAATGTTTGTCATAAAAATTATTTATTTTAGGCTCTTAAGACATTAAGATAATTTTGGGAAGAGTCATAATTTATAACAATCTAATATAAATATGTCTACTGTTTTGTTTGAAGACATTCTCAGTCAAATGAAAGTACATCATATGACTTTTCTTGTATGAAATAAATCTTTAAAGGTAAATTTATATAAATGAATTGATTTCCTAGGTACTTCTTTGATAAGTAATTCCAGATTGGGTTAGGAAACAAATTTTTTCAAACTTTTTAAAAATGAATATGTAATTTTTGTCATCCTGTAATGCAGACCTGACAGGTGCTCAAGATGGGAGTGTCAGAATGTTTGAGTGGGGCCATTCTCAGCAAATAACCTGTTTTCGATCTGGTGGCAATTCAAGAATTACAAGAATGAGATTTAACTATCAGGGAAATAAGGTACGATTAAGAATTAAATTTTGTTTTTTAAAAAAAGGTTGATGGTGTATAAATTCACTAGTTTGAAGTTTTGAAGAGAATGTTCAAAATACTATTTCATATGAATTCTTTTAATTCTTCTCAATGAACATTGAAGTGCACTTGATTCTTCCTGTTGATATGTGGTATACATATGTCACTACTAAAATTAAGTTAAATGTTCCCAAAGGACTAATGTTCTACCTTGTATATCTTTGAGTGGTGAAAGTCCATTTCTTTAGTCCCTGGAATCAACTTAGAGTATGATTCAGCACCAAGCAGCAAACACAATTTGGGGTGTGTTAGATCTGCTTAATTGTAATTTGTATTCACTTTAAAACTGAGAAGCATTGCTATAGAATGACAGATCATCAAACTCAGTTAGCCACATAGCTTTTATAGAACTTTTTTGGCATCAAAGTTCCACTGTTCATTATGTTTTCTTTGAGTATTTTCTACTGGGAGAGTTAAGGAGGACAAAGATTTTATGGTGGGCAAACCTGTAATTACTGAGATATTTAAGAAAAAAGTGGGAGTAGGAGGTATGCTATGCAATTGTTTCTCCTAGAAATGACAGGAAAGCTACATCCATGACAGCTAAGCAATATGGCTGCCTAAACATCACAACACCAATAGCACACTAATGAGGAAGCAGGAGATTTCAGGGGCCCTAGACAAAGAACTATAGGCAACTAGTAACTACTGAGAGAGGAGAATTTACCTCTCCCAGGGACGAGCCGTGTAGTTGGGTATTCACTACAAAATGGTCAGCCCTAAAAGCATAAATGCACAATAACATTGAACAGACTCAGCAAGTTGCATTTATATATTTCTGTGTGTATATGTGTAACAGTAATAATCAAAGAGAAGGATGCCATGAATTTGAAGTGGAGCAGGGGAGGTTGAAGGGAAAAGGAAGGAGAAATGATGAAATTATATTTTAATTTTTTTAAAGTTTGATGAACCACCTCTAGACATTCTTTTATTGTCTGTTACTTCTCATATTGCTGTTTATTTCAAATTGCTTTTCTGAAGCATTATTAAGAGGTATTAAAAGGTATATTAGCCTGCTGTTTGTCTTCTGGATCATGCTACACTAAAAGTTTATACAGATCCTAAATAACAATATCTCTTGCCATTTCCTTCCCTTGAATTTCAGCTATGGTGCTCATAAAGTTCAGATTTCAGACCATTTTGGATTTCAGATTTTCAGATTTTAAGTGCTTGATTAGTGTACTATGTGCAAATATTTAAAAAGAAACCTTCAAAATCTGACACTCTTCTGGTACAAACATTTTTGATAAGAATATTCAACTTGGACTGTCAGTTGTATTCCCTCTCAATGTTGAGTATGTTTACAATTTTCTTTGGTAGTATTCTGTTGCTTCTAGTCTATGTACGTTCCTTTGAAATATCATCTTTGATATTATGAGCAACATAATTGAATATGTACAAAAATAAGTGCTATCTTTTTTGTTTTTGTGAAACCCTTCAAGGTACCGCTTACCAAATTCATCAGTATAATACTCAAATCTTTCTACAGTTTTATTCCATAGTCTGAGTTGTTTTTCAGCATTGATGCTGCTACAGTCCTTCATATAATCTGTTTTAAAGTACAAGAAGCTTCAGCTCATTGCCTACCAGGTTTCTTGAACTTAACTTAGTGTTTGTACTTTAACCATGATATAACCAAACAGCACAATACCTAAACCTGTTTTCTCCTTTAGCAAGGAAGCATCCTGAGTAAATGGTAGAGAAGACTTGGTGTGTCCCAGTTATGTTAATCAGTTTGATTGTGAATTACAGATTGAAATGGGCAAAAGACTGAATATCTAAGCAAAACTAAGATAATAAGACTAATAAGTGATATGAGGAATTCTTAAGAAATTGAGAAATACCGGGCAGTGGTGGCGCAAGCCTTTAATCCCAGCACTCGGGGGGCAGAGGCAGGCGGATCTCTGGTCTACAGAGTGAGATCCAGGACAGCCAGAGCTGTTACACAGAGAAAACCTGTCACCAAAATGCCCCCCGCAAAGTTAGCTATTTTGGCCTTTGAAGATATTATATACTCCTATACTTAATTAATTCAGTGTCTTCCCAATTAAAATACCTTGAGATTCAGCAAAAGAATTCTTTGATCATTCATTCTTATTTTACTTTCTGTTATTTGTGTATTTTTGTTTTGTGCTAGGGGGATTTATTTTTATTTTTGGCACAGGATCAGCCCAGTGTAGCATGGTATTCCTTATATGGACCAGGCTGTCCTGGAACAAAGAGCAATTCTCCTTTCTCAGCCTCCTAAATGCTTGGATCACAGATGTGTAGGACCATGCCAGGTCTTCTTATTTATATATTTCCATATTGCATGTTTTTGAAAGACTTTTTTTTTAATGAACACTTATTTATAGTTGTATTTACATAAAGTTTTTGTGTGGCTTATAGTTAATTCAGTATTGAATAGCTCAAAGGACTTGACTTACAGACAATGGTGCAAACTACTTTAATTAACCAAGTATCTGATGTTTGCTTCTTGCTACACTGGAAGTTTTCTTAAAGTGATATGTAAATATAGTTCAAAATTAGATTGAAGCTTAGGTGAAATTAAAAGGTAACAGACTATCAGTCAAATGTTAAACATTGAGATAATGTGTCACATTGGGTATAAGGATAAATGTGTGCTTTTTATTTGCACTAATCATTTAAATTTTTTTTAAAGTTTGGAATTGTTGATGCTGATGGATATTTAAGTTTGTACCAAACAAACTGGAAATGTTGTCCAGTTACTGGGAGCATGCCTAAGCCATATCTGGTAAGTTAAAAATTCCTACATATACATAAAACATGAATTTTACATTTAAAAATCAAAGCTTATGCTTTAGCTAGTAGTATTAAAATTAATAAATAAAATGTCTAGTCTTGTCTACTCAGTCACTACTACAGGCTCCTGTTGTAGTATGTGGAAATTACTGAGTAAAGTTTAGAAAGCATGCACAGCACCATATCTTCAAAGACCCATGTAAAGTACTGGGACTTTTCCAACCTCACTAAGCTGCAGATGAGTCCGATACCTAATTAAGATGACAAGCAGACCAGTGACATATCAGATTGTTCTCCTGTACTTGGCTCTTCATAATGAGCAAAGTAGGAAGGGCATCCTGCTGCTGACTCTTGTTTTCATCTCTGTCAAAGACTGTGCAGACTTCAAAAAAAATTGCCTTCAGAGAATAAAAACGTTCTATTTAGTCTGTTCTTCATTGACTCCCTTTACAGAACTAAATATAAACAATACATGTTAAAAAGATTAGGATTATAGATTATGATTCTGGCAGTTCAGCTGATGTTAAATGTTAGAGTTCAGTATTGATCTAAATAAACTCAAGGGAGCATTGCTAGTATACCTTGAAGAGGACTTAGCCTGTTCTTTTCCTCATAGTTTTGCTAGGCTACAGTGTAAACTGTGTAAGTTTACATTTTGGAGAGACTACTGCTTTTCTATTTTTAATTGGTGAAATGATCATAATAAGTTTGGTTGAATATTCCGAAGTACTGTGAGCTTTCTCTTTTGTAGCAGTAACTTTTTATTATTGAACAATTATTTAAAAGTTTGGATGTTTCTGAAATATTCATAATGTCAGCTTAACAAAGATATTTCATCTAGGATAATCTTAAATCCTGGTTTCTGTCTTCTTATAAGACAGTTTTGTTGTTTGTTTGTTTGTTTTTTCTGTTTTTTTCCCCCCACTAACTAGACATAGGTAACTATTTGAAGTTTAACCCCTGTATGTTTTCTTCTAAAGGTGTTGGTTAAACAAAAGTGAAAAGACGGTTTAGGAACTGTTCATATTTTTTTACAGAAAGAGGGGGAGAATCACCACGAAAGTTCCTTGTATTCTCCAACCTTTTTAAAGATCAGAAGATTAAAAATAGAAATTATTTTTAAAAGACATGAAGTACATGATCACATTTTAGTTATACATCTACTTTGTCACGGAAACTTTACTAGCAATAGTAACTTTTATTGTTTATGACCATTCCAGGCTTGGCAGTGTCATAACAAGACAGCCAATGACTTTGTCTTCGTTAGTTCCTCCTCTCTGATAGCTACAGCTGGTCTTTCAACCGACAATAGGTAAGAGATGTAGCTAAAACAGAAGTATTGTGTGTGGGTAACTAAATTGTTGTGTTGCTGTATATTTCTTTGTCTCAGTAATCATGCCTTAGGAATTTTTATCATAAGGATATCTTATTTAAAGCATTCTTTATGGCATAAAGCTTGGGAAATTCTAGTACCATTTAAAGCAAAATCCATTCTTTATTATTTTTAATGTTCTCATATTGAGACTTTAGAAGAAAGGATTTGATTATTGGTGAAATGAACATTTCTTTGTATTTTCTATATATTCAGAAAACTTGAAGCTGAAAAGGGTACTGTTATTTATTGGCCATGCTATTTAGTTAACTTGGAAGTCTTCACCATGGCCTTACTAGGTAGGTATTATCATTTTCACAAGAAAATAGGAAAGTCAGAGCAGCTTTCTAGTTTGCAAGAACAGCTCTGTCTTCTTCCTCTATATTCTCATGCAGAACATCCAGGCTCACAGTCCAGACACACTCAGCTTGCCGAGCTTCTGAAACTCCTCTGTAAGCTTCATATTGCACTGGAAAGTAGCTTCAGGGCTGGAGACTGGCCTGTGTTCAGTAGATTCATGAGTGTGTGTGCCCACATCTCTGTACAATAACTAGCATTTTCTATGACTTGTTTGTTACTTAGTAAATAGATTAGAAAATTAGTAAATGCATAAGTAATTTCTAAAGTCAGCCTTCAGTTAGTATTATTTTTAAGTACATGTTAATCAAAACTTAACTTAGTTTTATAAATTAAGTTTTTAAATTGTGTGTGAGAATTATATATATCTATTAAATATATAATTTTATATATTTAAAAATGAATACCTTTTGAGCAAAAAAGTTTAAATGTTATGTTTAATTTTTGGCTTATTATTTTATTCTATTTTTTTGTGTGTCAGTTAAAAAGAAATCCTTTTTATCTCCCCAGAAACATATGTCTATGGGATACTCTAGTTGCACCTGCTAATAGTTTAGTCCATGGTAAGTTTTGAAGACATTTTATCAACTGTAGAAGTCAAGAAATTTGCATCTTGAACTGGGGATGTAGCTCATTTGGAAAATGCTTGTCTAGCACACACACACTCCTAGGTGTGAACCTCAGCACCTAGAGCTAATTGGTCCATACATCAAGGTGTTAGGTCAGTACACTAAAACCAGTTGCTTTCCTCTACACCAACAATGAATATCTATAATTTGAAATTATAAGAGCTTATCATAACATCTGAAATAATTTCACTGAGGCATTTGTCAAACAAAATACACACAAGATGTGTGTGGGAAGGGACGAAAATAATTTTAAAAGTCAAAGAATATCTAAATTAATATAGAAAATGACTCAAGTTTAGAGCTTTGAAAACTTAATTTTGTTCAAAATGCCAGTTCCTTCCAACTTTATAAATTTAATACAGTTTTAATGAAATACAAGCAAGCTGTTTTATACATACCAATAAGTGAATTCTAAAGTTTACATGAAAATAGCAAACAGCCAACACAATACTGAAGAAAAACAAATTCAGAGGACTCAACTGCCTAATCAGAAATTAATGTGAAGCTGCACTAATCAAACATCGTGACAGTGGCTTTTTCAGAAGTTACATAGAGCGTTGGAAAGAAGAGAGCCTCGTTATGGGCTCGTTATATACCGTAGACTTTAACAGACAGATGTACAGAGGAGCTTAGTGGAGAAAGAGCAGTTGTTGTTTTTTCTTCAGTGCTGGAACAGTTGACTAGTGACACAGAACAACAGCCAACAGCACCTTTGACACGGACTTCACTTTCCAGAGTTTCCTTCTTCATGTAAAGTGCAGACCTCTAGAAGAAAACAGGAGGAAAATCTAGGTGGCTTGGGGCTGGTGACTAATGTTTACACATAATACTAAAAAAAGTTTTAAGAACGAAGTGATGATGTTTCCAAGGACTTTTAAACAATCCCCTTCCCACTATTTGAATGGCAAGTAGGCATATAAAAAGATAATCAGGAAAATGCACATTAGGTGTCCTGCAAAATATCATTTACACCAATATGGCCAAAATGAAAGACTCATGTAGATGAATTTCTAAATAGTCTTATTAAATAAGCATGGAGCCAAATATAGGAGTAAAAGCTTTAGAGAATCAGAGAAATAGGGAACACCACCAGCCAACCTTACCTGACCAACTCAGCAGCTTCCAAATGTGAGTTACTTCCTGTCTACCCACACCTATACGCCTTGCTGTTCTGCCATCTGATTTACTCTCTCTGTCCACCTACATCATTTCCTCTTCCTGTCCAGCTCTGTCACTCCAGTGTACAGACCTCCAGGCCTCCATTGTTAACTAGTGTTGGAATTTAAGGCGTGTGCCACCACACCTGGCTCTGTTTCCAGTGTGGCCTTGAACTCACAGAGATCCAGACAGATCCCTATGTGCCAAGTGATAAGATTAAGGGTGTGTGCTACCTTGCCTGACTTCTTTGTTTTCTTAAAATGGCTTGCTTTTTCTTTTGTTCTCCAGGCAAGCTTTATTTATTAAAACACAAATAAAATATCACCACATTTCAGCACAAATAAAATATCACCACAGACTCAAAAGTGTTGGTTAGGGTGAACAGAAACTGCAACTGCTGACCGAAGCATAAAATGCTATAACCACCTTAAAAAACTTAGTTTTAGCCGGACAGTGGTTACACATGCCTTTAATCCCAGCACTCTGGAGGCAGAGGCAGGCAGATCTCTGTGAGTTCGAGGACAGCCTAGTCTACAGAGCGAGATCCAGGACAGGCACCAAAACTACACAGAGAAACCTGTCTTGAAAAAAACCCACAAAACCCCTTAGTTTTAGTAAAATTAAACATGGACCTACATGAGCCATCTGTATGTACTCTTTTCTATATATGAAAGCTATAAAAAGTCTTATATAGGAATGTTCTTAGCAGATTATTTATAATATTTATAAATGTTTATTTATAGATTGCTACATTTATGTAATAGATACTATTCAACTGTTTGCTGGTATTGAGTCCAGTTCAACTTGAGTTTCCTTATGTTCTGACCACAAAACTGTAGGCAGTTTGCTGAAACAACACTATGGCTACCCATATTTCCTTCTCTCCTTATCATTCTTCATTGTCTCATGCCTGATACCTCAAATCATTTCTTATATTGCATTTGGTTTTTAAATTAGCTTGGGCTAGAAAGCAAGTCTATTTATTCCATCTTGACCACCTTATAGAAGGTGGTCTTTTATTACTAAGTGGTTTTAACTTTTTTTTTTTTTAACCTTCAGCTTTTACCTGCCATGATAGTGGAGCCACAGTTTTAGCATATGCTCCCAAACATCAACTACTAATATCAGGTGGCAGAAAAGGTTTCACGTGTATATTTGACCTTCGACAACGGCAACAGAGGCAGCTTTTTCAGAGCCATGATTCCCCTGTTAAAGCCATTGCTGTTGATCCAACTGAAGAGTACTTTGTTACAGGATCTGCAGAAGGCAATATAAAGGTAAACAGAGTTGATGCCATCGTATTAATAATATGAAAAAATTTAGAAACTTGGGCCTTTAATCATATCTTTTGTAATAATCTACTTTAATAGTCATAATAGTTCTGTTGTAGCCAACAATGCTAATTACTATTTAATAAATCCTTTCATAAATGGAATTATTTTTAACTGAAATATTACTTTTTCATTGGTTTTAAAATATGCTTAATTAATGCTTAAGAGCCAAATTTTCTATGGATCTAAGTATTTTTCAGATAGTAGAATTAGTCTTGACTCTCTGCTCTGTTATAGATATACTAAATTAATTTTCTAGGTTAACTGAGTAGACCCACATTGCTCCTGTCTTCATAAAATAATATTCAACAACTCAGATTCCATAATTCTGGTTCAAGAATGTACCTAGATAAGCCCTGTTCACAGATTATCAAACTCTATTGTGCTTAAATTTTAAAGTTGTTTAAAGCATTAAGAAGCTTATTTAGAAAATATTAAATAACTTATTGAAATGTATATTGCAAGATTCCACCTCAAAAATACTCAGCTGTGAAGTTCTACGTTAAGGAATACCTGTAGACTTTGAGGGAAGATTCTGTGGGCCCATTGCAAGTGGGTGAGCCAGTTTCAGTTGGTCTTCAGGATGCTTAATGGTCAGCAGTCATAGATGTGAAGAATCTGGTTTTTAGAACCCATTACGTGAGTGTGAGCATATTTAATGTTAAATAAGATGAATTTCTCTCTTAGAGCTGATAGACTGTTTTCCTCCCTCCAACTCCCCCCAAAAAACCCCAGAACTGCAGAACTTGGGAATGTTACTGTTGTTGTGTTTGATGGAGTTTTGTCTGCACATGTGCCCATGCACCACACAGTTGCTGGTTGCTGGCAGAACCTGTAAGAGAGTGTTGAGTCCTCTGGAACAGGAGTTACAGCTGGTTGGGAACCATCATGTAGGTGCTAGAAATCAAACCCGTGTCCTCTGGAGGAGCAGCTAGTGCTCCTAACCAGTGAGTCATCTCCTCAGCCCCAAAGTACTCTTTTTTAAAAAATTATATATCCCAGCAGAATTATTTTTCTCTGATTTGAAGCCACTTTTTAATTTTAGCTTGTGGCTGCCGGTAAAGGTTTTCAGGGTTTCAGAAAGAGAAAATTTAGACCTCCACCTGTTAACTTCCCAATTCTTAGCACCCTTAGAGAAAGAATTACAGACAAAGCACAGGACCGAGAAGAAGTTTCATAACACAGTAGAAGTACACACTTAAGAAATCGTGTCACATGGCTAGGATTTTGGATAATTCATATAATGAACAAACCTGAATGGAGGAAGGGATTGTTCATGAGGTGAAGGGCTATAGGGAAATCTGGGAATGGGTCTGGATTTTGCCAGAATAGGGTTTTCTCCCCTTTTCTGTACTTAATAGGGTTTTTTGGGTGTGTTGTGACATCAGATACATGGTGGAAGCAGGCCATTTTGCCCACTGTTGATCTGGAAATCTCAGTGTAGCCAAGCAGAGGGACAGTTAGACATCATCTGAGTTGGCCATGTTGGTCCCAGTTAACGTAGTGGTCTTGCTGTGACACAGCAGTGTGATTGCATTACCTTCTTCCCTGTGCCTGCATAGTGTACCTCAAACAGACTTTAGTTTGGAGTAGGACAAACTGATTTACATCAGCTATTCTTAGATTCTACACTAGTTCTGGAGTTTAGATTTTAAAATATTTGAAAATATATACTCCGGGGCTGGAGAGATTACTCAGTGCTTAAATGCACAGGCTGCTCTTACAGAGGATCCAGGTTTTATTCTCAGCACCCACATGTAGTTCTCAACCCCTTGTAACTTCTGGCCTCCTCAGGCATCAAGCACCCCTGTGATCTACATACATATGTGTAGTAAGTCATCCATCCACAGAAAATAAAGTTCAAAAGGCATAATTTAACAAATTCATATAAAAGTAGTGTGAATTGATGAGTTTATTTATTTATTTATTTATTTATTTATTTATTTATTTATTTATTTATTTATTTATTTATTTATTGGAGAAAAAGGTATTTCCCCTAAGTGATATCAAAAACCAGAAAGTAGATTGCTTTCTCCAAACTGGAAAACAGATATCCTGAAGGCCTTTCCACACAGGGCTTTAATGAGAGAAGACATTTGGGATTTGATTTAAAACAGACACATGTCTTGATGAGGGCTTATACTAGAAACTTTTAGAAATTAGTATTGTAGAATTTTAGTAATTGACTTTGTCTAAGCTTTACTGGGGTAGAGAGCCTCTAGATGTCAGTTAACTTTCATCCTTGCATCTTTTCTGATATCTGAGTATTCAGTATTACAAGGAAGTAATACCCCATAGTAGCTACACAGCAAAACCTTGATTATAGTCACTGATGCAAGCTTCTGTTCTTTGTACCCAGGCTGTCTCATCTTCAATGCATTGTTAATAATTTGTGCTCTCACTGGATGGACTTTGAGTAATAATAAAAGCAGTTGATGAATGGCTACAGCCCATAGAGAATCAGGAGGCTGTGATTATAGTACTCTCCATCCTTGTTGTAGAAATATCTTACCTGCACAGGAAGGCAGGTTTACATTTTTTTTTGAATTTTTAAGTCAATCACCAGCCCAAGTTTTCATTTTGTCCTTCATATCTTTCAGATTTGGAGTCTTTCTACCTTTAGTCTTCTCCATACTTTTATCAACGAACATGCTCGGCAGTCTATTTTTAGAAATATTGGAACTGGAGTCATGCAAATTGAGACAGGACCAGCAAATCACATTTTCTCTTGTGGAGCTGATGGAACAATGAAAATGAGGATACTACCGGATCAGTTTAGCCCTTTAAACGAGGTGTTAAAGAATGATGTAAAATTGATGCTGTAACATTTTCACAAGAGGGTGTATGATTTATGACCTGCTTTGTGAACGTGGCCAACGGATGCAGTATGCAGTAATCCCTTGTACCAAGGATAAGCTAATGCTTTCTTCTTCTCATATTTATTTTATGTAGCTTTGCCCTTGATGCACTGATGCCTTAAAAGTTACAAGTCACTCAGTTAGATCCTATTGCCTAACATAGAATGTTAGAATGTATAAATAATGCTGTAGTCATACTATTTATAGTATATTTTAGTAAATATGTCATCATGTTAAAGGAACTTTGTTTTCTCATTGTTACAAACCCTTCTGCAGACCCCACTGCATGAATTCCATTGACAGGAAAACCCTTTAAGACAGGTGCCGAAATAATACTCACTTATTGACTACATTTTCAATACGTTATCACACAGACATAATTCTTTTCCTGTTAATAATGAGAAGTTTATATATAGGTAAGATAAGAAATCTCCATTAAAACTGCTATTGGGACTTCAGTGTGAAAGAGCCTAGAAGTTCATTAAAGTTTTCCTCTTCCCCTTCTATAGCCCAGATGTGTGTATGTAAATGTATTTATGTGTATGTATATATATGTACATATGTGTGTATATATATATATATATCTTACACATCTTACTTGATATTGTATATACACAAACAGAAACTACAAGTTTTTTTCATGTGTTTAGTGCCATAACACCTGCCACAAATATAAAACTCTTCTTGCAACTTTTTTTGTTATTTTAATTATCACTTTAATTTTCAAGTAATTTAAGAATTCAAAGATTACTATTTTAAAGATATTAAATAAGTCTCAGTAGGCAATAAAGATGTTATGTGGCACACAAGGCATTTACATTTATGAATTTGTTTCCAGTTTTGATTATCAGACATTTTACTTAAATTGTGTTTTAATTTTATTTCTTTTTAGGCTAATTTAGTCTCAAAATTCTGAAAATGTTATAGCAGTGTTTTTAGAAACATTGTAAAAACAGTCAAATTAAATAGATAGTATTTATAAATGTACAGTGCCCTTCAGATCTACCATTGATAGGAAATAAACCTTATATTTTATTATTTTTGCCAAAATATATTATTTTATTATAAAATTTGACCAAAATATTTAAAATTTACAATGCTTCTAATTCAATATGCTAACCCTATTTCTGTCTGTTTCATGCTATGTCTTTTCTGATTCAGAATTATAAAAAACTTGATAAATACTTGATTTTTAGCCAATGAGACTGGCAGTAGATGGGGATAAGTGTTTAAGGGACAGTTATATATGACTTAGCTTAAATTTATTTTTAGTTAGAACTATAACTGACCATTTTTATGTAAGGAAATATGGAAAACTATTTGGAATTAAAGAGTCAAAGCAAAGAAATGAAGGGCTGGTAAATGAATTTTGTAATATCCTCAGGATACTTTTATTATAAAAGTATATTGTTAAAGGTTTTGTAAATTGTATTTCATAATTTTAAATATAGTGAGCAAGTTACAGTGAAAACACTGTCCTTATAGAGAGTTTATATGCACATAGTAACCTGTACCTGTAAATTGTGCAATAACAATATATGACTATTTTACAATAGAGAAATCTGTGACAACATTGCAAACAATATTATTCTTTGTTGTAGCTAAGTTATTTTTTAGTAATCTCTTCACAAATCAAGATTCAAAAGGCTTTAAACACTTTCCATAAGAAAGGAAATTTATCGTGTTTATTAAAAACAAGAGGCTTTGGGTATGAACTATTGAGCATTCTAATCGAGGGTTTATATGAATAACCACATTATGTAAGCCCATATGTATTTACATCCAGAGTCATATTTTAAATAAACAATCATGTAGTGATTTTTTTCGCATGCTTTTGTTGTGTTTCTGCCAGTTTAGTTGATTTTAAGTATGTGACATTTTGAATTTCAGAATTTCTATATATGTGACAGTTGTAGAGAGAATTTAACTTCCTCAAATACCTTGTCATTCTTTTCTGTAGTCTTTATTACTTAATGGATAATCATTAAAGATTGTGTCTTAGGGTTTCTGCCATGGCAACTCTTACGAGGAAAACATTTAATTGTGGTGGCTGGCTTACTGTTGAGAAGTTTGGTCCATTATCATCCTGGTGGGACATGGCAGCATGCAGGCACACATGGTGCTGGAGAGGTAGCTGCTACATGTTGACAGGAGGTAGACCGAGATTCACACTGAACTTGAGCAAAAGGACCTCAAAGCCTGTCCCCACAGTGACACACTTCCTCCAACAAGGCCACACACACCTCTTAATAGTGCCTCCCTTTTGGGGCCATTTTCTCTAAAACAACTACAGATAGGAATAAAAATAATTGAAATGTATAAAGATAAATACACATATACTTACATTTTCATTATTCATACAAATGGAATGAACACATCAAAATACACTTAAATGCTTTGTTTTCTGAGGATGGCTTTGTTACAGAGATTTTTTTTTTAAACATAATTTTTTATTGGTTCTTGGGAATTTCATATCATGCACCCCAATCTCACTCATTTCTCAGTCCCTCCATGTCTGCCCCTCACCTTCATAGCATCCCCCCTAAAAGAAAACTTAAAAACTTTTAAAAACAAACAAAACCCCACTTCGTTCCTCCATCTTTCCCACCTCTCCAACACTTCTTCATTTGCCTTAGTGGCCTTGGGAGCTGTGGTGTGTCTTGCAGTATACCCTTTTGTCTGCTCCCCTTTACTTGCAAATTTCATTGTAGTGGGTTGTTGGTCTGGTTCAAGGCCTCTGGCTTCTGGTACCTCAACACTGGACCCTCATCAAAACTCCTCCCAGATATCCCACCTTTGCCCTGAGTCATGGAGATCCTGGGGCCATGGTTCCGCATGACTAGTCCCTTCACACTGCATCAGGTCATGGATGGGGTAGATGCTGGGGTGGGCCAACCCAAAACCCTGGATGTGGTTTTGGGTAGCAACTGATTTGGTCAGTCCTGCAGGGGCTGTCCCCTTAGCTAGAGCCGGCTCTTCTATACCCTACCATCAGGGCCGTGAGAGATGATGGCTCTGGGGCAGTGAGGGGTAGGGCCATCTCTCCTAAGTGTGGGGCCAGCTCTCCATTAAGGGGCTGGCCTAGCTTCTGTTGCAGCAGCCAGTGAAGGGCGGGGCTGGCTCAGCAGGCCCTTGGATTACAACGCTATGGTCCCTTGTGGTTTCTTGGGCCACAGAGGTCCGATCCCCACTGCAGCAGGACCATGGACCCAGACATGACCCTTGGGTGCAGCTTGGACCTGAACATCACCATGGCACTGGTGGCAGCGCAGGCCAACCGGACCAGTATAGCCCTGGTGGCAGCATGGCCCAAGGACACCAATGTGGCCTCAGGTGTCTGACTAGACCTCAGCTATCTGAAGTGCCTTCCGTGATAACAGAAGCCATGGACATCAAAGCAGACTTTGGGGCCTTCTGTAGGGCCATAGACCCAGACATGGCCCTCGGCAGCAGCTCTGGCCCAGACATCACAATGGAACTAGGTGGCAGCATAGGCTGCTTAGATTGGCATGGGCCTCAGCAGCGTGACCACAGGTAGCCACTCAGACCCTGGGCATCCATGTGACCTTTGGTGCCAATCCAGGCCACAAACAACATATAACCAGGCTGCAGTAGGACCACAGACCCACACGTTTTTGGCAGCAGCTTCTACCCAGATGTCACCATGGCCTCAGTTGGTGGTGTTGGCCACTCAGATCAGCATGGCCCCAGCAACACTGTGGCCCTCGGAAACCAGCATTGTTACAGAGACTTTTTAACACAGCCTGTCTCATGCTCTACAGGATTTCTCTTATTTTGAAACACTCATTACTTTTCCCCACTTTGGTTCCACTCTTTGCTTTTAGGTAAGACAGAAAATTTGCTGTTGTGCTTACCAGAACTTTATAAAGGCATTGGGTCTAAACTAATTAAGCATTTAGCCCTCGTCTACATTTCTGTTGTTAAAAATGAGTTTTAGTTGTTTTTTTTTTAACAGCAAAAACGTTCAAATAGATCTCATTAACTGAAACAATATAAAGACATTTCAAGAAATGTTTTTGTACAGCTTTAAAGTGGAAATGGTATTATTAACCGGATGAGAAGACAGACATATTTTATTAAACAAGAAATTTAGCCAGGCAGTGGTAGAGCACAATTTTAATCCTAGCACTTGGAAGGCAGAGACAGGCAGATCTCTGAGTTCGAGGCCAGCCTCATCTACAAAGTGAGTTCCAGGACAGCCAGGGCTACTCAGAGAAACCCTGTCTCAAAAAAAAAAAAAAAAAAAAAAAAAGCAAAACAAAAACAACAAAAAGAGAGAGAGAGAGAGACATTTGAATGTCTTGTGACAGAGGACCTTAGCCAGTTAAAAAGGCAAGCAGATTTAGAAGAAATTATCTGTGGAGAGGTATGTCAGTGTCCCTGTAGATAGTATGACTTTAAGTTATTAGAGAAAGATCAAACTGAATAACCATTTCCCAGAGCAGCACATTAGAAGTTATAAAATATCCTTAGTAGTAGTTAATGGAATGTTACAAGAAAAAAAGTTGTGTAAAGGCATCTATCACTTTATTTTTGTGCTTTGAAGATAATTTTGGATGTTTTACAAATAGAAGGTTTGTGGTAATGGTGGTCAAACGTGACTATCAGTGCCATTTTTCCAATGGTGCCTGGTCATTAATAGCTGTCACACTTCAGTAATTATTTTTCAAACAATAATTATCACTCTATCATTTTGGTCACATCCTGAGTGTTTGGGGACTTCCTGCTATCCCATAGCACACTGCAAACTCAATCTACTCATGTCTTTCTGACTGCTCCCTGACGTTTGTTACCTAGTCTTTCTCCTCTCTAGACCTTCCGATCCCGAGATGCCACATTGAAATTAAACCAGCTAACAACTATACAGTGGCCTCTTATGTGCTAAAGTGAAAGGAAGAGTCTTATGTCTCACCCTTGAAATCAAAAGTAAGGACATAACTAAATTCAGTGAAGAAGTATGTCAAAAGAACTAAGCCAGGGCTAGCAAGATGACTCGGTGAATAAAGGTACTTCTTGCTGAAACTGATAACCTACTTGAATTTGATCCCCAGAATCCACGAAGGAGAAAGATGGAACTACACACATAAGCACACGTACACGTTTTGTTTCGTTTTTTTAAGGGGTGGAGAAAGAACTAAGCCAAAAGTGAGGCTCCTTGCCAAACAGCCAAGTTGTAAATGCAAAGAAAAATTCTTGAGAGGAAGTAAAAGTACAACCTTTCAGTGAACCCATGAGTGACAAAAAAGTAAAAGAGCTTTTTTGCTGGAACGGGACAGGTTTTAGGGGTCTGGTTAGAAGATCAAAGCAGATGTACCATTCCCTTAATCCGAAGTGTAATCCAGTTTAAGGCCATGACTGTTCGAGTTTATGAGGCTCAGAGAGGAGAGAAAGCTGTAGAACATGGGTTTGAAGCGAGCAGAGACTGGTTTATGAGATTCTATGAGAACGAGCACCCATCTCTACAACATGAACGCAAGGTGATAACAATGCTGTCATAGAAGCTGCAGCAAGTTTTCAGAAAGGCCCTGGGAAGGGCCATGAAGACTGACTGTAGACGAAGCAACCTTATCTTGGAGAGCCATAGCAATCTGGGACTGTTAGAGCCAACAATGAATGCCAGGCTGAAGAGGATAGAAGTACTTGGACTCTTTAAGAATTATACTAAATTCTAAGCTGCTATATAAATGAAACAACAAAGTCAGGTGACCATATATCTGTTTACAACAGAGTTTACTGACTAAGCCTGCTGTTGAAATTTACTGGCCATAAGATTCCTTTCTAAATATTGTTGATTGCCAATGTCCTTGTTACCTTAGAATTCTGATGAGGTTGTACTCTGGAATTACAACTATAATGAAAAAGTCAAGGGGTGATTTTGACTTTAAGTCCTAAGGGATGCATTTTCTAACACTTCAGATGCCACGGGTGGTGGCTCTTCTGGTGGAATTGGGCAAAGTCAACTAAAAGCCAGGAGAGGATTTGAATTTCCAGATGCCATGAAGAACATTTGTGAGTTACAGGAGAAAGTATAAGTGGAGTTTGAGGAAAATTGATTCTAAGTCCTATGGTAACTGATTTTGAGTGGTTCGGGGCTTGAGTGGATGGGGTGACCGTATAGTTGGTGAAACAACTAAGAACTGGAACCTTACAACTGGGCACTGTGGCTCACTCTGTTAACCCAAGCACGTGGGAGACCAAGGAAAGAAAACTGCTGAAAGTTCAGGACAGACCTGTTCTACAGAGTGTGACTGCCTCATAAAATAAAGTGACTGTTGTGCTCCACTAGGTACACAGGAGCCGCTTCATACAGATGAGCAGTGACTTCTTGAGATGAAGCCTACTCCTGGTGAAGATGCTGAGAACGCTGAGATGACCAGAGACTTAGATTATTACATAAGCTAGTTGATAAAGCAACAGCAAGATTTCAGAAAAAAGGACTCCAATTTTGGAAGTCCTACTGAGGGTAAGATTCTGTCAAACACCACTTCATACTTCATAGAAATGTTTTGTGTGAGGGAGAATTAACCTGTGCACCATACTTGTTCCTGTCTTTGGCACTGCCACAGCTGTCCCACCTTCAGCCACCAGCATCAGTGCAAGACCTTTGCTTCCTCCCCCCCTGCTCCCAGACAGGGTTTCTCTGTGTAGTTTTGGTGCCTGTCCTGGATCTTGCTCTGTAGATCAGGCTGGCCTCGAACTCACAGAGATCCACCTGGCTTTGCCTCCCAGAGGGATTAAAGGCATGTGCCACCACCACCTTGTGAGATCGAAGAAAGTCTGTCTCAAGGGAACACTGAATTTCATTCAGGGTGGCCCCAGGGATAGATTCATAAAGCAGCTTTCTACAGGGCTACAGGTCAGTGCTCTTGAGAGTGGCGGCTGCGCTTGGGATAGCTGAGCTGCTGGAATATGTAATTAAAAGATCTCAAGTAAAGGGAAGGGGAAGAGTGATACAATTATTTTAATTTATAAAAATTTAATAAAAATGGAAGGACAACCAAAAAAAAGATCCAACAAAAAGGACTAGCAGCTGACAAAATAGTTGTAATTTGCCTCCATGAGAAAAAAGAAATCAAAGTCAAATTCCTGAAGAAGCCACAGATTTTCTGCCAGGAAAATTATTATAATTTTATTTATTATAACATTCATTATAATTTATTGTAATTTTATTATAAGTTTATTGATTATAATATTTATACTATTTTGTCATACTAAATTGATTGTAACACTTATTATAATATTATATTTATTATAACATAAAATTTATTATATTATTTTTAGTGCTATGCTTCCTATCTATAATTAATGCTGTTATGTGCAGCTTAAAAATCTTCATGGCAATCAATGCCAGCAGTAGATGAATGTTCAAAATAAATCCATATACCAAAAGATTATTTCCCTTGTAGACATCTGATTAGGCTGAAATTATAGTTATGTTCAAAAGCTCTTTTAAGTTTTGAATTTCAGTGAATCTATTTAGGCTTCATGAATAAGTGCATACTTCTAGGATAAGCTCACTTTCCCTGACTTTTTTAAAAATTGAAATTAATATTAATGTATGATATTTGCTTTGTTTCCCACAAATGTCCAGAATAAATTTACCCTGCAGAGTCCAGCTTTGCTGAGTGGAAGTAATTTGGAAAGTATATCACATTCCAACACACTAAAAAGTGAATATAAAAATAAGAACCTAAGGACAAGTACTACCTCCCTCAAAGACTTTTTTTAAAGGAAATTACCATTTCCAGTATAAATTAAATGCTGTGCTCACAGATGGACAAATGTAAAAGCCCTGCCTACACTATTGCCCATAAAGTTGTTATTGTAGTTTGGTATGTAGGAGTTATACTGCATGGGGAAAACCAGCTCCATACAAATGTTCTGGTTTTAAACATATAAAATTACTCTAAGTAATAAAAGCTGAAGCAGGAAATCTGAATATTCCAACTTGAGCTAAATTGTAACTCAGCTATATTCATAAAAAACCAGGAATGTGGAATTACAGATTTAGTACAAAATTGTAGCAGGACTTGCATGAACTCAAAAATGAAATGGAAAGGAAAGCCAAGATCATATATCATATATCATGATGATCATGATATCATCATGTCAATATAAAAGGCCCGAGGGGAATAGATAGAGTTGAAAGCAGATATTAAAGAGGATAATGATCAACACAAGCTGTAGATTCTGTTGCTAGAATAAAAATATTACCAGTATTGTACTAAAAGAGCTTAGTGTAGAATATAAGCAGATTTTATACTTACTAAGGGGAGGTTCTAGATGTAAAGCCAGGAATTGCAAGTCCAGCAAGTAGAACCTGACTGAACAAGATATTCCTTGATATTCCCAAATGGCTTTTGACAATATCTGGAACACACACATACAAATTGCTGGGTGTGAGGTGAGTGCAAAAAGTATCAGACTTTTTGGTTTTTCAAGACAGGGTTTCTCTGTGTAGTTTTGTGCCTGTCCTGGATCTCACTCTGTAGATCAGGCTGGCCTCAAAATCACAAAGATCAGCCTGGCTCTGCCTCCCAAGTGCTGGGATTAAAGGCATGCGCAACAGAGAAGAACCAAAGAGGGACACATGAACCACCCTGGGAAGGGGAAATAGATGAGATCTCCATGAGTAAACTGGGGATGAGGGGTGGGCAATGTAGGGTAGGGGGTAGGGGATGAGAGCATAAGAGAATGGGATGGTTGAACTGGAACAGGGAAGGAGGGGGAATGCAGTGAAAGAGATACCATAATAGAGGGAGTTATCATGGGGATAGAGAGAAACCCTGTGCTAGGGAAGTTGCCAGGAATCCCCAAGGATTACCCCAGCCTGGGCTACTAGCAATAGTGGAGAGAGTGCCTGAACTGACCTGGCTTGCCCCAAAGATCAGACTGGTGAATACCCTAACTGTCATCACAGAACTTTTCTCCAATGAAAGCAGATGCAGAGACCCACAGTCAATCACTAGATAGAGCTCCAGGAGTCCAGTCAAAGAGAGGGATTCTACAAGCAAGTGCATCAGGATCATGATGGGGAAACATGCAGGGACGACCAAACCAAACTAGAGGGAACTCATGACAGTTGAATCAAGGGCTGTGGAGACAACATGGGACTGGACTAGGCCCTTTGCATGGTGAGACAGTTGTGTAGCTTGATCTGCTTGGGAGACCCCCTGGCTGTAGAATCAGAATTCATCCCTGGTGCATGAGCAGGCTTTGTGGAGCCCACTACCTGTGCTGGGACACCTCGGGCTGACTTGAGGCAGGGGGAGGGGCTTGGATTTGCCTCTACTGAATGTGCCTCCACATGGGAGGCCTTGCGCAACAGAGTGGGGTATGGGTTGAGAGGGGAGGCTGGGGGAGCTGGAGGAGGGAAGAGGGGGATCTTTGGTGTGTAAAATGAATGAAAATTTTTTCTTAATTGAAAAAAAAGTATCAGACTAAGAAAGTGAGTAGAAACACTCAAAAACAAAAAATATTCTGAAATTTAAAGAACAGTTTTTAAAAAGTCATTTTTTTCTTTTTATTGAAAATAGTTTTTTTTTTCACGTAATATAGGCTGATTACAGTTTCCCCCCCTCTACTCCTCCCAGTTCCTCCCTACCTCACCTACCATCGAATTGACCCACCTTCTGTCTCCTATTAGATAACAAACAGGCTTCTAAGGGCTAGTGGGATAATAATAAAATATAAGATAAAACAAATGAACACATAGAAATTGGACAAATCAAACAAACAGAGGGGAAAGAGCCCAAGAGAAGGCACAAGAAACAGAGACCCACTCAGTCACACACTCAGGAGTCCCATGAGTACACGAAACTAGAAGCCATAATATATTCAAGGGACTTGTAGGGTAAAAAGAGAAGAAATATAAATATACTTGTATATATTTGTTTTATAATATATAATTAAAAATAAGCTAAAATTTAAAAAAACAAAAAACAAAACTTGAAAAAGGGAGAGCCCTGATATGGGACAGGAAACCACCAGAGGTGCTCCTGAGTTCACTCTCTCTTGTCCGTCTACTGCTGGGCATGCAGCGTCCCCAGTGAGACTCCCTTGGAGAAAACGGAATTTGTATTTGCAAGCAGTTATCAATTGGAGATAGCTTCTGGGTTAGGGATGGGGGCTTGTGTCTTCTCCTTTCAGCTCTAGGACACCAGCTGGGTCAGACCCATGCAAGTCTGCCTCCATCTCTGGGAGTTTACATGTGTCTTGATCATGTTGCTTTAGAAGGCCTTGTTTCCTTCATGTCCTCCTGCACCTCTGGCTCTTGGCCTCTTTCTGCCTAGGGAGCTCCCTTTCTGGCCTCAGGATTTCCATCATGCCACTCAGCCCAGCTTTTTCACATGTGGGCTTTAGGAGATGAACTCAGAAGCTCATGCTCACTAAAGCTAGCTCCCTAGCCCAGTCTTGTTTATACCGTGGATAATTAGTAATCCACAATATTGAATAGTTGTTTTTAAATTGTATTCTCCCACAAGGGGGCACTGGGCCATCAACTGAGGAAACTAGGGAGCCCTAGAAGCAAGGTCTTATGGGAGCAGTGTATAAAGAGTAAACAGCATAATTCTACTGCCACACCAAGAAACCATTTTCAGAGTGGATAGATACTTTGTGGCATTGTTATTCCTTGGTATATTTGAACTTATAGTTGAACTTTAGGATAAAATAGTGGGTTGGAGGCTACTTCTGTGACAGCCAGGAAGGAAAAAATGTAGAATACTGCTCACAAAAAGTTTGTTTCATCCTCTGCATGGGACTGGAAAAAGCTGCCCAGTAAGCAAATCCCCACAAAAAAAACCAGAGGAGATACACAACAAACAGATTCAAACATTAGAACACAGAAGCATAGGAAAATGAAAAGGCAAGGCAATCTAACTCCATTGTGCTGAACTTACAGACATGGACATTGGTAAAATGCCAGGTGATGATGTTAAAACATTTCCAGGAAGAAGTATCAGTGACCTGAAAGAGCAGACAAAAAAGCAGATTAACTGAATACAGACCCTAGAGAGGAAAATCAACAACACGGGGAAAAGAATGGATGAAAAACATGAGCAACATGGAAGAGGAATTCAGCAAGGAAATGAGTTTCGTTGTTGTTATTTTTTTAAGAAAAATGTTGAAAATGAAAAACTCAAGAGTCAAATAACAGTGGAGGGGATGGAGAGATGATTCAGCAGAGAAGATCAAATACTATTGCAGAAAATCTGAGTTGGGGTCCCAGTACCCATGTCAGCTCACAACTTCTTGTAACTCCAAGTTCAAAGGACCCAGCATCTTTGGGCATTGTGCTCAAACATACATACACTTATAGTATTCAGATTCTCTTAAGGAACAGAACTTATAGAATGAACATACATATGTTTGATGGATGAACATATATATGGTTTATGAAAGTGGCTTACAGGCTGAGTTCCAACAATGTCTATCTACCAAGGGAAGATCCAAGAACCCAGTAGCTGTTCATGAGGCTGGATGTCTCAGCTGGTCTTCAGTACATGCCAGCATCCTGAAGAAGTAGGCTCTAATGCCAGTGAAGGAATGAACTTGCCAGCAAGAACAAGGGCAAACTGGCAAAGAGTAAGCCCTTCTTTCTTCCATGTCTTTATATAGGCTGCCACCACAAAGTGTGGCCCAGATTAAAATTGTACCTAACCACCTCAAAAGACTTAGATTAAAAGTGGGTCTTCCAACCCCAAGTGATTTAATTAATAAAAAAAAAAACCCTCACAGGAGTATCCAGTCACTTGGTTTTAGTTAATTCCAGTTGTAGTCAAGTTGACAACCAAGAATATCTATCACACTTATTTAGAGGTAAAAATAAAATCTGGGGCTGGAGAGATGGCACAGCAGTTTAGAGTACTTGCTTCCCTTACAGAGGACTTGGGTTCTATTTTCAGCACCCACATGGAGGCTTTAATCCCAGCACTCGGGGCGCAGAGCCAGGCAGATCTCTGTGAATTCAAGGACAGCCTGGTCTATAGAGCGAGATCTAGGACAGGCACCAAAACTACACAGAGAAACCCTGTCTTGAAAAAAAAATCCGGGGCTGGAGAGATGGCTCAGAGGTTAAGAGCACTGACTATTCTTCCAGAGGTCCTGAGTTCAATTCCCAGCAACCACGTGGTGGCTCACAACCATCTGTAATGAGATCTGGTGCCCTCTTCTGGCTTGCAGCTTGCAGGCAGAATACTATACACATAATAAATAAATAAATAAATAAATAAATAAATAAATAAATAAATAAATAAATAAATAAATAAATAAAAGAAAAAATCCATAATTCCAGTTCCATGGGTTCCAACTCCCTCTTCCATCCTGTATGGGCACCATGTGTACATACACGAAGACAAAATATTCATGCACATTAATGAATCTAAGGGTTTTTTTTTTAACTAAAATCTAAAAACAAAACAAAAAGAGAGCCTAGAAAGTGACACCAACAAGTCAGAAGAAAGAGTACCATCAAGAAAGCACAAGGCTGATGGAAGACAGTGTTCAAATATCAATAAGGAAACATAACATCCAAGAACTCCAAAATATGATCGAAAGACAAAACCTAAGAATCCATAAGATAGAGGAAGGAGCCAAGGTAACCTGAAAAAGCAGAGAGGATCAACTTAAGGAAATTATGGCAGAAATTTCTTCAAATCTAGAGAAGAAATAATCAAATGCAAGAAAACATAACAAAATAGACATAACTAGAGGAGAACTTTTACATTTTTGTAATCAAGATGTCAGAAATATAAAGCAAACAAACAATATTAAAAGGCTATAAGGCAGTGATGCCAACTCACCTCCTGTCTTCTTTAGGGTTTCTATTGCTTCGATGAAACACCATGACCAAAAAGCAAACCAAGGAGGAAAGGGTTTATTTGGCTTACACTTCCACATCATTGTTCATCATCAAAGGACAGGACAGGAACTCAAATAGGGCAGGAATCTGGAGGCAGGAGCAGATACAGAGGCCACAGAGAGGTGCTGCTTACTGACTTGCTCCCTTTGGCTTGCTTGCTCAGCCTGATTTCTTATAGAACCCAGGACCACCAGCCCAGGGGTGGCTCCACCTGCAATCGATTGGGTCCTCCCACGTCAATTACTAAGCTTGATCTTATAGAGGAATTTTCTCAATTGAGGCTCCATTCTCTTAGAAGCTTGTGTCGAGTTGACATAAAAGTAGCCAGCACAACTGCCCCCAGTTGACACACAAATACCTCACTGTTAAGCCACAACCTTTCCTTTCTTTGCCATTCCCAAGATCACACATTAATATTAATACAATATAAAACATTTTACAAACTTTAAAAGTCTCACAGTCTTTACAAACTCAAACACATTAAAATTCAGTCTCTTTAAAAATCCAAAGTCTCTCTTAAAAAACTAAAATCTCTTTTAAAAATTCAGTCTCTCAGGATTGGGGATTTAGCTCAGTGGTAGAGCGCTTGCCTAGCAAGCACAAGGCCCTGGGTTTGGTCCTCAGCTCTGGAAAAAAACAAACAAACAAACAAACCAAAAATTCAGTCTCTCAACTGTGGGCTCATGTAAAGTAAAAAACAAATACTTTAAGAGGGAGAACTAGGACACAGTCACAAACAAATCAAAGCAAAACTCAACTCCAAGAGTATAAATAAGTTGGATTCACTCACAACCTTCTGTACTCCTCCACATGGTTTGGGTTAGTTCTCAGGCTCTGCTCTCTGTAACAGACAGCTTGTCCTATAGTTTATAGCCGGCTCCACTCCATTGCTGCTGCTGTTCTTGGTGGTCCTCCTATGGCACTGGCATCTCCAAAATGCTGGGGTCTTCTGCTGCAACTGGGCTGCACTTTCACTAATATCCTCTTATGGCTCTTTGTCTGGTACCAAGCTTCAACTTCTCTACATGACCCCTTCAATACTGAGACTTTAATCACCAATGAGGTTATACCTTCACCAATGGCTTCTTCTGGCCTCTCACAGTGCCCAGCCCCACCTGCTCTCCTTTACCCATTCATGCCTTCAAAACCAGTACCAGCTGGGTGACTCTTACACTACCAAGTTCAGCTGCCAGAGTGAGGTACAACCTTGGCTGCCTCTGGAACACAGCTTCTGTGAGCTCTCAAGAAACACTTCCCAGAAGATTTAACTCAACAATTCTGGTCTCTTCTTTAATCACTGCTAATTTCCCAGCAAAGCAAAGGTTTCACTTTAGTTGTTCTGGTATCTTATTAGTTACAGGTGATACATTCAGCTGCAGCTAACCAGAACCATAGAACCTTAATTCAAAATGACAAGTGACCCAATAGAGACTTTAAACTTCCCTTTGAAACTTCCCAAGCCATGCCTCCATTGTCTGCATTGCCCTCAATATTCTTATCTTCCAAGCTCCTCCAGAACATCTCACCAAGCACTGAATACTCAATGACTTTTCTTGCACAAAGTTCCAAAGTCCTTCCACTATCTTCCCCAAAACAACATGGTCAGGCCTGTCACAGCAATACCCCACTACTGGTACCATCTTGTATAAGTTAGGGTGTCTACTGCTGCGATGAAACACCATGACCAAAGGGCAAGTTAGGGAGGAAAAGATTAACTTGGCTTACATTTTAAAATGATTGTTTGTTCATCATCAAAGGAAGACAGGGGAGGAATTTGGATACAGGAGCTGATGGAGAGGCCATCGAGGGGTGCTACTTCCTGGCTTGCTTTGCATGACTTGCTCTGTCTGATTTCTTATAGAACTCAGGACACCAGCCCAGGGATGGCCCCATTCACAATGGACTGGGCCCTCCCACATTAATCACTAATTAAGAAAATGCCCTATATACCCTTGGCTGCAGCCTGATCTTATGGAGCATTTTCTCAATTGAGGCTCTGTTCTCTTAGAAGCTTGTGTCAAGTTGACATAAAAGTAGCCAGCATACCTACAAAGGCAGAAATAATCAGAATAACAGGTCTCTTGTCACCAACCCTCAAAGCCATGAAGGAAAGTTTATAGTAATGAATGCTTACATTGAGAAAGTTTTGTTTAAGTTCTCTAATAAGGCACCTCTTAAAAACTAAGAAACAAACAAGAACAATCCTAAAGGCCACAGATGTCAAGAAATAATAAAGATAAGCAAGAAATGAATGAAATAAAGACTGAAAGAACAATGTGTAGAATAGATCAATGAGTTGGTTCTTTGAAAATGTCCTAGAAAAAATAACCAAAAGAAGAGATGACCCAACTTAATCAAATTAGAGATGGAAAAGGGTGAGGTTACTTCAGATTCCAGTGAAATATAGAGTCAGTAAGGAATACTTTGAAACTCACATTCAAAGACAAAAACTGAAATCTCTAGAAGGAATAGATAAATTTCTATACAGATATGACCCATTATAATTAAGCCAAGAGGATATAAATACCTAAACAGATCCACAGAAATAAATAAGATTGAAACAGTAATAAAAAGTCACCCAATGCACAAACAAATGCAGATGGATTCACTGCTAAATTTTAACAAGCGTCAAAGAGAAGTTAACACCAATGCTTTGCAAAATGGTTCCATAAAATAGAAAGGGGAAAACTGCCAAACTTATTCTATAAGCCAACATTACACTAATACCACAACTGGATAAGACATAACAAAGAATGAAAACTGTAGAACAATTTCCCCAGCTGAACATAGGTGTAAAAATACTCAATAAAATTCTTGCAAATTAAATTCAAGAATGCACGAAGAAGACCAGATACCACGACCAAGCTGATTTCATTCCAGGGATGCAGATTTGATAAAGCACACTCAAATCAGTAAGTCTAATTCAGCACATAAATAGATTTAAAAACAGAAAAGGCCTTTGTCCTCAACAAAGTTCAACATCCCTTAATGATAAAATACCTGAAGAAATTAGGAAGAGAAGGGGCATACCCCATCATAATAAAGGTTATATATGCAAACCTATGGAAAACATTATTTTAAATGGGGAGAAACAGAAAAATCCATCTAAAATTTAGAATGAGACAAGTGTATTCACTCTTTCTACTCTAGTTCGACATAGGCTTGAGTCTTAGCTTCAGAAATAAGACAAGAAAAAAAGGTGGGGGGACAAATGGGAAAGAGAGAAGTCATATTATTCCTATTTGCAGATGACATTATACTCCGTTTAAAAAACCTGAAAGATTCCACCAGTGCTGCGGGCCACAGGAATATCGTAAGAACTCAGCTGGTTATGGCAAAGTCACTACGTGGAGGAATCAGGGAATTCCTCCAGAGGAAGCCAAATCCCAAGGAGTTTTTGGTGTTACTTGGCTTGTTATATATCAGCTGTATTCTGTTATGAAAATCATGTGTGCCTTCATAGTTTTTCCAATTGACTTTCCCCTAAGAGGGACTAACTGTAAACTGATCACTCTCTGGACATACACATTCCAGGTATTTGGAGAACAGCCTTAGGAAAGGCTTTCTCTGGAATCAGATTATCTCCCTTAGCCACTTTCAAGGACTACAGGAAACACCACCCAGGTGGGCATCCATTGTTAGTCCCAGATGGACTAACAATGATAACAGCCCACATGCAAGTCTCCTGACTTACGGTAAATTCCACAAGGAAACGCCGCCTAGGAGAGGTGGACGTTAAGTAATAGTTTTACACAATTTAGCTTGGACCCTCCCTTTTATATACCGAGGCTTCCAGGGTACAAGACAGAGAAGAGAAAAGAGAATGGAAGAACTAGATGGGTAAGAACTTGAGAGGAGCAAACTGAGATGGGGAAGAACTAGATTGAAGGGCTAAAAGAGAGGACTAGAGGAACGAGATGGAAGATGAGGAAGAGCCAGATGGGGAAGAACAAGATGAGGAAGAACCAGATGAGAGAGAAGGAGACTGGAGAGGAGCTGATAGGGGAAAGAACTAGATAGATGAGAACCTAGAAGGGACAGAACTAGATGAAGGAATTAAGATAGAACCTAGAGGGGACAGTAGGTAATATAGAGATATCAGGCAAGAAAGGAGCTAGACATGAGAACAGAACTGAAGCTGTGTATAAAGGATATTATGGCAGAGGAATTAAAACAAGTGGATGATAGAGCTCGGTGTGCTGAGATTCTATTTCCTGAAAATAGTCCTCGCCATTAGTAGTTCTCTCTCCTGAGCCCCTGGGATGTATAATATTGAGGCTGGTTCCTCTAATATTATACAAGACACCAGAAAACTCTTGCCTATATAAACACTTTGAGCAGAGGAGCAGGATACAAAGTCAACACACAAAATTCAGTAGCTTTTCTATATATCAATAGTGAATTTACCGTCAAAGAAATCAGGGTGGGAGGAATACAATTTACAATAGTTTAAAAAAATACCTAGGATTAAACCAAAACAAGAAAGTGAAATACCTCTAAAATGAAAAGTTTAAGATAATGAAGAAAGAAATTGAAGACTTGAAAAAACAAAGATTTCCTGTGTAGGAAGATCAACAGAATTAATATTTTGAAAGTAGCTACATTACCAAAAGCAATCTACACACATAATGCAATCTCTATCAAATGTTCAATGATATTTTTCATAGAATTAGAAAAAGAAAATCCTAAAATTCATATAGTCACAAAAGACCCTGAATAGCTAGAGTCATTCCTTTTTAAAAATTTATTATTTTTATGTGCTTGACTGTTTTGCCTGCATGTACATATGTGCACCATGCATGCCTGGTACTAAAAGGAGCTAGAAGAGGGTGTCAGATACCCTTGGAACTGAAGTAATAGGTGGCTGTGAGTCATTATGTGGGTCTGAAACTGTAAGCGAGCCCCAATGAATTACTGTCTTTTATGAGAGTTGCTGTTTCCATGGTGTCTCTTCATATCAACAGAACACTAACTAAGACAGAGGTTGGTACCAGAGAGTGGGACATTGCTGTTACAGGCCTGACAATGCTGTTTGTTGGTAGAATGTGGACTTTGGATTAGGAAAGCAGTTGGATAATTTGAGTTAGGCTTAATGGGTCATACTAGTAGGAGCATGGAAAATGATGCTGAGGGAAATTTGAACTGTGGGGGGTCCAGCTCAGGAAATTTCAGATGGAAAGTGGCCTAGAGATCATTCTTGCAATATTTTGGCAAAGAATGTGGCTGCTATTTGGCTTTGTCCAAAAAAATCTTCCTGAGGGTAAATTGCATTAATGGCATTGGCAGAGGACATTTCAAGACAGCCTAGTATTGTTTGTGTCATGTAGCTATTAGTGGCCACTCTTGTGTTGGTCTATGATGAAAAAGAAGAAGCTGAGAAAGGAAAAATACAAAATATACAGTTTGAAAAGAAAAGGAGAACCAGGAGGTTTAATGTTGCAGCCATAGTCCAGTGCTCCATGAGAGAAAGAGCTTAAAAGCATTATGTTAAATGCAATAAAGGGAGTGGTGACCTCAGAGCAAGACCCAATCTATCTATCTTCCAACTTGTAAAAAGGAATTAAAGAAAAGCTTAAGCAGTGAAGGAAAACAGTGAAAACAGAAAGCCAGATGCAAATGTCCATGTTCCAGCCCCAGCAAGCAGCAGAACTTGGCAACTTCAGCCACATGGTTCTGAATTTGGAGCCAAGGTGTAGTCAGATATTTCTCCAGTCCTGCCCAGCCCTGCAGTTAGGATGAATCTCTTGCACCAGCTCCCACCAGAGTCCCACAGCCACTTGATCCCAAGTAAACACACAGAAGCTCATATCAATTATGAATTGCATGACCATGGCCTATGGCTCAAGCTTCTTGCTAGCTAGCTCTTATAATTAAACTCAGCCTATTTCTATTAGTCTACATGTCGTCACATGTTCCATGAATTTACCTGTGTACCGTTATATGTTGCTCTCTGGACAGCGGGGTGACGTCTCCACCACCTCTGCCTTTCTCTTCCAGTCTCTCTCCTGGATTTCTCACCTGCCTCTAAGCTACCTTGCCATAGGCCAAACAGCCTTATTTATCAACCAATCAGAGCAACACATATTCACAGCATACAGAAAGACATCCCACATCACCAAGGACACAAGAAAAGGGTTGTGGAATCTCCCTCTGCAGCTAAGGAAAGCCACTGAGGCCAGGCATATATCAGGTGTGTCCCTACATTGGCCCCAATGTCTTTATCTGCTAATCCATCTTACCAGCCCTGAAGCACAGCCTTCCTTAAAACTTCATAACTTTGTCTAGTGTGAGCTCTTTCAGCTTCAACCGAAGGCACTGTCAGGTGTGATGACATGAGCCTATAATCCCAAGCTACATATCAACTTCAAAAGATGATTTATGGGACTTTACTTTTTATGGTGTTTTTGTTTGTTTGTTTTTACAAATGATCCACCAGCTCAGACATAGGTATCCTTATTTTTTTCCCCTTTGGTTTTTGAGACAGGGTTTCTCTACGTAGCTTTAGCACCTTTCCTGGAACTCACTCTGTAGCCCAGGCTGGCCTCAAACTCATAGAAATCCACCTGCCTCTGGCTCCTGAGTACTGGGATTAAAGGCAAGCACCACCACCACCTGGCCAGGTATTGTTATCTCAAAATACATTTTGCCATTCTATAATTGACTCCTGATTATTATGTTATCAGCTTGGAGACCAGCAAGAGTTAACAACCAAAACAAACAAACAACAATCAAACAAAAACCAATGTCTCAACTAGCTGTTGATCCAAGTGAGATAAGAATACTAATTTTCCTGCTACATCATCTTACTACAAAATAAACTTAAGTCCTATGTGTATGTCTGGATGTGGAGGATATTTTAAAGTTAAAGGTAATAGAGACTCGTAGGGTTTTTTGTTTTGTTTTGTTTTGTCTTGTTTTGTTTCTCTGTGTAGTTTTGTTGCCTGTCCTGGATCTTGCTCTGTAGACCAGGTTGGCCTTGAACTCACAGAGATCAGCCTGCCTCTGTCTCCTGAGTGCTGGGATTAAAGGCGTGTGCCACCACCGCCTGACTGAGACTAGTAGTTTTTTTTTTTTTTTTTTTTGGTTTTTCGAGACAGGGTTTCTCTGTGTAGCTTTGCGCCTTTCCTGGAACTCACTTGGTAGCCCAGGCTGGCCTCGAACTCACAGAGATCCGCCTGGCTCTGCCTCCCGAGTGCTGGGATTAAAGGCGTGCGCCACCACCGCCCGGCCGAGACTAGTAGTTTTATAATGACAGTGAAACAGCTTGTCTGAGACTGCAAAAATGACCCTCAACATTTTACCTCCTCCCCCCAAATGCAAACTTTGTTGTTTTTTCTGTTAGCACCTGTGAGGTACAGGTGTAGATGATTCTAGTAATGTAGGTTATTCTGAGAGTTTTTTGTTTTGTTTTATTTTGTGTGTGCTTTAGCATTTTTATGTTACAAAGGAACACAGGAATGGACCGGTTGAGGAAAAACCATTTAATAGACTCCGACCCTTATGGATAGAAGGGATGGTTTAGAGAAGACCCAGAGATTTGGGAACAGGCCTGCTTTGACTGAGATAATGTGACAAGTGAGGATGTAGGTGACATTCTTGGTGTCTAGCTAAGATGTTGAGGAAATTCTTTATTAGTTTTTATATTTTCTATGAACAAGAAGGGGATATAAATTAAGAGCAGAAAGACTGGAGGAATGGGAAATATGGCTAGAAGACCTCACTATGCAGACTAGTATCCAAGCTACATGATGACTCATCTGCCTTTGGGTGTTATGAGTCTGCAGCACCAAATTTCACACTTTTTGATTCTTAAGTAGCCCTTATGAAAGGCATAATGTCTAGAAAGAGTTTCCAGTTGGGCCAATAGTAATAATGGGGCCAAAGAATGAGGAGTACAAGCAAGATAATGCCTCATGAGTTTCACAGGACTTTCCTTGGGAGACTTATAAAGATTGGTTATTCACATTGAAAAGAGAGGGAGCAGAGATACCAAAGAAAACCTCCATCAAGTCCAGCTTGGTGAAATAAATGATATTGGTGTTACCTACAGGAGCATGAGTAACTTGTGAACAGTAACAGTACAGAAGAGTCCCACTTCCAGGCATTTTTGAAAACCTCTATATACTTTAGTATATCTAAGATTATGGCTAAGGCAGGAGTGAGTGGTGGTTGGAATATCAGAGAAGGGTGTTACGGAGTATTGTGATCCTTTCTCCTCCCTTTGAGAGGGAATGGCAACATTTTTCCCCCATGGGCCTTGCTACTTGCTATATAGGACTGTAGTCAGACTTTTCTTTTCTGCTTGCCAGTTCCCAAATCACCTACAAAGAGACTTAATATTAATTGTAAATGCTCAGCCAATAGCTTAGGCTTATTACTAGCTAACTCTTACATTTAAATTAACCCATATTTCTTTTATGTGCTTTGCTTTATGGCGTGGTACCTTCACTCAGTACAGCATCCCCATCTTTCTTCTCT
Organism: Peromyscus maniculatus bairdii; assembly: GCF_049852395.1. Classification (NCBI taxonomy): domain Eukaryota; kingdom Metazoa; phylum Chordata; class Mammalia; order Rodentia; family Cricetidae; genus Peromyscus; species Peromyscus maniculatus. Next base: position 41,121,155 of record NC_134870.1, read on the forward strand.
CTGTGTCTGCTGGCATCTCTTCTGACTCTGCCGTCCTTCTTCCCAGAGTTCTCTGTGTCTGGCTGTCCCACCTATACTTTCCATCTAGCTACCAGCCAGTCAGCTTTTTATGAAGTCTATCCAACTGACAAACCTTCACAGTGTACAAAAAGATTATTCTACAACATATGCCTGTTGGTTTCATTGCCATGACTGCGTGGTTAAGGCCTCCAGAGGTCACGTGAGCCACTCTGCTTCATGATGGCATTCATCATGTCAAACCTGGAGGAAACAGTTCACACACTGAAGTTAAGCAACAGTGAAAGTTAATGGAGTTGAATTTTCAGATAACAGCACATCCTGGTGACTCACAACAGTTGTACAAAGAAGTCAAGTCTCATTAAGGCTTTGTGCTTTGCCCAAAAACATCCAGTGGATGCGTGACAGATCTAGTATTAGAACTCTCAAATGGTGGTGACAAACGCCACTTGGTGGCTGTAGATGCTTTATGGCTTGAATCCGGAATTTCCCCACACAAGCTCACATTTGAATGCTCAGTCTCTAGCTTGCTGCGCTATTTTCAAAACCGTGGGAGTCGAGCCCTGGCTGGCCAAAGTGGCTAGGGGTGGGCCTTAGAAGGTTATGCATGCTTCTGGTTTTGGCCTGCATGTCTGCTGCATGGTCCATTCCATGTGAAAATCCCTGCATGCTCTTCATGCTCCTGGCCCATGGCCCACTACACCCTGCCTCCTCACCACTATAGACGGCACCGTATGAAACAAAACCCAAATAAACATTTCATCCCCTCATGTTGTTCTGCAGTATGTTTTCACAGCGATAAGGAAAGTAGGCAGTGTAGGTGGGCACTGAGACAGTATGTCCAGTTATTTGGCAGAGAGGCAGTTGGAAGTATACAAACACTTTTCACCTAATTTAGTTGCATCACTGTAGACTCTGGAGTATTTATAACGCGTCTGCTTGCTTTTCCCCTTAACTCCATGGGAAACACTACCCGAGATGGCCACTGCATTCAGAAACCTTGTGAAACAACCCCCACAGCACCCCTTCTATCTCTAGGCCTTTTCTAAGTTCTGAGTCCACCTTATTCTTTCCATCCACTTTGGCTCCCAGGATCTGTGCTGGTCTCCAATTGCCGCCATGATAAATTACCACTAGGTTAGGCATTTGACACAAACTTTTATTTGTAGTTCCATAGGTCATAAATCCAGTATGGAGTCTCACCAGTATTAAATTATGGCATCTGAAGGGCTGAGTTACTTTCTGGAGGCCCTAAAGAAAGAAACATTTGCTTGCTTATTTTGGTCAATGGCGGTATTTAATTCTCAGCGATATAAGGCCTATTTATGTTCCACACCCTCGAACAGTTAGCTGAGGTCCATTCAAGCTTCTAGGGGCAACCCATGGTCTTTGGCTCATGGCCCAGGCTGAATATCCTGTCACATTTTGAATCTCTGCCCCAATGTGCTTCCATTTTAGAGGACCCATATGATTAGACTAGGCTTACCTCATAATTCAAGGTAATGAATGACCCCATTTCAATGTTTTTAGCTTTATTCATGACTACAAAATTCCTTCTGCTGTGTAAGGTGCTGTGAGGCATTGTTTTGTCTGCCACAGCATCTCACTTGCCATGTTTCATCAGATGATTGAACATGTTACCTGGCTTTGGGGTTCTTTATGTTGTTTCCATATTTGAAAGCCTTTTCTATTAATAGAACAACATCCGACGCATCTCTCATGCTTCAAATCATTCTGCCTCCTCCACCCAAGGGTCCTGGAGGATGAAAGGCTTTAATCTGGGCTCTGGTCTATTGTTTTAGCACCAGTCCTAACACCACTTCACCTGTCTTCCAATCATTTGTGCATTATTATTACTTTAATATTAGTAATAATAATATTTTTTTGGGGGAGGGCAGGGCCTCACTGCATGGCCTTGGCTGTCCTGGAGCTCCCTATGTAGATGAGGCTGGCCTCAAACTCACCGAGATCCTCCCACCTAATTCTGCTTCTGAGTGCGGAGACTAGAGGCATGCACCACCGCGCCTGGTCTCCAATTCTTTATAACGTGGGAAAAATGCTTGCCACTTGTTGTGGGACAAAACATTTCCTTGAGGGACGAAACACATATGTCCACTCACCCCAGAGAGCGATCCCAAAGTATGGATACCACCAAAGTCCAGTTTGGTGAACCAAGGAGTTTTATTGGGGCTGCTTATAGGAGTATGGATGAGGGGTTACTTAAAGGAGCAGAAATGACTCAAAGACAGCTGCGTCATGAAAGCCCATGCCAGCGTGGGTGACAGCTCACAAAAGCTTCGAATTCCGGAGTACACTACACAGCCTGCAGGTAGCACAACAGGCTGGAGAGTGTTCTTTCTAGGTGACTCTGTTCTAAACTAGGCAGCTCTGCTTCTTCCAGGCAGCTGGTCTGACTCATTATTGTCTTTGCAGCTCAGCTCCGCCTGTCTGAGGGGGACTGTCGGCTTCCATTGTCTACTCTGGCAGGGAGGGCCCTAGTGAGTCTGGTTAGTTTCAGGGACTTCCTGAAGTTATTTTGTGCTGTTTACCTTCCTGCTTAAGGAGCTTTCTGTAGGATGGAATGTTTTAATCTCGGAGGAATCTTACACAGCACCACTGCTCCTTCCTTGGGAAGGACTGTGAAGGTCCCACTTCTTATCCAAACCCAGCTCAGAGTTCCCCTTCCAGAAAAATCATCCTGGCACCTCTGATGCCTAGTTACAGCCCCGGACAGTGGTATTTTGCATTAAACCCACACCGCTGTGATTTTGTGTGTTTCATCAAGTCAGTCTTTATTTTCCGCTGCTACAGTCAATCTGCCCTTTCCTGAGTATGTATGTAGCTCTCTTTGAGCAGTCTCCTATACCTTCCTTTCTTTTCATTAAATTCTGGAAACTGTTAAGAGCTACATCATAAACTGTTGAGAAGATTAGAATGGTCACACACACAAATTAAATTTGTCAATACTATTCCCAACCCCCTGCACAGAGTTAGTGGAGCTAGTGAATGTTTAAGGGGTGGGTGGCTTCCTCTTACTCCCATGTGGGTGGTCCATGCCAGTTACCCTAGCCATCCAGGAAGCCCCAGAGTCGGCTTTGGCCTGGGGTTTCCTCTGGAGTCTCTTGTTCCTCAGGTAAAGGCGGTCAGTCATACTAGAGTGGTGTGCGTTTGAGTGTGTGTGTGTCCAAGACCACAGGTTTCCCACGAGGAAGCCAGTGACAGGCATTAACCCAGAGATGGATGGAATCCCACAACCGCTGACAATGGAAGCCACAAGATCTGCAAGCGCTTAGAATGTCGCTGGGTAATCTTAAAACGAGGAGGGAGAGAGCGAGAAAGATGGAAGGGAAGCAGGATCCAGAGACCTCCACAGATCATCAGCCACATATATGGGTTAAGTGCCCGGCTTGGTGCAAATGAGCGCGGCACTATTTGACCACATCGACTACGAAGGTGATCTCATTTATGCAAAGAAACAGATTCTCTCAGCCAGGTTTTGGCCGCCAGCGCTCAGAGGTCCTCGCTGCCCTGTGAGCTTCCATGCTGCCCATCGTGGGCAGCACCGTCCTGCACCGACCGACTACTGAGTACAGGGCCCCTTAGAGGTGCAGATCTATCCGTTCCGCCTCCAGCTCCTGGGCCATACGGCTCTGTCCCTGCCTCCAAGCCCCCGCCCTATTTGGTGGCCTTGGCTTCTCCTCCCGCCCAGCAACTCAGCTCCTCCCTACTGCCCCTTCCGCAGAGTCCCTGCCCCGGCCACGCCCCCTTCCCACCATGCCCCGCCCCTGACCTCCTCCCTGCTTCGCCACAGCAGTTTGGCCACTCCCCCTAGTCCACCTCCCAGCTCCGCCCCGGCCTACAGGCTCCGCCCCCGCCTCCTCCTGGCCCCGCCCCAGGGGCCAGCTCCACTTCTCCCGCGCTGGGGCCCGCCTGGGGTTGTTGAGGGTCCGGGAGCCCAGAGCGGTCCAGCCTCCCAGGATCGGCATTGCGGGACCGCCCCGCTCTTCTCTCGTCCCGGCGCCGCCGCGCCCTTCCTCCGAGTAAGTTGCCTCCCTCCTAGGAGTGGAGCTCTGGGAGCCGGGGGTGGAGGGGGTCAAAAGAATAGTAATGATAAAACCAGACGCTATTTTGGGACTTTAAAAGTGCTCCTGGGAGCGCACTTGCAGTTCGCCAAGAGTTTGGGCCCTAAGAGTGGGTGTGAGTGGGCGCGGGTGGGGAGTGTAAGTGAGCGTGAGCGTGTGGGAGCGCGCAGCTCGGTAAGTCCCATAGTTTTTATCGTGCCCGCGCCGCACTGTGGATCCTGGTTCCGATGCTGGGGATCTACCGCCTGGGCTCCTGCGTTGATCCTCTCTCCCCATCCCTCCCTTTCTTCTCTGGCTAAGTGTCCTGTCCTCTCGGTAACCAACCTCAAACGCTGAAGCAAGGGTTGCCTGTGTTGTTCAGGATGCCCCAGATTGCAGACCGAGATGCTGGCCTCAGATTGTTATCCAATCCTTCATTGTAAAACCGCCAGCGACCAGAGATTTGCTTTAAGATCGTTTAAGATCGTTAAGAAAGTTAGTTGTGTGCGTGTGTGCGTTTCTGAATGTCCCATGTGCTCACCCGAGGCGCCGAGCTTCTAGCACCTGCTGGGCGAACACCTGATGAGTTCCCAGAGCCTGATGACCCAGGACTGCTGATAGGCGTTTTCAAGACCAGTCTGATCAACCGACTTGGGCATCTGAAAGATGTTCATTGACTCAGCAACACCATGTTTCTAAACCGATTGATTTCCTAACTCACAGCACTAGCAACTGTAGTTTACTGCCCAGTGTTGAAACAGTAACGTCCTTGGGTTGCTTAAGTATGAAAATTTCATCCCGCTGTAAGTTATTTTTATCAAGGAGGGGGCATCAGTAACTCTCACAGCAGAGGGTATATTTCTACACAGCACAATTCCTTGATCACTTTGCTGCATCAAGCAGGCTTATTGCGCTTAAGTTGCTGAGTTCCCATCTAGTCATAATTTCTGGTTCTACCGCTAGTTTATTCTTGCTGTGTGTTTGCCATAGAAGTAGAATTCCCATGAAACTTCGTCCGCATCTTTGTTGAAAATCCTCTTGGATGCTGGCAGGGAAATGACACTTGGAATACAAATTATTTACCGAGGTGCATGGCTAACAAAACTTTGTAGCTAAAGACAAGAAAGAACTCTAGAAGGGTGGCTTTTAAGAAGCCGTTGTGCTCTGGTGGCTACAAGTTAAGAGTTGACAAATCACTTTCAGCGCTGCTTATCACAGCGGATATTTTTATCATGCCTTGAATCCTGTATTACACAAAGGTGTTTCCACACACTGTTTTAACTAAGGAAACATTATACTTTGCAGTGTAAACATATGACTCCATTTCTGTTTAAGGAAATAAATAATTATCACACTTAATTAAACACCTGGGAACATTTATTATTATTATTGCCACCTTCTAATTAAATCTGTCATAGGCAGTTAAGTCAACAACTTATTGCTAATATTCTAGCTAGTAATATAGTTATCTTTTCTTTGGTCTTTTGGGATGCTATTTCCCTCAATATAGATTAATCTCCTCACTACCCACCTTTGGAGTTTTTACCCGTAAACTGAGTAAATACAGTTTAGGAAAGTAGACTAGCTCTCCCCTCCCTGGAAAATGTGAATAGTTTAGATAATGAATGTTTTGTGTTTCCTGCTCACAGGACAGTTGTAGGTTTTTTAAGTCCTTACATCTTTCTAGATTTCCTGACTTAAGAATCATTAATAAATCATCACGTGGAGCAATGTGCCACCAAAAGGGTAGTGATCTTGCACTAACTGCAGACACTGTCTTCATTGGAGACTAACTCAACTGTGCTGTTCGTTCTCATGAGTTTGTGCTTACTGAGAAAGGTGATTGGGGGAGTTGGAAATCTCCTTGTTGTCTCTTAGCTTTCTGTCCTCGTTTGCTCTCTTTTGCGGTGACACCGTGACCAAAACTAACTAGTGGGAGGAAAAGTTTACAGGTAACAGTCCATCACTGAGGGAAGTCGAGGCTGGAACTGAAGCCGAGGCCATGGAGAAATAATGCTTAGTGGCTCGGCCCCCATGACTTTGCTCAGCCTGATTTCTTATAGAACCCAGGGCTACCTGCCCGGGGGTGGTACTGCTCACAATGGTCTGGGCCCTCCCACAATAATCATTAATCAAGAAAATGCCCTACAGAACTTGCCTCTAGGCCGATCTCAGGGATGCATGCCATTCCTCAGTTACATTTCCCTCTTGTCCGGTGAATCTATTGTGTGTCAGTCTTACCAAAATTAACCAGCACACTTTTCATTTGTGATTAGTTATGGTCTCTGCCTGGGTTTTGAGCGTAGGTAAGGACAGACTGTGCTGGGATCCTAAACAGAATGGCAGAAACCAGGGGCTAAGCGCTCCGTATTGGCCAGGCACGGAATGTTTCGTGAGGTCAGCTTTTTTGTAGTTTTCATTCTGTTGAAATCAGAGGAAAGGGTATGTGCAGAGAAGTGATTGCATCCAAACAGTGCTCATTAGGAAATGCCCAGTGTGAGTGTGTGTGTGTCGGGGGGGGGGGGGGGGCAGAGGGGGGGGGCAGCGGGATTCCTAAGGGAAATTTCAATAGTAAATCCTTGAGGTTGAGTGGGCCGTCATGTCAGGCACAGCACCATTAATCGTCGGTGCTGGAGTTAGCCCCGCTTTGAAGCAACACAACCCGTCCGTTCTTGGCGATTTCACTCGTACTCAGGTTTGAGCTCCACTCTTAGCAGAACGGCACCTCACCATTCTCTCAGTTTTGTGTCTGGTTGGGGTTGAAAGGATCAGAAACAAGGGAACTTCCAGGAGTCAGGAGAGAGATGGCAATGACGAACACCAGCCGCTTGTGTTCCCCAGGACGGGAAGAAAAGGCAGAGAGGCACTGGGAAGCACTGGGAATCCTAATCCCAGTGCGAAAGGGCAGCGACTTGGGCAATGAGGACATGCACAGGGCCAACCCAGTGACATGCTGGACAGCCTGTTCCAGTTTGGTATTTTTAGGGCTCTCTGGCTGATACAGAAACTAAGAGGGGGGGATACAGGTGGTGCCTGGCCAGAGTGGCTTTTGTCACCTTGCTGTTCCGTTCCTTACACTGCCCACATCCTGCATTTAATACCAAAGCATACAGTAAGAACTTAACAAACGCCCCAAACATGCTCTTAACAACTCAGCGTTAATACTTCCTTGTAGCTAAGAGTCCACTTCATTTTCTGATATCCCATATCTGGTTTGGGTGACTGTGGACTGCAGTTTCTAGACTTTTCGTCTTTGATGTCACTGTCCAAGAGTTGGAAATGAATATTTCATGGAGAGGAGAAAGGAGAAAGGAGAGAGAAAGGAAATGTCTTGTCACAAAATGTAAGTGAAAAATAATTCCCAGTGCAAGTCGGTTGGTTTTTATTTTTTTTTTTATTTTGGCCTGAAGATAAAGAAATGAGTTAAAAATAGAGGGCGGATGATTCCAGAATGTCAGTCAAGAGGCACCTTAGAAACCACTTCTCAGTGGTCTTAGACCACAACAGCTAGGGTATTCAAATTGGGAGGTATCCAGTTCCTCAATCTAGTATGTAGGAGGTGAGTGAGCATCGTTCACTCTTGTGGCAGCATTAATTGTGCACTTAGTGTATGCTTGGTAGTTCCCAGCTATCTCCTGTGTGTCTACTGGCCCGGAGGCTGGTAACTTTGACAGAGAAAGACATCGGTGAGAAGGGGGTCCCTGCAGGTGACTGGATAGAAGCAAAGGGAACTAAAATTTTCTTAATGTTTCACAAAGGAAAGGTACTTCCTAAGGACAGTAAAACTGTTCTCAAAATAGTTTTATTTCTCAATGATTAGAAGCTATATTGGGCACATTTGGCCTGATGTCTGTTTCAAATAACCAATGACCGAACAGCAACCAACCCAATTCCATACTGTTTTCTTTCATTAGACCTTATGTCAAGCATGGATGTTACTTGAGAAAAGTGTTTGAAAATCTCCCTGTCTCAGCAGCAATCAGGGAATACCTACCCCGTCCTTTCTGGGGACAATGGCTTTTTCTGTAGAGGCCATTTATGGTTCAGGACTAAAGTGACTGAGGTTCACACTCAGCTGCAAGTCACTATGGTTGGCTTTGTCTCATCACCCTTTTCGTACAGAACTGGGGGGGGGGGCTGTAAAACACCTGATGTTTCTATCAAGGTGACTAAGGATGGGCCAGACAAATGGCTGCCTTCCACAAAAAGGAAAACACAGGGTGAGGCGGTCATTGGACTGTGCCAGTGGGGGAGCACTTCAGACCAGTTTATAAAGGAGTCTTAGGTTTAGTTCTTTGATAACGGAAGAGTAGTAAGTTCAGATTTTTTTTTCCATGCTTGTTTCATTGGTGATGGGAATAACGATGGCTTGTTTAGTCAGGAAGAGCTTGATTTTATGACTCTACTGGAGTCAGCTGCTCATGTCTCAGCTACCACAGGCTATGTGACTTTGAACAATTGACATCAGCTCTCTGAGCCTGCTTCCTCAAAGTTGGTGACAGAATTTGCGTTGTATGATTGCTGTATGGACTGAACCAAGACAGTCTAAGGCACTCAATTAATGGTAGACTCTCTTCAGTTGGTCTCCTTTTAGGAGGGTGGTGATGGCCCTAGGCTATCGTAGAGGAGACGGATAGGGGCAAATTGTGCTGGGTGGACTTATAGCTTGTTTTTATTGTTTTCCCTAACAAAGCCAGAGGAGCCCCGAGAGCAGACTGTAGCACAGTTTCAATGAGTTCCTGCTGTAGGATTACATGATTCTATGAGGGTAATGCTGCTGAGTATGAGCCAGCGCAGGACTGCTGTGCTGAGTTTACGTTTCTCAGCACAAAGAGCTCCGGTGTCCATTCAGCCTCCCTGAACGTGAGGGATGCGTTTAAGACATGTTATAATTAAGCTGTGACTAGTGAGCTGGCCTTTCCCCTCTCCCATGTTCCAAAGAGGTATCAAAGACAGACAGCTGCCCATGGCTTTGCAAGGGACTTGGACTGACGTGTCCTCAGCCTAACTATGAGCTCCAGGACTCCAGGAGGCAAAAGGGCAGGGAAAGTGTGCTCTTCTGGGGACACAGCATTGGGCGAAGCACACAGTATGTGTGACAGGGTATTTGAAGGAGCCGATGAGGAGAAGGCGGCCCAGGCAGCCACAGCTGGCTCTTCCTCCTTCAGGCTGACTTCACTTAGGGCAAACCCTCCCCACACCCAAATCTGACTTATTTGTTTGTTTGTTTATTTGTTTGTTTATTTATTTAGGCAGGGTCTCTGCATAGTTCTTTCTGTGTCTGTCCTGGAGCTCAATATGTAGACCGGGCTGGTCTTGAACTCACAAAGATCCTCGTGCCCCTGCCTTCTGAGCGCTACGATTGAAGGCGTGTGCCACCACTTAACAGCTGATTTGTTTATTTTTAAAAATGAGAGATTGCTGAGGGGGTTAAGAGCGGTCTTTGTTCATGCGGAGAGCCAGAGTTCAGTTTCCAGCACCCACCTTGGATCGCTCACAGCCACCTGTTAACTCCAGCTCCAGGGAGATCTGACTCCTCTGGCCTCTGCCTCCAGTGGTACCTGCACTCTCAGGTGCACACACACTCTCTTACACACGTAAAATCACATAACAAAAAAAATAAATAAATAAAAAAGACTTAAAAAAATTCTTACAACATGTCCCACTGTGGAAATGGCAGGTGCGAAAGTTATGGTATGTGACATGGCAGCCTTGTTACCTATGCTTTCTTGACTTGGGCTGTCCATCTGACTGTGATCAGAGTCACACACATAGAGACACAACACCAAATGCCACAGCCTTATGGGGAAAGGTGTGGGCACAATGTTGGCCACGGATTTCAAAGTTCAAGACGTGCTTCGATGACTCAGACCTTCAAGAAACAGGCCCGGCGTCTGACTCCATCATGAAGTGATCAGGAAACAGCTTCTTTATTTTCCCTTCTCTCTCTCTAGAATGATGAGGTGGTTTTTCTGGGAAATGGCTGGTGTTTGATTAAATAACCCTGTCACCACCTTCGTGTAGACAGGCCCCCAGTGACTCACAGGGTGTACCTGGGAGGTGACCGAGCCCAGACCTCCTCAGCTTCCAGAGATGACCTCTGTTTGCATGCTCATCCTCTCCGCCCCTTTGCTTTTATGATCTGAAACAACTGGTAGGACCCAAAGGTGCAGCTGCTGTTAGGTGCCCGTGCAGGAAACTTTGTAAGGCTGGAGAACTTGGAGGCAGCAAAGAGTCCCTGCCTGGTGTACTGGGCACTCACTGCCTTCCCAGCAGGAAGCCTCTCCTCAGGCGGCAGAGTTGGGGATTTTCTGGGAAGCCAACAAGGTGAATGTGTCCACTGTACATCCCAGGCTGCACCTTCTGGCCTGACAAGTCAGTCACTTGGAAAACCTGATGTTGAAGGTGAATGTTCTTGGGTTCCCTTACCAGGGTAGACCTGGGAATATGTTTCTACCCTCTGATCAACCCTCCCCCGTACACCCCTCCCCCCCCTCTAGTCTGGGAGAGCTGTTCTCATGTCTGGCTTGAGAAAACTTATTTAGACAGCAGATTTCTACAGGTGTGTGTGTGTGTGTGTGTGTGTGTGTGTGTGTGTGTGTGTGTGTATTTCTGTATATGCATGTGCAGTGGGCACACATATGTATTTCTGTATGTGGATGTGGGGGTGGCAGCCGGGACCCAGGTGCATGTCCATGTCGAGGCCAGAGGTTGGTGTCAGGTGTCTTTTTCTATCACTCTCTTAAGTTTGGGGACAGGTTGTTTCTTTGAACCTGAAGCTTACAAATTTGACTAGACTGACTCGTGAGGAGGTCCAGGGATCTGCTGTCTCCTCCACCACCACTGGGTTACCCCCCTGCCGCCCCAAAACTGGCATTACAGATGCATTCTGCCAAGCTGGGGGTCCAAACTCAGGTCTTCCTGCCTGCACATCAAGTGTGTTCATCACCAAGCCATCTCCTCAGTCCAGGATTATTGTTTTCTTTGTACAGAGTGGCTTTAAAGGTGAATGAACATTGAAATGAATTATACACAGAGAATGTATACCCATCTTTTTTTAAAAAAAATAATTTATTTAACTTTATTTTTATGTGCATTAACATCACATCTCTTGGAACTAGAGTTACAGACAGCTGTGATCTGCTTTGTGGATGCATGGGAATCGAACCTGGGTCCTCTGGAAGAGTGGCCGATGTTCTCAACCACTGAGCCAGCTCTCCAGCCCCTGCATACCCCATCCTAAGAAATAACCAAGTCTTTTTTTTTTTTTTTTTTTCAAGTGGAGCCTCACTGGATTGGAAAATGTTGACGATCCAAACTTGTAGTGGTACCCCACCAATAGATGCAAGTTTGCCATCCCTGGAAGGTCCCATAGGAGGATCTTCAACATTCATAGCTGAAAATCTAGATGTCAGTCATTCATGATGCTGACCTTGTGGGTTTGCTGTGTGGCTGGCCGGAGCACATTAAAAGTGCTTTGTAGATGGCTGGTCCGGGGTGACATCCTTCTTTCAAACATGGCCTGAGACTCTGAGCTGCCAAGTGACCCATTTTTCCCTAGCCCAAGCCTGTTGTGCTGCCCTGAGGTCCTAGAACCTCCAGGAATAACTTGTCTTGTTCTCACATTTCCTCTTTGATTGCGCAATTGTGGGCAACCAGAAATAGGCCGTTTTTTTGTTTTTTTTTTTTTTCTTCGAAGCCATCTTGCTATAACTTCTGCTTTTCTCTCCCCTTCCTGAATTTTGGATTGTCTTAGTACCCAGGACCTCCTTTCCTTGTGTGCACGGAATGCTGGTTACTTTGAAAGTTACCGTTCTAATAGGGGTCATGGAAATTATGAATGATGAAGGCCTCATCCTGATGACAGTGCTAATTTTAGTTGATGCACTGCCTTTGCCCTCTGGGTTTAAATGTTTAATTAGTTACTAACAAGGGTGAAGATGGATGGATTTGAGTCTAGCCACTGTCCACTAGGTTGGATGGCCCAGATCCAGTACACCAGGACTTCCAGCCTCTCCACTTGAGGAGTGAACAGATGGAAGAATGGGCAGTGACTTCACAGACAGATGGCAGGAGGAGAGAATTAACCACCTTCTGCCTGATGCACAATGCAAGCACATCCTCTCCAAAATGGTCCCTTTAATCAGCCTTAAAATTCTTTTCCTTTTTATGGCTCCCATTAGCCTGTGTCCAGTCGTGGTAGGAGTGGACGTGTTCTGAGGCTGCCAGAATACCTAGTTCTTAGTCTAAGATCAAGATACCAGAGGTGTGGCTTCTCCTCGGGCCTCTCTCCATGTTTAGTAGATGGCCACCTTCCCTCTGTGTCCTGCCGTGAATGTCTCTGGTGTCTGTCCTTCTTATCAGGCCCCAGTCATGTTGGATTAGGGCTTCACCTTTATGACTTCATTTAACCATGATTATCTCTTTCCTAAGGGACTATCTCCATATATGGTCACATTGGGAATTAGGATCTTGATATAAAAAACTTAGAGGGACACACTTCTGTCCATAATAACCAGGTTTTATAGAAATTAAAAGGGGAGAAAAAATTTCCTTTTACATTTGTTGTTTTACTCATGTGTGTATGTGTGTGCATGCATGTGTGTGCATGCATGCAGGCGTGTGTGTGTGTGTGTGTGTGTGTGTGTGTGTGTGTGTGTGTGATAACACATGTGTGGAAGTCAGAGGACAATTTATGGGAGTTGGTCTTTCATCCTCCATGTGGGTTCCAGGGATCAAACCCAGGTTGTCGACTTGGTGACAAATGCCCTTATCTGATGAGCCACCTTACTGGCCCCAGGAATAAGTTGGATTTTTTTGTATTTGTTTTGATCTTTTATTTACTTACCCACTTGATGTATTTGGGTCCTGTTATTTTTATTGGTGGCCTAAGTGTACATTTGGTATATTTTTGTTCCTCAGATTTAAAAAATTCCCTAATTTAACTTTAGTTTCTCTCTCTCTCTCTCTCTCTCTCTCTCTCTCTCTCTCTCTCTCTCTCTCTCTCTCTCTCTCTCTCTCTCTCTGTGTAGGCCACAGGTTGATGCCCGGTGTCTCTGTCAATTGCTTTCTACTTTGTTGTTGTAACTGGGGTCTCTCAGTGAACCTGGAACGTGGTGATTCAGCTAAACTGGCAAGCAAGCCCAGGGATTGTGCTGTCTCTGTCTCCCCAGTGCTGGGGGATGGGGATGGTGGTAGTGTACCTGCTTTCTTTATTTTTCTGTATGGGTCCTGGGGATATGAACTCAGGTCTTTATGCTTGCTTGGCAAGCTCTTTACCAACTGAGGTATCTCTTCAGACCCATGAAGAACTTCCTTTAATATCTCTTCTAGTTGAGATCTGCTAGCAATGGATTCTCTCAATGTGTCTGCTTGCTGCCTCTATGTATCATTTCCTCTTTTTATAAGGACACCAGTCATGTTGGAAAAGGGCCAATCCTAATAAAGCTTTGCTTTAACTGACTCAGTTCTGTAACGGTTCTGTCTTTAGATATAGTCACATCTGAAAGACAAGACTTCAGTATATGGATTTGGGGGAATGTCTTTTTAAGGTACCACTGCTATGACAAAATGCCCAACACTGAGTAATTTATAAAGAAAACAACTTAGCCAGGTGGTGATGGCGCATGCCTTTAATCCCAGCACTCACGGGAAAAGGCAGGGTGAATCTCTGATTTCGAGGCCAGCCTGGTCCAAGTTCCAGGACAGTAAGAGCTACACAGAGAAACCCTCTCTCAAAGAAAAGAAGAGAAGAGAAAAGAAAAGAACTTTATTTCACACAATTCTGACAGCTGAGGAGCCAAATACAAAGGTTTCAGAAGTCTCTTCTAAGACGCCATCTTGTTTATTCCCCTGAGTCCACAGACTCCTTTTATAATATTAACCTATGAGGCAGAACCTCCCGACTCAAGTCACTGCTCCAGAGACCTCATGTCTCAGTACCATCTCCTTCGGGTTTTATGTTCAGTGATGGCAGAATCATCCTGATCAGGGACCTTTGGTGGGCAGGTAAGAGGGCACTCCAGTCATAGTGGTTCTAACAGTAAGAATATTAAATTAGTTTACATGAAGGGTCAGCTGTGGTTGATATCAGTGGCTTAAACAGTGTTGCTCGGCTCCCTTCTTTCTCTTCTCTCCATAGCATGTATGCTACCTTTCATTTGCATATTTGCATAAATGAGCAGATATGCAAATGAAAGGAAGCGTGGGCAGTCTGAGGTTTCTTTCTTTCTTTTTTCTCTCGAGACCAGGTTTCTCTGTGTAGTTTTGGTGCCTGCCCTGGATCTCGCTCTGTAGACCAGGCTGGCCTTGAACTCACAGAGATCTGCCTGGCTCTGTGGTCGCAGGGCATGATGAAGGTAGCCATGATAAATAGTCTCTTGTAGAGTCTTTCTCTTCATTAGAAGATAAGTAACTCTTTCCTAATCTCCCACAGCCTCATTGTCTAGAACTAATCACACTGCAAAGGATGCTGTATAACTGGATATTGGACACGGAGTGAGAACTTCACTACTACACTAGCTGTTGATAGGAAGAAGCAAGGGGGCTAGACATTTGGGCTGGCTAAGAGCATCTGGATTAGCCCCAAGTTGCCCACATGCCTAGAAGGCTGCTGAGTTAAGGCTGTTCTTGACAATAATTCTAGGTCTTATTGGAATTTAAACTCTCTATTGATGATAGTAAGAGAGGATATTTTTTTAAAATCGAATATTTTAAATATATTAAAAATCACGTGTGTAAGAACTGCCAGCAGTAACTCTATCTTCTAGATCAGGGGCTTATCAAAATGGCATTACTTACTTTGGAGAAATCCATCCAGCATTTAAACCCAGAAAAACTCCTTACCTTTCCAGAAATGTTTGCCACCTCAATAATAGTGGCAAACATTTATCCAGTGCTTATGATGGGCCAGGCCTGTGTGCTCAGTGCTTGCTACAGCTATTTAATATCACCTTCGGAATGGAACCATAATCCTCTCATCCAGGTGAGGAAGGTTAACAACCCCCTGCAGCTTGTCCAGCTGACTGGGGGCCACGCCCTGGCTCAGCTGCCTCCCACACCGCTGCTCTAACTGCCCTGGGGGATTTGTTCCTCAGAATAGCTGCTAGGAACGCTCTCATTTCCTGTGATCTCTCGGCAGCCATCAGGTCTCCAGCCAGATGGTTCTACACATAGCTGGCCTCCATGCTTCACTCTTTTTTACATTGTGGTGTTTTTAACTGTAGAAAGATGTGTCATGTATCGAGGGTTGTGTTGCGCTGTCCACTCCACATTTCCTGGGTAGACTGGTGTAGTCTCTGCACTGAGAACACTGAACTGCCTTTTGTGCTTCCAGTAAGGTCTTCCCCTACAATCCACACCCCCCCAAAGACTCATGTATCCCAAGCTTGCGTTGAACTCCTTATGTAGCTGAGGATGACCTTGAACTCTTGAGCCTCCTGCTTCTGGAGTGCTGGGACTAGAAACCAGTGCTAGGTTAGTAGTGTGCCAATTGAGCTATGCCACCAGCCCAAGCAAAGTCATTTTAAATTAAAGCTATCCTTGAGATACCCTGGTTTACGTCATTTGTTACAAGCTTCTGAGCATGTTTTGAAAGCTGTGTCAAGTTTTAGTTGGGCTGATAAATGAAAATTCTTTACCTTAAACACAAAAGGCTCACTGAAATGAATCCTGGTGTTCCCAGGCTCTCTCTCTGACATCCCGCAGTCCTTTCCATCAGATGCATATTGCACTGACATGTCTAGATTTTCTTGAACATGTTAATCTTTTTCATATTGTAGAATGAAGCACAGAGGTCAGAAATCCACACAAAAGAAACACACGACTTACCGAGGTATTGTAAGACAGGCACATGTCAGCACTGTTGAGGGAGCCCTGGGTGTCCCAACCACACCTCCCTCTGTCCCCTCGGAACAAAATGTTGGCCTGTTAGTAGGAAGGGTTTCTTGGCGCCTGTCCTTGGTGAGCGTTCTGACGCATAGGGGTTTAGTCTTCTAAGCCATTACTGAACTGACTCCATGACCCCCTTCCTCTCATCAAAACGATTGTTCCTGGAAGATGAGGGCTGTTGGCGCTGCAGCTTCCCTCAACTCTGTCATTAAGATGCAGCTCCACCTTGGCCTCCTGTTTCCTACATCCGGTTCCAGTGTGATAGAGGCAGGGCCCCTCTGGCGAGATTCCTAGTGGTGGAATATACTGTCACTGGAAGGTCCCTGGGTCTGGTTTTTCTACTTTCTGAAGGATGCAGCTGCTGACCCACAGTGTCTAGATGTGTCAGTTCACTGGGACTTGCAGTGTGTGTGTGTGTGTGTTTCAATTCTGCCCTTTTCGCATATCAATTATAGGCAGAATAATTTTATAAAGTGAGACTCTTCTTGAATCATTATTTGATTGCCCAGAGGTATAGTTCATATAGGAACAGCCAGATAAATGCTTATCTCCTCTGTTGTACCCAATTTTTCTAGAATTAGTTTCCTGTCATTCTTGGAAGGTGACAATTAGGTTTTTACTATTTTAAACCCTTGTTAGCTTGTGGGTTAATTAAATATACTTGATGAGTTTCCATCTGTTGACATTTTAATTTTCACGAAGACTCGCCCTGGGCTGATGGGCCAGGGATTCTTCCTCTATTGGCTCTGGAGTCCTTCTGTGATGTGCTAAAGTGATCCAGGCTTGTTCTTCAGGTTTCTTGCCTCGGCCTGCAATGAGCCTCAGAATCTCTAGGTTTGTTTGTTTGTTTGTTTATTTGTTTTAGTGAAGAATAATATTTACAGATCATAAAACAGGCAGGAGATGGCCCCTTCACTGGAACAGTCATTCTTTTTAGTCATTTTCAATAGCTTCAACTAGGAAAAGTACACACATCCACACAGAAACATATAGACTCTTGTGGAGATAAGAAACCTTCTGAGTTCATATTGATGGTGCCAATTCACACACTATGACCATTGTGGTTTTTTGTTTGTTTGTTAGTTTCTTTTTTTTTTTCTCCTTTCTTTAGTAGGCATCTGTGAGGACTAAATTTATGTTTTCGGTTTTAATTTCTGTGTTTAAGAGAGCCATAAAACAAAAGTGTCTCTGACCTGGGAGCCCCACTTGCCCCAGGACAGATAACTTCCTGGAATGCTGGGGGCTCTTCATGTAAGATAACAAACCACATGTTTTCACGTCTATAAACAAGGGTGGGTTGCCCCAACTGTATAGGATGTGCTTGATCACACGTAGGCAGGAGATATGTAGACAGGAAATACGTCAGGGTGTATATTTGCCCACGATTCAATGAAGGTAGGAAGTATGTAGTGTGGGTTTTGCCTTTATATGCACCTGACTAAAGTAATTCGTGGCCATTCTCTGGGAATCCCAGGTATGGACCTGGCCAGTGTCCATTTCCCTGGGCAGTATTTGATAAAGCTTGCTTCAAATTTGGCTCAAAAATTATGGTAGTGGTCTTATTCTTGCCTAATGGCATCAACAAATCCTGTTTTGTTTGGTTTCATCCCAGGAGAGAATATTACTTGGTATATGTCATGCTCCTTCTACCCAATTTATTTATGACTTACTCTCCTCACTGCCAAATCATCATATCAAACAATCTGCCCTGTAATCTCCATTTAATGTAATTTATCTAGGTATTTTCACCAGTTCCCACACTGGAGCCTCTGGACATTCCAAATTAAAGAAGATTCTCTGGTTGACTTAATAGGAGAGACTCATGGGAATGATATTCTCTAATTTATTGCTAACATTTTGTGACTTTTGTAATTAGAGTCAGTTTTGCTGGGTATAAAATCTGTAGCTCACATTCTTTTTTCCTTGAGAAACTAAAAACTAAAGTATGTCACCCTTGTCAGAATTCCAGTGATGAAAATATAATTTTATTTTGCTCTCTGTGGTCCATTCTTGAAATACTTTTGAGGGCACCAATCATGCTATATATCTATTTCAGTCAATTGGCTGTGTATCCAGCATTCCAGTCCTAGGATTAGTGAGCTGTTAAGTTACCAAGTGCCAGCTTATGATTTGATCAGTCCTTGTACTATGTCATCTCTTCATCCTTTCAATCCACAATCCACTCTGTGCTCTTGGTAACCGTCACACTCTTGTCTTTGAAAGCTCAGCGGAACCTTAAGAGTGTGTACAGCTAGCGCTAAATACATGTTTGTTTGTGAAGTGATGTGGAAGGGCGTTGGTGGTTTTTCTTTCCTTATTCGCCTGTGAGGAACCACATCCTTTTCAGCTCTCTTCCTTTTGTGAGGTGAGTGAGGCTTTGCCTCAGAGGTAGCTGTGCTTACTACGGCAGCTTTTCCTTTGGCAAGTGTGTGGGTGCAGTAACCCATGAGTGGCAGGTGGTCCTCTATACTTGGTGTCAGGTTGTCAGACTGTATTCTCATTGCATTACACAAGGTGAATGGCCATGCTTTCAGCAGTACGACTCCATGGTGAACATCAGCATGGTCCCCGTGCCTTTTTCCTCTGTCCATGCATTCCCTTCTTGTTTCCTTTGTCTTGCAGACAGGTTCCCACTCCTCCAGCCTTGCATTTGTGACCACTGCTGCCTCACTGGGTGCCGGGGCTGCCACCTTCTTTGACAGGCACCCTTCCTGTTCTTGCTTGCTTTGTTCTTTCTTTAATATATCTATAATATATTTAATTAATATATATTTATATGTTAATATATTTAAACATATTTACTGAGTGTATACTTGTATATTTATATATTTTAATATAGATTTAATATATTTAAATATATATTTAATTAAAATATATATTAAAAATATATATCCATGTGCCACCTGTGTGCCTGGTGGAGTCAGAAGAGGACATCAGATCCCCTGGAACCAGGATTACAGATGGCCGTGAGATGCCAGTTGGGTGCTGGGAATAGAGCCCAGGTCTATTCCCAGGGCAGCCAGTGGTTCTTAACCACTGAGCTATCTCTCTAGTCCCTATTATTATCATTTTAAACATGAAAACATTCAGAACTTTGTTACCCAAGGTCAAAGGGAAATCTGACATTTGAATCCATCTTTATTAATTATCTTAGTTTGCATGCGAAAGGATGAGTTTGGTTATGACATTTTCATACTGTACATGGTCTCTGCATTTACTCACTGCCTTCACCGTCTCTGTCCCCTCCCAACTCCTATTGTAGGCATGGTGTCACCATTGCAGGTACTGGGTCATTAACTTCATCCAGGGGGACATGAAGGTGCTTGCTATTGGTCAGTAACAGATTGGGCTCAGGGGTTAGAGGGCGGAGCTATGACTCTTAAGTTTAGAACTTTTATAGCCTTTCCTTGCAGCTGTTAAAAATATCTCCTTTAGACCCTGGAGCATGAATGGGAAGGTGAAGAGGTATGGCAAATGGAGCTCTGTGGTTTCCAATCCGTTGTCAGGACCACAAGCTGGGGAGCTGCGTGTCTCACTGGTAACAAGTCAGCAGTGTTACCTGCCTTTGCTTGTTAGCGCCTCAGCACTGTGTGTGTGTGTGTGTGTGTGTATGTGTGTGTGTGTGTGTGTGTGTGTGTGTGTATGAGAGAGAGAATGTGTGAGTATGTAACTAATGTGTCAATTTGAAAACTTCTTAAGCATGTTAATTTAGTTAAGGAAAAAGTTTCAAAGCCTCCAAAAAGTTGATTTTTTTTAAGTGTCCTCTCTCCACATATTCTCAGAATCCTTTTAAAAATACGAATTTGGGGCCAGTGAGATGACTCAGCAGGTCAGGTGCCTGCCACCGAAACTGCTGCTGACCTGAGTTAATAAGAGAACTGCATCCCGAAAGTTGTGCCCTGACATCAGCACACGCTCCGTCCTCCACCAAGTAATTAAGTATAATTTTAAAAGTAAAAAAAAAAAAAAAAATATTCATTTGGTCCTGTGTGGTGGGAAAAGCCTTGGACAGGTGTGCAGGTGGTGGGTGTGTAGCAACTGGCTGTGTGATCTTGCTGAGCTATATAACCACCGTCAGCCTGAAAATCGATGTCTAAGAATGTGAAGCACAGACGAAATTACCTGCAGGCCCCGCTGGCTCTGGAACCCCAGGGTTCTGTTGATGATCACATAGACTTTGTATTGTCACTGACAACACAGATGCCAGGGGAGACCCAAGGCCTTGGTAGAACAAGAATGACAGTGCCCTGGGTGCCCTGAGAAGGAACACTGCACTGCCTGCCCCGGGATGGAATGGGGAATTTTACCCAAGGAGTGTGGGGTGGGAAGCCAGAATCCTGGCTCAGAGTCTTCCCAGGAGGCTCCAGGGCTGTACAGTATTGTCCTAAGATACTCTTGGTGAGTAAATGTATTTTTAGACTATCTTCATGATCCCTCTCCTTGCTAAGTGACTGTTGACTCTTACTTACATGTGCTAAATAAAGAACCCATCTGTGACTCTATCAAGAAGCTGATATGAGTGGCCCACAAGTAAATGAAGTTTTATGCAAGCAAAAAAAGGTTCATTACAGTTTTGTTTTTAAGAATGAAAGAGGACCTAGAGAATATCTCAGGAGTAGAGCACTCAGCTAGCTGCATGAGGCCCCATACTCAATTCCCAGCATTGCGAAATAAACAAAATAACAACTAAAACCCTTCAATGGCTTCAATATGCTTGACTGCTTATGTCTATAAAATGGTGCTTCCTGGAGCTGAAACCCTACGCAGCTTGAGAACAAGGTTGGCCTCTGTGCTCTGATAGGGAAAGATCTTCAAGACGGATTGAATTAAAAACACCAAATAATGATCTCATTATGTTTTTTTTTAAAAAGGCATATTATATGTTTATGAGTGCATAGGCATTTTTGAAAAGAATGAACACTGTACCATTAATAGTAGAACTGCAGCTTGGAAGGGAAGGGGGCTTATATTTTCATTTTAGACTGTCTGTAGTGCTCCAATTTCATAATACGAATATATTTGGCAAAGGAGAGAATTTAGATTTCAGTTGAGGTTTTGAGTCCTTCTAATACTCCCTTTGAAAAATCTGAGTAAAAATAGTTTGCTGGGGCAAAGCAAAGCAAATATAAACACTTTTGCCTCCCAGCATTAAGTAACTCTCCAGTTCCACCTCCCCAGCCCCGTCCTCTTTTCAAAACACAACTCTCTGGTGGTTGTGTTTCTTTAGTTCAGGATGTTCCACGATTCTCCACGATCTATTGAAGTCCTGAAGGGTGGTGTGGGAGAGCATAGGCCTGGCCTGTTGGCTCGTTTGACATTCATTGTTGATGGCTGTTCTGTGTACCAAGCATAGTACTCATGCAAGACACAGTGGTGGGCTGTACATCTCCCAGAAACTGTTTGCCTTCCAGGTCTCAGACTTCTGTCTTGTAACAGCAAGCGAGGAATGAATAGACTAACAGGTTCCAAGCTCCTTGAACAGCCCTCAAGGCTCTGACCACACCCCTCCTCTTCCTCTGTGTGGTTACTTCCCACTCCATTCCCAAATCCCTAGCAGGCTACCAAGCCACACCCGCTCTTCCCTGAGTGTGCTAGGGTGTATCCAAGTTTTCTCTGTCCTGGACCCAGCCCAGGTGAGGCCTGGCAAACCTTCCCTGAATCCAGACATGATTCTGCTCTCTTCAGAGGTCCTGTAACTCCTTCCAGACCCCTACTGTTAGAGCATTCCCTTGTAAAGCAGCCTCCCTCTGGCCTCCTCAGATGGCTTTCTGGGCAGTAAAGACCTTTTTAGTTTTTAACCTTTTTTGACATTATTGAGGTGTGTATTAATGAATAATGATTGCATTCTCTTCAGGATGTCAACTGCTGATTTGATAGGCACCTCCATCTGGTTAAGGGTTCCCATGACCAACAATGGACACCTTCACCCTCCAGTTACCATCTGCATGTACGGTCAGGACACATAAGATCTGCTCTCCTAGTAGGGTTGCAAGTGAGGAGTACAGTATTATTAGCTCCTGACACCGCACTGAACAGTAGTACACCTCAGAATTCTTCGTCTTAGAACTCAAGGCTTGCACCATTTGACCAACCCTTCTCCATACCCCCAGCCCAGGCAACCACTGTCTGCTTTCTGCTTCTATGAAGGAAGTCTTGTTATCAGTGTGTATTAATGAGTGACTTCATTTTTATGATTTGCTCAAATATTTTTTACTTTCATTCAAAGACTCATTTTGAAAAGCCCGATGTTAGGGCTGGAGAGGTTGCTCAGTGGTTAGGCGCACTTGTTCTGGCAGAGGACCCAGGTTCTAGTCTCAGCATCTGAATGGCAGGTACTAGGACACAAACACAAACTGGAGTTTTGTGGATCCAGTGCTCTCTTTTGACATCTGTGGGCACCAGGCATGCACATGATAAACCAACATATATGCAGGCAAAACACTTTTATACCCAAAATAAAAATAAAGTAAAAAAACAAAAAGCCTGATGCTAAAATTGAGACTGTTTCCTTGGAATTCAGTATGATTAATAGGTTAGACCATCTCTTTCCTCTTATAGAGTTTAAACTTGAACCTTACTGAGGAATTTTTAGGCAACCAGGATCTTAGGGTGGTTCCCATGTCACCACCCTGTACTTGAATATTGTAAGGTCTTATCTAATGAGCTAAAATCTTATCTTGATAGTTGAAAAAATAAACACATTACACCCACTATTAAGACAACTCCCAGAAAAGCAAATTTGGAAAGAAAGCACAGTGAGGCTGTAGACATTGCGTGAAAACATATTTCATTTCTCAGTTCCCTTCTGTCTTTGCCTGTACTTATGTATGCCTGACTAGGGAACATAAGTTTAGCATCGTGACTCCACTTGACGTTCCCTACCCAGTTCCCATGCTTTCGCGC
Organism: Peromyscus maniculatus bairdii; assembly: GCF_049852395.1. Lineage (NCBI taxonomy): Eukaryota > Metazoa > Chordata > Mammalia > Rodentia > Cricetidae > Peromyscus > Peromyscus maniculatus. The sequence goes on from NC_134870.1 coordinate 41,144,026, forward strand.
ACATTTGGCTTTGATTCAAGATGAAACTCTTGAAGTTCACTTGATTGCTGCCTTCCCTGAGAAAGGGATGGAGACAGATGCTACCGAAAGGGATGGCGTGATGCCCTTTAAAAGACGGTGATCTTACTCCAGTGTTGCTGAGATGGACTGGAGTACAAACATTGGATGATCTGTTGATGTTTGTAGCCCAGTCAGAGAGATTGAGATCTTGAGGCGCTTGCAAGCCTTTTCTTTAATTAAACACACATCCTTGTGAGATTAGACAGGTTTTTGTTTTTTGTTTTTTTTGTTTTTTTTTTTGTTTTTTTTTTTCCTAAGCAATGCCTTTTTATTTACCAAGGTGTGCTGGCAACAGCTGGACAGCAGCCCTTCCATATCTGTAGGTTTGTATAACTAGCCACAAGTCCTTCGGTCATAAAAATCCATGTCTCTCAACTGATAGGATGGAATAATTTACACAGAAAAATCAATCTCTATGGGCCCTTTTGAGAAGAACCTACGCCTGCCTGCTACCTGTAGTCGAAGAGGTATGGTTAACATAAGGAAAGAATTAGGCTAAATGCCGGAATCTCTTTGAGGTCTGTGCAAAGAGTCTCCAAAGAGAAAGAGGGGCATTAGGCTGTACAGGATTTAACAGGCACTAAATGCTCCTTCTTGGATCCAGTCCTGCTTTGGCCCTGGGCAAAGCTGACAAGTTCGCACTGCACGTCTTGACTCACAGCCACGTTGGCTCCCTGTTACCTTGAGAGCTGAGCCGGTGAGCATCGTAACGTTGTCCTTAGCTTTCCTTTACAGAGAGGTTTTAAAGTATGTTCCTTTCACCTCCCATCATCATCAACACAAGTGTTCTTTCAACTTAACTTTACCTTGTGTTTAGGAATTAGTATGTGTTACAATGATCGCACCTTACTACTTTTAACTTTAATTTTTTGAGAATTTTATATATAACTATATTTACACTATTTCCACTCCTCCCTCTCTCTCTTCCAATTCCTCCCATGTTCCACCTTCATAACCCCTTCTTGAATTCATGACTTCTTCTATAGTTATTATTTTTTGATACACACACACACACACACACACACACACACACACACACACACACACACACAACCTACTGAATCCAATTAGTGTTTCCTGTATATACATGGATTTAGGGCTGATCATTTAGGCTTGGGCAGCCTATCAGGATGTTCATCCCTGGACAAAACTGATTTTCCCTCTCTCAGTCGCCACTGACTTCCTGTAGTTCTTCAACTAGGGGTGGAGTCTTGTGTACCCTTCTTTCATCTATCCTAGAATTTTGGCTGGTGTGCTTTTGTTTAGGTCTTATGCAGGCAGTCTCATTGCTGAGAGTTCACATCATTCCTGTCATGTCTAAAACACCCCATTCGGTCATCATCGCAGTCCTCCGGCTCTTAGAATCTTCCACCCCCTCTTCCTCGATGTTCCCCAAGCCTTAGGAGTAGAGGTCATGTTGTAGATGTCCCATTTAGGTCTGGGAACTCTCCCAGCCACCTATACTCTGCATTTGACCAATTGTGAGTCTCTGAAATAGCCTCCTGCTGCCAAAGGAAGATGCTTTGATGAGGGATGGGGGCTGCACTTATCTATGGGTATAGAGATAAATATTTAGAAGGCAGTTGGGCAATATATTAATTCAGCAAAATGGTAATTGTGGGTTCTTCTCCAGTATCAATCACCTCTCCAGCCATGGGCTCTTGGCTAGGTTTATAATACCAGGCATGAATTCCCTCCTATTCCGTGGGCCCTCCGTCTAATCAGACAGCTGTTGGCTACCCCCAAGATATAAGTGCCACTGTTGCAGCACTGGGGATCTTTTGCGGGCCTGGTCACTATTGTGGATCACAGGATTAATAACTAGGTAGGACTATTGATTGTCATCCCCGCCCCCCACTTAGTTTATGTCACACCTTCTGAAGCTAAGAGAGCTAGCCCTCGAGGAGGAGGCTTCCGGATCAGTATCAGATTGATTTTTTTACATCGCTCATGACTGAAGTGTGTGGCGTCTTCAGCAATAGGCCCGTACCCTCAAGCTTGAGCAGGCAACTCAGATCAATGGAACAGTCTGTATTGTTTTTAAAGGAAGGCATCCTGTGCCTGGCACTGGGGTTAGGATTACATAATCTAAGGTTCCTGGTGGAAACGTTATCCTTCTGTGGGGGTAACTATAAGACATGTGCACACACACACACACACACACACACACACACACGCTTATGAAATAATATTTCCCTATGGTCTTTCTAGACATTCTTATTTATCCTTTCCTTCTTACTCTGCTTTACTGGTTTTTAAGGTTACTCCAAGTTACACTCAGACCTAAAGATTCAGAGTTGAGATCCACAAATAAGAGAGACCACGTGGTGTTTTTCTGGGTCTGGGTTACCTCACTCTGTATAATATTTTCTGCTAAGTCCATTGTTTTTCACTTACTGTATTAGAGTTGTGATTTCGCAGAGAATATTATCAGAGAGCTGTGCAGTTCTCAGCGGGGATGACAAGGTCTTTGTGTTTAATAGGGTTTGGTTTCTGAAGGTGCCATAAATTAGCTCTCCCCCTCCCCGTTTTTTTTTTCTTTTTATACTTTAGTAAGAGGTATTCAGTCTTACCTTTCTTTCCCACCAGCCTCTGTGGGTCCTACAAAGACCTGCTCGGATGATATTGTTGACTGGAACTTAGCCCCAGGTTTGAGAGAACAGCAGCATTGACCTGGAACATGGGAGGAGCAGGAGAAGTCTCAAGTGATGGGTGATACATGAAATGGTGTCCATCTCAGGATGGGGGGGCTGCAGTCGGGGATGTCCCTAGACCTGGCTGGCCTACCCTCTGAGTGCTGCTGCCGGACACCGTCTCTTCCCGCCATGCTCATTGCCACATGGTGGCCACAAGCTCATTTGCCACCGGTTTTTGCTTCTGGTGGGTTAGAAAAGCCAAGGTGGGAGACGAGTCCAGGGCTAGAGGTGCGGTAGAGCCTGGGTTGTTTTCTTGGGTTGTTTCCCAAGACCCAGGGTGAGGATCAGAATCCACACTGCCAAATGTTTGCTTGTTCGCTGTGGTTTTACATGTGCTAGGGTACCACTGATGTACCCTCAGACCAGACCTTACCACGTCCTTAAAGCTCACACATGCAAACTCTCTGTCTCTGTCTCTGTCTCTCTCAAAAACCAATATAATGTCAACCCAAGGCACCATTTTGCCAACGGTTTCATTTAGTATTTCAATTCTTTTATCCTGAGTCGATTAACTAATGATCTTTACGTAATCTTGCATATAGAGGTCATGAATTTGGGAGCAGCTCAGCTTGGTACTGACTTGAGGTGTCACATAGCTCGAAGTCAGAGAGAGCTGGCCAGGTCTGCAAAATTCAGAGATTCTGGAGCAATTGAAAGATGGCTTCCATATATGCTGGTGCCGAGCAGGAGGTCTCATTTCCCAATTTCAGTTTCTGACAGGCTCTCTGGAGTGTATCCTTACACGGTGGATGAGTCTCCCTAGTGACAGGGACCCAACGTAGTACACGAAGAAGACTCAAGTATCTGTTATCACCAAGCCGTGGGAGTCACACATTGCTTACCACAGTTAGCCACACAGGTCATGTGGGAAGGGATAGCACAGGGAAGTGGGAATCACTGGGGATGCCTTGGCGACAAGCTGATTCAGGAGGCAAAGATCAGCATAGTGCTGAAGAAAACACTGTTGAGAGGTAGAAGCGGCAAAATGTGAAATTGATGGTCTGTCAGTGGCTGGGGGGAGGGGAGGAAAAGGATGCCCTGGAGTAAGGACCAGGAGGAAAGGCCTGGGCCACACCTGGTGTCCATATTCGGAGCCTCTAATGCAGTTTGGCTGGAACAAAAGCCTGCAAGATAAGGGGGTCAGCACCTATAAGATCTTACGGTGGGGAGTGAGGCCCGCTCGGAAGGGTTTGAGCTAGCTGGGTACCTCATCATTGGGATACTGTAGCTGGAGTTTGGATGTGAGCTTCAGGGTTGGGCGCCCTCCTCTTTCTCACTGTCATCTAGGTGCTCAGCTCTCTCGTTTCTAAGTTCTGTAAGACTCTTGCCCTGTGTTGGCCACAGACCGCCTTGTACTGTTTACCTTTCGTGTGCTTGTCTTATTGTCACACGGAGATTACAGGGGCCACAGGGCCGGGCCTTATCTGTTTGTATTTCCTCGGCTGTGCGCTTAGCTCACTGGTGTGCAGGAAATACTTGCTAACTGGTAACAGCCAGCTACGCTGTGTGGATAGCTACCATTTCCAGCTTGTGGTGCATAATGTAGTTAAAATATTTTTCAAAAGATTTCTGTGAGTGGAAAACATCCCGATTTGCCAAAAATATTTAGAGGAAACTAGTAAAAGAAAAATTTTTTTTTATTTAACAAAAAAACCCCATGAGTTATTTTTATCTTCAGAAAGATTTATTTTGCTTAATTCTGTTGATGCAGTTATAACTGTGTGAAATAAGGGTGGCGTTCGTGTCTGAGCGAGGGCTGCCTTGCTCATGTGCACACAGCGAGCAAGGTGGCATGGTTTGTGCTTTTTGTTCAGGATGTGAGGCGGGGCTGTGAAATAATCACTGTCATAACTACTGACATGCTTCACCATCGTGATCGTGTCCACAAAAGTTAGAGACTTTCGGTTTTAAGTCAGCAGGGACGTTTATGCTTTTTATCTTTGCAAAATTACCATGAAACTAAGAATGAGATCTGGAGGTATAGACCCACAGCCCTTGTGAACGTTGGAGAGGCCTGTAACCCCAAATGATACAGGACTCAAAGACAGAAAGTAGACTAGATGAAGGATGGCGGCTGAGGCTGTAGAGAAAGGAGCAGGGCCATAAAAATGCCTGCTCCCAGGGATGGAGCAGAAACAGGAGTCCCAGGGAGTCTCAGAGTGAGCCCTCAGATTCCAGAGTCCCATAGATAGCTTCCTGGTGGAGTGGAGGAGGAGAGGCTAACCAGGATGTGTCCCTCGCAGCTCTGGCCCCAGGAGGACAGCCAGGCCAGATGCACTGAGAGCCTAGAGCTCCAGGATGAAGGCTTCTAGGTGGGAAAGCAAAACACTTAAGAATGGGAGCCCTAGGGTTCAAATCCTGACAGCAGCTAGGGAGCTGTGAATTAGGGGAGTTAACTAACGTGTTTGGTTTTAGTTCCTCATTTATTAAATGTAAAACTGGGTCATAGGATGCTGAGATCTGCATCAGATTCTAAAATTATGATTTTGTTGGGCAATAACTCCATCCCCAGGAGTTCTACTTCTGGATATCTAATGCAGAAAAAAAATATATATCCATATAAATACTTATGAGTGTGCTCATATATTCTCTACACTTAAGGGTCCCTGACTGGAAAAACTGTTAGTGAATGGAAACACAATGAGATGCATTTATACAATACAACAGTATTTACCAATAAACAAGAATGCTTACCTTATTTATTACATTATGGATTTCAAAGCACTTAAGAAGATTAACTAAGGGATACAAACATCAAAGACTACATATTGTCTGAGAAAAAAGCAGTTTTTATGAAGGTAAGTAGGTTATCCGCTGCCTAAGGATGAAAGTGAAAGACTGTTTTTGAGATGGTGAAATGTGTTCTAAACGTTAATATCATTCAGATGCATCTGTTGTCACACAGAGAATGGGATTGCCTCCTTTCCTTTAAAATGCTTTATTTTAGTTGACATGTAAATCTTAAATATATCAGTGATGTACATACATCATGATGTATTGGTAATGTTTTCATCCAGAGAATACTGAATCAAGCTACTTAACATGGGTATTGCTATTTACGTTTTCCTGTCCCTTACGATGAAGGAAGTGGAGGCGAAGAAAGGCTGAGTAACTTGCCTGAGATCATCAGTATGTGAGAATGGGCACAGACGACTCTTCCAGCAGTTTTCAGCTGTGCGATGTCTTGTTAGCTGCTGGTGTCAGGATGCGCACCTCCATGGTGCGCAATAGATCTTTTGAACTCAGTTCTCCTGTCTAACTAAAATGTAGTGTCTGTGATTACCATCTCCTCAAACCCTCACCACACCCACCGGTCTCTGGTCACTTTGATGTCTTTCTGTTCAACCTGATGAGTCATTCAGTGTTTTCTGGGGCCGGCTTTTTTCTCTTAACGTACGGTCCTTGTTCTAATTTGTCCTCTCTTGCTGTGATCAAACACCAAAAGCAACCTGAGGAGGATGGGGTTTATTTCCTCTTACAATGCTCAGGTCTCAGTCCTTCACTGAGGCAGGAACTTAAGGCAGGAGCCTGGAAGCAGGAAGTGAAGCAAAAACCATGGAGGAACGCTGCTCCTTAAGGCTGATGGTCAGCCCAGGACCACCTGTCCTGGGATGCAGCCTACAGTGGGCTGGGCCCTCCTACATTAATTAGCAATAAAAATAAATGCCCCACAAACATGCCCATGGGCCAGTTTGACCAAGGCAGTCCCCCAGTTGATACTACCTCAGATAACTCTGAACAGTGTCCTCCATATTTTTTCATGTTGTTACAAGTGAAATTTCTTTTTAAGGGATAAAGAGTATGGCATCATAGATGCACACTACATTTCTTTTTCTTTTTTTTGTTGTTTTGTTTTTTTGGTTTTTTTTCGAGACAGGGTTTCTCTGTGTAGCTTTGCGCCTTTCCTAGGACTCACTTGGTAGCCCAGGCTGGCCTCGAACTCACAGAGATCCACCTGGTTCTGCCTCCCAAGTGCTGGGATTAAAGGCATGCGCCACCACTGCCCGGCTACATTTCTTTTTCTTTTCTTTTCTTTTTTTTTTTCTTTTTTTTTTTTTTCGAGACAGGGTTTCTTTGTGTAGCTTTGCGGCTTTCCTGGAACTCACTTGGTAGACCAGGCTGGCCTCGAACTCACAGAGATCCATCTGCCTCTGCCTCCCGGGTGCTGGGATTAAAGGCGTGCGCCACCACCGCCCGGCTACTACATTTCTTTATCAGGGAAGTATTTTAGAATTTGGATATTGGTAACAGTTACACAGCTCTCTGTAACCGTCAGAATTATTGAAATGTGTACTTAAAATGATAAATTCTACTTCATTAGAACAGGGGAAGGTGGCAGGGGCTTGAGGTTCCTTGGGTTTCATGAAAATTTCTGTACATCTTGGCTACCCCTAGTTTTGCTGGTTATTTGTGTGTTTCAGACAGTTCAAGCTGGAGAGCTCAGCATCTTCTTTACATCTGACTTCCAAGTTCTGTATTGATCTTGTGGTGGGCTTTCACCACAGAATCATGTAGGATGAACTCTTTGATGGAATCCTGGTTTATGATTTCTGTAGAGCAAAGTCTAAAGACTTAAAAACTTTTGACAAGTCACTGTCATGTGAAAAAAAATAGAACTGACCCAAAAGGATTAGCCCATAGTCAATGCCCAAGAAATGCTGTCTTATTTCCTAGGTTAAATATGTATTACAAGTGTCCCCAATACCCCCTCTCACCCACTGCGAGGTCTCATTGAACATTTTGTATTGGGGAAGGCATGGGAGAAATGAGAGCCTAGGAACTACAGCCAAGATAGGTGCTCCTAAGAACCTTCTAGATTGTCTTCAGAAAGAAGGGGCCACTTAGACTCTGTGGCTTTTGAGCATTTACCAACCAGTCTCAAAAATATTTTAGTTTCAGTTTTAATCTTCTGTCAAACAAAAGCATAGATTGATTATTCACTCATCATATACCTGGAATAATACAACCCAGTATTAGTGTATTATTAGTGCACACTGGCCAGTGCATTAAGTTCCACTGTCGACGCCCCTGCTACGTAGAGGTCATTTGGTTCCCAGGTGCAGCGTTCCTGCAGCTGCTTACTGGTGTTTTGTAAGCTAGAGTCCCTGTGCCCTCAGAGACAACAGTCTCTACCTAGAGATATGTGTGTGCGCTTATTGGGAAAGAAGATTTCTCGAGAGCACTGGGTAGGCTTTCGTTTTCTCCTCTGCTTCCTTGTGTTCTCTGCTAGTCACTGTGTAAAAGCGAAAAGCAACAGCTATCCTCCACCAGGGAGAAGGATAGGATGAAAAGAACACATTTTCCTTTTGAGAATTATTTCTCCTTCTGTCAGGTCACCCACTTCTGTCGTGTGGGATAGTAGGTGGTTTTCCTGAGTCCCATCCAATCCCTTGTCCCAGTCTTTTGAAAATAAATCACACACACACACACACACACACACACACACACACACACACACACACACACACACAGAGAGAGAGAAAGAGAGAGAGAGAGAGAGAGAGAGAGAGAGAGAGAGAGAGAGAGAGAGAGAGAGAGAGAGAGAGATATCAAGGCCTGCCTGGAAGTCAGAGGTCAACTCTCAGGTATTCTCTTCTGCCGCCTTGTAGGATCCAGGGACTGAGCTCAGGTTGACAGACAAGACTCAGAGGTCTTTATCAGCTATGTCATCGGGCCTGGAGTGGTGGTGGTAGGGGCATTTATGTGACATAGTCTTTTAATGGGCTTTTTGTGAGCTCATCTGGAGCCTCTTGCTCACTTGATGATCTTTTCATCGGGGTCAGCTGGATCAGCGCATTAACTTCCATTCATAATTAACACTTCCAGCTTCTGACATAAGATGATTCACCTGCAAAAGCAAACAGAACCCCAAACGGCACAGCAAAGCAGCTGGGAAGAAAAAGCAGCAAGGCTTGCAAATGCCCCTGGCCTTTTCCCCACCTCTAATTTCGCGTCAGTATTTGTGCTAGTCACTTTTTGCCGCTGCGACCAAATAAAAACCCAAGAAAAACAACTGGAGGAAGGCAGGGTTTATTTTGGCCCAGAGTCTGAGAGGTGCATGGTGCCTCAGCTCTCTCCTGGGCAACGGTCAGGCAGGGAGCATGTAGAAGAGCTGAGCTGATAACCTTTTGATGGTTGGGAGGCAGAGAGACTGAGAGGCAGGATCTGGGGACAAGATATTCTCTACAGAATCACGGCATCAGTGACCTACTTCCCCCTTCTGGGCCTCAGCACCTCAAAGCCCTTTCAGCCATGACCTCATGAACTGGTTGATGAAGTTAGAGCTCTCAAAAGCCTATATAAGCTAGCCGTGAAGTTCGTAACATGAGCCTTCAGGAGACAGTTTTAGATTCAGTATGGAAGGATGCCTCCCATTTGAATATCCTAGTCCTGGGTGGACATGTAATATTTTCTTCTGTTTTGTAACTTCTGCCTTTATTCATTTTTGTGTGTTGAACGTTGGCACCACTGACCTGTCTGGTGTGCTGTTCTTTTTTTGGCTCTTCTGTTTTAGAAAGACTCCTGTTCTGTGCCCTAGCCCCATCCAGAGCAAAACCATACACTAGGAAATGAGGAGAGTCTGGCTTCCCGGCTTCCCGGCCTGACTCCTTTAGGGGAGCAACTGTACAGCCAGTGTAAACATTCCAATTCAGTTAGAGATAACTTCTTGGTTTCCCATTACCCACGCCAGTGAGGTCATGCAGAATGTGCTCACGTTAATGAGCGTTGTGTTTTATTTCAAGTGCAAGTTGTCTGGTTGAATGTTTGTAGTTTCAAAGCCAGAGGCTCAGGGAGCAGCTGGTGTTTCACCACTGACAGTGTGTGGTGCAGGGAATACTCATGTACCTTTTCCCTCACACCCTTCTCTATCCCTAGCTCGACACCTGCAGTGTAAGCAGTGCTCTGTGCTCTGGGATGGGCTGAGTCAGATGGACTGCTGCCCCAGTGGAACAGTAAAAATATCTTGACTCACATCTCAGAGGCCTCCAAGGCTGAGGACCAGACTCTTCCCATTCTCATGGACAGGAGTAATATAGTAAATCCAAGGAGATGGATAATGGTATAGAGCCAAAAAAAATGAATGCTTGCTTCAAACCCATAGAACAGAGAAGAAAAGGAAGTTGAGTTCAGTGGGAGGTTACTTGTCATAATGATGGGCAATGGCACAATGCCACTCAGATTCACAAGGTGGGTCACTCTTCCCATTGTTTATATAAGAACTTGCTAGTATGATATAAATGCTCAACAGTGCCTTTGCTTTCTAGAATCTTGCCTAAGAGTTTCCCACTATTGGTAGGGGATAAAATATTTTATTTAAGTCCATTTACCAGGGATGGGCTCCAAAGATAAACAGTTAAACACTTTGAGTGGAAATTTCCTCAACCTTTTCTTGCCCAGTCTTCTGAATGTCAAGGGAGAGTCTTCATCCTTCCTCCAAGTGTTCTTCCTTAGGGCTTGTGTGGTCCAAGAAGCAAATGCTATTATCTCCAGCTTGATCATCACAAAAGGATCAAATTCAAACTCCCACCTTGCATGTTAAGGTTGGTTTGTATCGTACCCACCTTTCCAGCCTAACTTCCTCCTCTTTGAAAAGGCTGTCTCTGCTGACTGGAACTGTTTCTTCTTTCCATAGACTTTCTAGTGATTGTCCTCCTGTGTGAGACTCCTCTTCTGCTTGAATTGACTGCTTCCTTTAGAGCTATGCTTTGAGATGTTCCCAAACATGTCTGCTGTCCCGTGTATCCTAAATGCTCCCTTCTGGATTTCTCCAGAGATCTATTGTACTGTCTAATAATAATAATTGGTCTATTGGCCTGCCTTCCTCAGCCCCAGTGAGTATGTTAGCTAGCATGTGTTGAAGAAAGGGCTAGGCACTTTTCTAAGGGTTTGTATCAATTCATTTAATCCTTACAGCAAGGCTTTACATGGGATGCTGTTTGTTTCTTCAGTTTCTTTATTTTAAAGGTTAATAAGTTGAGTCCTCCATACTGTATAGGTTTGGTGCTTCTAATTGGTAGAAACAGGATCTGTTCCCAGGTATATTGGTGAGTACAGCTACATACTATGAGCCTGTCAAAAAAGCTAGCATGATGAAAGCAAGGGCTGTTTCAGAGTGGCACTTAGTGATCCTCTGTGTAGCTTGGTTGCTTCCTTGTTGCTGTCCATTTTGACACAATCTTAACTAATCTCTCCTACATTAATAACAAAAATTATTTTTAAATGTTGACAATTTCCTATGTGTATACAACTTACTGGGATCTTATTCCCCCATCCTATGACTTTCTCTTATCCCTCTCTACTCCTGCCCCCCGTCTTCCCAACTACAAGGAGAATTCTTATTTTCTTGTCTCAGCACAGACTATGTAGCCTAGATAATGAGCTTATGGAGGAGTGCAAGACAGTGGACATTCCCCAGTGACCCGCAGGGACTCCAGAACCTTTTCCTGGCTGCCCATCCTTAAACAGATCTTTATCTGAGTTTGTGGTACAGTACTCACAGCTTCTAGCTGTTGGGATTTTTGTGCGGTTGAACCAAGATTACATGAATTCATTTCTATCAGCAAAGAGAACCATAGTCATCCAGCTCTCCTTCTAGGGGACAACTTTCCTGTCAATGAGATTATATCCTCTTACAGTTATTTTCAGTTGCCTACATGCCATTTTTGTAGCATGAGTTTGTAGCACATAGAAGCTGGGTAGCTGTGGTGACCCACCTGACCAAGGATTGCAGGGCACGCTGTCTAGCTTGGCTGGCTAAAGCAGTGAGTACCAGGTCCAGTGAGAGACCCTGCCTGAATAAAGTAGAGCAGAAGAGGAAGATATCTATTATCAACTGTGTCCTGTGTGTACACCTATTATCAACTGTGTCCTGTGTGTACACACATGTGTTCCCCCTGAAATGTGAACATGCCGACAATGCAGAATACAAACACACACACACACACACACACACACACACACACACACACACACACAAAATACCAAACAAAAAGTAAATAAGAGAAATATTTCACAAGAGACTGCTAGGTGAGATTGTCTTTAAAAATTGACATATAATTACATTCTTATCAGTGGGTCAATATAATCTGTGTCTGCCATGATATAAAGAGATCACATCGCATGAGACAAAGTTAAATCTGTAAACTCCAAATTGAAAGCACAGAGGAAGAACCATTTGAAGGGAAAGTTCCCGTGCTGCGAGTGCCCTGTGACCGGCTCTCTACGAGCAGAATCTAAATAAGATGATTTACAAATGAAAAATAGGTTTCAGAGATCCAGCACTCTGATGGGGACTAGCAGTTTTCTCTCCTCAAAAAAAGAAAAAAGATTTTTTTTTTCTCGGAATTGTTTTCTTAGTTAAACATGCTGCAAGAGGAGCGCATTTCCCAGTTCTTCAGAAGGTGATGATTTTAAATTTGGGCTTCAGTGTCTAAACACTTTTAAACAGAAAGGTTTTAATCCCAGAAGATCCAAACCTTTCCTCCCTGGGTTGTGGTTTTCATTTGAATTGTAAAAGTCGTTTCGAAGAGTTTGTTAAACTTGTCTCAAATCTGTTTTTTTTTTTTTTTTGAGGATGTCACACATGAGCACACTGTATTTGCATCATTTCCACCCCGTTCCCCTTCTGCTCTTCCCCTGCGTCCCCTCAAACACCCCCTTTTAAGATTCATAACCTCTTCTCCATTTATTTTGTTACAGTTGTGTAACATATCCATGTATGTGTGTATTTATTTATTTATGTATCTTACGGAGTCAAGTTAGTGTTGTTTTATTTCCATGTTTGGGGTTGACCACTTAGGATTAGAATCTCATCTCTGAAAAGCAACAGCAACAAAAAGCAAAACCTGGGGTTCTCTGCCCCGTAGCAGCTGTTGACTGCCTGTGGCTCTTTAGGTGTGGGGCCTTGTGACATTTTCCCCCACCCACGTTGGCACATCAGCTAGGTCTTTGCAGGTCTTGGGCAGGTAGACAAGCATGTTATTGAAAATTTATGGAAGCAACATCCAGTCACGTTGAGAAGAAATTTTTACACAGCAGTCATCCGGTTCCTCGGGGTCTTCCAAACGTCATGCCGCCTCTTCTGCATTGTTCTCTGAGATTTAGGTCTAGGTGTTGTGTATTGTTGCCCTATTTGGGGCCGGGTGCTCCACAGTCGTGTACTCTCTGCATTTGGCCAGTGGTGGTTCTCTTGTCAGTCTGCTGCAGAGGGAGCCGCCTTGATGAGCCGTGAGGGTTGGACTTAGCTATGACATAGGATGAGTGTTTAGAAAGCTGTTGGAAACTGCATCGCTTTAGGGATATGGTTGCGTAGGTTCTCCGACTCTATGGCCTCTCTAGCCATGGATTTTTGGCTAGGTTTACAGCATCAGGCACGAGTTCCCCCCAGCTGAGCAGGATTTAAGTCCAGTCACACAGCTAGCTATTGGTGGCCTCCAAGATATGAATGCCACTGTTACACTGCGGCAGGTGTCCTGCCTGTACTGCCATTGTTGTAGTTGTCGGGCTCTACAGCGGTAGGATTGCTGAGAACTTTTCTGCGGGGGCAGTTCTATAGCATCTTCCAGCCCTGTAGGAGCTGGGCCCCAGGAGGAATGCTTCTCTCTACTTTTTTTTTTTTTTTTTTTTTTTTTTTTGGTTTTTTGAGACAGGGTTTCTCTGTGTAGCTTTGCGCCTTTCCTGGAACTCACTTGGTAGCCCAGGCTGGCCTCGAACTCACAGAGATCCGCCTGCCTCTGCCTCCCGAGTGCTGGGATTAAAGGCGTGCGCCACCACCGCCCGGCTGCTTCTCTCTACTTTTTATGAGCTATAAAGGTTTCTCATTCTTTCATTAGCTCATGAGTTACAGACACCCATACTCTCTAACTGATGCCTCTGTGGGAACGCTGATAGAAGTTACTTAACTGCCGTCTAGAGAAGCTAAGACTTATCTGTGCTTAACGGGGCCTTTTTGTGGTTCTGGATGAGAATACGGAAGGGTTGCAGAGAACACTGCCCCCCAGTCTGCTGTCTCAGGCATCTATTAGCGAATGCACCCCTCCTTTTTGACTTCCACTGTTCATTTTCAATGAAACGCGTTTTTATAAGAATAAAAAAGCCAGCCAGGCGGTAGTGGCTCATGCCTTTAATCCCAGCACTCAGGAAGCAGAGGCAGGCGGATCTCTGTGAGTTTGAGACCAGCCTAGGCTACAGAATGAGTTCCAGGAAAGGTGCAAAGCAACAGAGAAACTCTGTCTCAAAAAACCAAAGAGAGGAACCTGGGACAAGTTACACTTTGTTTTGGAAGTAATATATGTTCAAGGAAACACTTTAAACTTCAAGAAAGGATGTAGGGCAAATTAAATCAAAACAAAGAAGACAACATTCTCTACAATTGGAAGTGGCTATCCAGAAATGCTCTCTGCATATTCATATATTCATATTTTACACATGCTTCTACAGAAACTACCCATTCCACTGAATTCTGTGGACTCTGAGACACTATTAAGTGTATGATGAGCCTTAATTTCAGATGTTGTCTGAAGAAATGTGAATTCTACAGCTGTTAACATACAGAAAATTACTCTTTTGGAATTTATTATTTTTCACATCAAATGCCGTGGATATCATTCCATTTTTGGAGACAGAGGGTGAGAGAGAGAGAGAGAGAGAGAGAGAGAGAGAGAGAGAGAGAGAGAGAGAGAGAGAGAGAGGCAATTCCTTTTACTGATGTTTCATGTAAGAAATCCACACTTAAATATCCCATATTTCAAGTCCATGGTTTATTTAAGAATAAAAGAATGTTGTTGAACATTCTTGCAAATTGTAGGTTTTTGTGTATACCATACTTATTTTGTCACATAATAGTACTTTAGTTCTAATATGCATATTTTCATTTTTAAAAACATTTTAATATTTGAAATGTACAGTGGATGTGTACAGATAACATCCTAATCCTCCCCCCCAAAAAAAAAACTGCTATGAAATTATATATCTTCCACTTGGTGCTATGTTGAGAATCAAGGAACTAGAGTATTATTTTAGTGAGAATGGGTTTAAACATGCCCTGTAAGGTGTATTTGCAAATGACTGTAAGGATGAAAACACAGGGTTTGTTTGTTTGTTTTTTTGAGACAGGGTTTCTCTGTGTAGCTTTGCACCTTTACTGGAACTCACTTTGTAGACCAGGCTGGCCTCGAACTCACAGGGATCCGCCTGCCTCTGCCTCCCGAGTGCTGGGATTGAAGGCGTGTGCCACCACCGCCCGGCAAAAACACAGTTTTAATTATCTTCCCATCAAAGCGTTCTCAGAAGCAAGCCAGAGCTTTGTAGACACTACTTTTTTGATGGACAGCAGCTGCCGCTCTCTTTTGGGGTCTGCACGGGTGATTTGTATCTAATTTGTTTATTTATGTGTGGGTGCACATGTGTGCAGGTGCACCTGCCTGTGCATGCTTCCACGGAGGTCTGAGGTAAATGTTGGGTGTCTCCCTCTGTCATGGTCCATCTTTTTTTTCTTTTTTAAAACCCATGTATTGACTTATGTATTTCATGTGTGGGGGCACATGAGTGACACTGCATTCACGTGGAGGTCAGAAGAAGACTTTCAGGGTGGGTTCTTTCCTTCCATCTTGTTGAGTCAAGGCCTCGCTAAGTGTCTGTTGCTGCGCTGTGTACTCCAGGCTGGCTTGCTAGAGATCTTCTAAGCAGTTCTTCTGTCCCGACCTCCCGTCTCGCCACAGGAGTGCTGGGATGACAGACGAGCATCACCACATTGGACTCTTTTTAAAAGCTGGGTTCTGGGCTTGATCTCCTTGCCAGGCCTCTGTCACTAGCCTTTACTTGCCGAGAGGTCTCTCTGGCTTTACATTGTTTTCACGGTCACAGAGTCTCTTACGGAACCTAGAGCCCACCAATTCTGTTAGAATGGCTGACCAGCAAGGCATGTGGATCCTTATGTCACTGCCTCCTAGTGCTGGGATTATGGGCCTGTAACCAACACCTGACCTCTTACTTGGATGCTAGGGATCCAAACTCTGGTTCTCATGGTCGTGTAACAAACACTTTAACAACACTGAGCCACCTCCCCAGCCCTGTACACATGACTGAAAGCAAACTTTCATGTTTGGAGCTGTAGGACAGTGGTGGAATTTGCACATAGCATTTAAGGCCCTGGGTTTGATTACCAGCACTGGAAAAACAAACAAACAAACAAACAAACAAACAAACAAACAAGCAAACAAACAAACTCCCTTTCATTTCCAAAAGAGCCACATTTCAAGGGAAAAAAAAAATCAAGACACAAACTGTACCTTAAAAAAATAGTGGGTCGCCGGGCGGTGGTGGCGCACGCCTTTAATCCCAGCACTTGGGAGGCAGAGGCAGGCGGATCTCTGTGAGTTCAAGGCCAGCCTGGGCTACCAAGTGAGCTCCAGGAAAGGCGCAAAGCTACACAGAGAAACCCTGTCTCGAAAAACCAAAAAAAAAAAAAAAAAAAAAAAAAATAGTGGGTCATGTTACTTAGAGTTGCAGAATTTGGAGGTTGATTCTCCCCCCCCACCCCTCCCTGTAATTTAGAGGTGATCCGACTTCTTATGGCTCAGCACTCTGGCATTTCACGCATCTTGCCCAATGTTGATTAACATTAAAGTAATATTGTGAACTGGGTGTTACATTCATGAAATGATAGCTTTAGTGCAAATAACTATTTCCTGCTGACATCGCCACAGTCTCCCACCTGTGAACTGTCTTCTGGGTCCCCAGTGTTGGCATGTGTGGCCTCACAAGTCAGTTTTCCCCTTTCTGTTTGATCAAGTTGGAGCGCTTTCTGGAGTGCTTTCCCACACCATTGTTTTTTGGCTTCCCAACTGTGTGGATGGCACAGCCTATGCTTCCCGAATGCTATGAAAGAAGAAGGTCTTAAGCATCCAGGCATGGTGCGTGTTCTTGGCTAGATGAGTTTTTACAGTCTCTCTTAAGACCGTTGTTTGGATAGAGCCCTGGGAAGGCTTCAGAGCCACTGCTTCTTAGTGCTCAGAGTGACTGTCCCTTTCCAGTTATTTATGGTACCTAGGAAAAAGGCAGATGGGGTGGTGTGTGGTAAAGTCGTTACGCTGTTTCTTGCTAACTGCAACCAGTATTAAAGCAGACAGTTACTTACATTTTTGGTTACATTTTGTGAAATGCAAAGATCAGAGACCTTTTTTGCAATTTCCTTCTCTGCCCAGACCGCAGCTTCCTTCCTTTGTATTCATTGCTCTGCTGCGTTCTCAGTATTCTACTTTCTCACCCTGCACAGCAACTAGCAAGCTCACCCAACCAAGATGAAATGTGGCCACTCTAGGGCTTCTCTGGGTATCTCTGTCCTTCTGAATGGACACCCTTTTCAGACCTGAATAAAACATTTTTTTTTCTCAAAAAATTTTTAAATGAGAAAAAAAAAATCTTTGTGGAGGTGTTCCTCACTAGATTACTGGGGGATAGGGATAGGATTACAACCTTTTCTGGGGGCCAGGGGAGGGGAGGGAAGGGATAGGATGAAATCATGAGGAGGGTGAGGATTAGTAGCCAGAGGCAGTGTGGTTCATTCTAACATATTGTCTGAAAAAGATTCCCCATTAGCAGGTTTAAATGAGAGAGAGAGAGAGAGAGAGAGAGAGAGAGAGAGAGAGAGAGAGAGAGAGGTGGGTGGTGATGTTGGAGCCTCATTTTGCCACAGCTTGTATGTGGAGGTCAGAAGACAACTTACAGGAGTTGGTTCTCTCCCTCCACCATGTAGGCTTCGGAAATGGAACTCAAACTGTTAAGCTTTTACAATTGCTTTACTTGTGGAGCCATCTGGTCTACCTTCAGCGCTGTTTAAAACATGTGTTCACAAGATGGTTCTGGGGCTATAACTAATGGAAACAGCAGAATGGCTAAGGTGGGCAGTTCATCCTGTGGTTGAGACTCCAGGCCCAGCCTGTGAGAGGACAGAGGTATGAGGATGAAAGTGAGATTTTGTATATATCTACACTTGTAGAAAGCACTGGAGTTGAGTGCTCAGCATAGTTGTATTTTATATAGAACATGTTTATTTTCCCAGAAGAAAGGAAAATAAAGCTGCTTCAGCGGGAAGCTGTAGTTGAGATTAAGATGAGTGAGATTCTCAGGGACCAGCATGCTGCTGCCAAGGGAGGGTGTGTTTGTTTACAGGGAAGAGTATGGACTTGTAAAGTTAGGGAAATGTGAACATGAAGATGGCAAGTGAAAGGAGCTTGCAGGGCAGGGTGGCCTGTTCATTCATGTAGAGAAGGCAAATGTGGTCATTAAAACCCTGGAGACACTCCATAGGATGTAGGAGTTTAGAACAGAAGGTGAAGTTAGGTTACAGTAAGCCCTTCTTGGAAAAAGAGCTATATGCTAAAAACCAGAAAAAAAACCACCTATTTTGATTATTATTCTCTTTATTCTAGCTTCCATATTAAGAGTGGCTACATATGCTAAAAGAACCTCAGTGAAGAATGGGGAAATGACATTGAATAGCCAG